>NW_024423319.1:91687085-91738746 GCF_017311325.1 Ursus maritimus
AAAAAAAAAAACCTATTGGGATATGAATCTGATAGTAGGGTTTGAGAGGATCCCCACAATTTTACTGCAAAATTCATTGATGATACAGCACTATTTTTTAGTGTTTTCTACTTGTTTGGCAGTGTTTTCTCATGCATTATATCATTTAGTCCTTGTGATATATGTGTGAGATAATAATAGTTCCATTTTACAGGCAAGAAAGCTGAGGCTGAAAGAGCGTATGCTACTTGCCTAAGGTCACACTCATAGGAAGTGGCAAAGCTGGGAGTTGAGCCCACATTGGTCTGATTCTGCCAGTTATGTGCTTAACCACCTATCAGAGTACAGTTCCAACATTGACTCTCTTCTCTCTAAAGTGGTGAGGGAAAGATTTGTTAACATTTCACAAGGCAGAAAACTATCTCATCTGAGAAGGTGTATATAGGCATTTTTCTTTTCTGAGAAGAATAAAGAAATGTATAGGAAATTGAAATATATTCAATGAGCCTGACATGCTGTAATACAGATCATATGTTATATAGTGAAGTTTTCTCTAAGCTTCGCGTTTTGTCATTACAAGGTCAGTATGATGATTAATGGTTTATGCACAAGGTAGAAAATGAACATTTTCTTTGCAATCATTTGGAGGGTATTCCATCTTGTATAATTTCTTTCCTATTTGAGTAAGTGCTAGGATTGTTCTTGGGTTTGAATTTTTGTTTTTCCGCCTCCTCTTCACCCCCAGCCTCTTTTTTGCCCTAGAACCAAGGCCAGAAAGGCTGCAGAACTATCGCTGTTTTACCCAGTTCCCTCCAGGATTGAAAAATGTGCTCTTCCTGAATTCTAACAGTTTTTGGAAACCTCAAATGCAACATGAGAACACTTTTGGACAACAACCCTTCCATGAAAAAAATTTACAATATATCCTGTGTGTAGATACAGGATATGTGCTCATATTTTAGCTTACACAGTGAACAGAGACTGCAGAACTCTTTTTGAAATTTTAAGATGTCAGTTTCCAGCAACATAGGAATAAAATTTGGAAGTAGCTGCAAAAGAATGAATTTTTATATTCACGTAGATGTGGGTCCAAGGTTTAGAGCAAAACTCCCCTCTCTGGGTTCAAATATTGTTTATCCTGAATAGAATATGCCTTCCTGTTTGATAGAAAACACATGAAAGTGTTCTAATTGTGAAACAGCCCCAGGCAAGTGGTATTTAGGAAAATAAAATGCTAAGCTTGAAATCACAAACCTGGAAAAGACCCTATGAGAACATCTAGTTCTACCCTCATCTTCCAACTGAGAATAGCTACCTCAGCCTGTATGGGTTATTTTTTATTTTGGTTGGATTCATAAGTCTACATTTTCATCTTTAGTGCCCTTTCACATGACATGTTTCAGTTAATGGTGGAGTACCTGGGTAATCACAAGAAGCTACCAGTACCCAACAAAACACCTGGCACATAAACAGTATTCAGTAGAACTTCTATTAGAAGGAATGAATGCATCAACACATGAAAAACATGAAGGCTGAATAGAAAATTTAATGGGATTCTTACTGTGTGATAAATAAAGTGGAAATGAATTATGTCCAAACCCAATGTCTTGCAAGCTCTCTCCATTTCTCATTCCGTAGTGTGGATTTTGACCTTCTTAATAAGTAAGATGACCATGTAATGTATATTCCAAACAAGGACCCTTTTGAGTGTGAAAGGGGGCACTATTTATTTTATTTATTTATTAGGGGACGGTATTAATAATTACACCAGGACAAAAAGACTGCTCTGGGCAAACTGGAACTAACAGTCACCCTCAATGAGGGATTAAGAACAGGAAACAATATATTCCCATACACTCTAAAATAAGAAACAAGGGAGTTTTAAATCACAAATGAAGAAATGAAGATCGGAGGTATTTCACTACCAATATTTAACATTCTTACCATGGACATTCTTACCTCATCTTGGAATTATGGTAAGAATTGGGGCAAAATGAGATAAAGACTTGTTTCTAATAATTAAGAAAGAAATAAGAATTAAATTCTTATCAAAAGCTAGCGTCAGAGTGTACCCAGCAGCCCCCTAGAACTGTCTCTTGGATCGAACAGACTGGGTCCTCCCACCCCTTGCCCACCTCCTCCTATCCCTGCCAACCTCTCACCACCCTCCAGCCCCTCCCCTTCCATTTGCAACTTCCGGTGGAATCATCTTGGCTATCCCAGACTTCCGATTTCCAGGACCTGCAAACGCCATATTTTGTGCTTAGCTCCACGTTGCAAACCAACCATGAGCGCCGAGCTCCGCCAGAATTATTCCGCCAAGGTGGAGGCTGCACTCCAGCGCCTGGTAAACCTGCATCTGCGGGCCTCCTACACCTACCTCTCTCTGCGCTTTTATTTTGAAGGTAACGATGTCGCTCTGAAGGGCATGGGCCACTTCTTCCAAAAGTTGGCTGAGGAGAAGCATGAGGGTGCCCAGCGCTTCTTGAAGATGCAAAACCAGTGGAGCGGCTGCCCCCAGCTCCAGGATGCGCAGAAACTACCGGAAGATGAGTGGCTTAGCAGCGTGGATGCTATGGAAGCCGCGATGGCCATGGAGAAGAACCTGAACCAGGCCCTTCTGGATCTGCATGCCCTGGGTTCTGCCAACACAGATCCTCGTCTCTGTGACTTTCTGGAGAGCCATTTCCTAGAAGAGGAGATGAAACTCATCAAGAAGATGGGTGACCACCTGACCAACCTCCGCAGGCTGGCTGGCCCCCAGGCCGGGCTGAGCGAGTATCTCCTCGAAAGGCTTACCCCGAAGCATGACTAGGAGACTCCGGTGCCCAGCAGTCTTTGAGGAACCTGTCTGCATTCCACTGGTGTCGGGATTTCTGCTTGAGCCTCTTTCTCCAGCCAGGAGGCAACTTTTTAACCACGATGAAACACTTGTCCAAGCTGTGAGATCAAATGGAAACAAAAAAGGTTCTTTTTGCAGAGAGGGGAAAAAAAGCTAGGCTTGGCTGGGGTGGGGGAGATATGCAGAATAGGATGAAGGATTCGTAGTATGTTTAATTCTCTAGACTTTCTAAAGAAATTGTTCCTAATTTTTGTGAATTGCCTGTGTACATTGAGGATCTGATACACTATGTTTTTTCTGTCAAGAAAAATGAACTTAACCTATTCATAAAATGCATACAGTTTTAGAGGTTTTAGAATTTCTCTGAAGCCATTCTTGGTACTGGACTAAACTATTGTTTTAAAATTTACCTTTAGTTTTGCCTAGCAGAGGAGAGAGCTGAGTACCTTGACCACATCATATTGTGCCCACCGCCAACCCTCAAACTCATGATAAAATCGATTTTCCTGGTTTTTAAGTTGCTGTGATGCCATCTGCTATATTGAATATAATAAGAAAAAGCCCTGCAGAATTCATCTTTGTGTCTCCAGTTAGGTTGCTACTGAGAACACTGATTATTACATCATACACTGACCTCTTTATGAAGCCTCTCAAGAGAAATTTCTTTCTGGTCTTAGTATTAGGAATAAGAGTTCTTCACTTGGGTAATTGGTTTGTTTTTGTTTTATGGACACTGTAAATGATGTAACTAATTAAGTTTCCTTTTCTGACTGCCTGTGAGAAAGCTTAGAGCCAAATATGTGGTCCACCCAGAGTAAATGAGTAGGATTGTATAAGCATTTTTACACAAGCTTCATTTCTGATTGTGCTGTTACTAATTTCTTGGTGTATGTTATGGATCCTTTTAAGCCACCTTAAACCCTTTCTAGAACAAGTTTGTGTATAAATAGATAAATAAACTTTAAATATTGCTGATTAAAAAATGGCTCTGCAGTTCATTTCAGAGAAAAGAAAAGATAACTTTAAGGAAGCACTAAGAGAGCCAGAGTGATTAGAATGGAGGTGGGTCAGATGGAGGTTAAATTCCAGAAGCCAAAAGAAGGAGAAGCAGTAAAATGTAGCATTCTTTTAAAAACATGCTTCATTTTTCTGGTGAGTTCTTTTCTACTAAATCCATACATTTGTGTCCCACAGATAGGAATCTAATAATTATGTATTATTTTCCTTGCACTTTGCAAAACTGGAGTTGTAACTTGTTCTCAAACCACAGAAGTTGAAAAAAATCAATTCTTTTCCTACAGCACCTTTCCTTCCTGGAGCAGGAAGACCTAAGGCATACTATCATTTATTTTATCTTACAAGGGTCAGAGGCATAGGAAGAATATTTTACAGATTGGGACAGTTGTTTTGCTCAGTTAAGGAGAAAACCTTATCTTCCTGTTTTCATGCAAAGTCTTTTGATAATAAAAAAAGAATATGCTGGAAAAGATATTCCTAGAGAAAGGAATTCTGCCTATTTACTGGTAGTTGGCAGTAAGAGATATAAGGAAGTAGTTAGCAATTTTCAGATTTGAATTAAAACTTGGGTCTCTGTACTTAAAACATGTACTTAAAATCAAAACTATTTTCAAATTAGCAATCAAAATAAACACATAAATCAGAATGAGAAAAAAAATCACCTAATATTGTGAGATCAATTGAAAGACTATAATGTAAGGTCGATTATTTAGGAAGAAAGATGCAAACATTTATTTCCAAATGATGACATTATATTTGTCATTACCTATTAGTGTCTTTTAATGTCAAGAATGAGGCCATAGGGGCGCCTGGGTGGCTCAGTCGTTAAGCGTCTGCCTTTGACTCGGGGCGTGATCCCGGCGTTCTGGGATCGAGCCCCACATCAGGCTCTTCTGCTATGAGCCTGCTTCTTCCTCTCCCACTCCCCCTGCTTGTGTTCCCTCTCTCGCTGGCTGTCTCTATCTCTGTCGAATAAATAAATAAAATCTTTAAAAAAAAAAAAAGAATGAGGCCATAGGAGAAAGCTTTATAAAGTCTCCCAAATAGACTGAAATATTCCTTGGTCATCACATAATTGCTGGAAAATAGCGACTTGTGGGGAAGACTATAAATGATTCAAAGACATATGGACAACATATTAGTTTGGCTTTTTAAAATGACCTAAGGTTCTTGGCAAGTTTATTTGTGGAAAAATGGGGAGTTGATGACATTAAAACTCTAGAGATTAATTTGGAAACAGGTCCCACAGTGATTTCCTTTATGGCTAACCACTGTGTGTGTGTGTGTGTGTGTGTGTGTGTGTGTGTGCGCGTGTGTGCACGCGCATACTTGCACAGAGAGTTATAATAAATGATTCCTATAGGCTATGATGAAATTCCTTATACTTGGGGGTGTGGGTGGCTCCGTCGGTTAAGCGTCTGCCTTTGGCTCGGGTCATGATCCCAACAGGGAGTTTGTTTCTCCCTCTCCCTCTGTCCTTCCCCTCCCCCCAACCCTTCTCGTGCCCTCTCTCTCTCTCAAATAAATAAACAGAATCTTAAAAAAAAAAAAAAAGAAGTAGTAGTATGAGGCCTAGGAGATAAAGGTCTCCTGCAAATGGCTGCAGGCACTGTCTGCCAGAGCCAAAGTGTTCAGTTTCTTGTCCCAGTATTTGCAGTTTTCACGTAGCTCCCCTTCCCTGGAAGGCCCTTCATACCCCTCTTCACCAAATCAAACTCAGTCTACCTTTCAGCCTTGTTTAAATCTGCTTTGTTCTGTGAGCTCTTTCCTGATGAACCTGATCCACTCATCTGGCAAGGATTCATCTTCTCTTAGTTGTCTTGTGATACCCACTAGATTCTAGGCACGTTGGGATCTGAAATACAGGTAGGATGGTGGTTGAGTAATGGGCTCTGGGCCAGCCTGCCTGTGTTCCAATCTTGCCTCTGCTCTGAGGTATCATGGTCTAGTCTCTTCACCTTTCTTGGTCCCAGCTTCCTCATCTGACAAACCGGACAGGACTATAATAAGGATAATACTATCCAACTCATAGATTTTAGGGAGGATTAAATAGGAGGAACCATATAAAATCTCTATGATGTGGCTCAGCACATGCTAAATGCACAATAATTATTAGCTATCTTTATCAACTGACTTTGTATACCAGCAGAGCTTCATAAAGAGCTATGGCAGTAACATCTCAAAATAAGTTTGCTTCTCAGTTTTAGAAAAATAGACAACTGTAGATTCTAGAATCTTCCTTAATGATCATTCCTCCCTCTAAAATAGGCCCTATGTGTAGAAGTAAAATGCAGGAATTTTCTCATTTTTTGGATGTGATGTTCAGTGAGTAGGAGAGGGAAAAATGAAGGAGGACCATTCTCTCTTCAGCCAAATAAGTGAAGCCACCTTATTTAGGACCTGGGATTAATTGTTTTAATTACCACACTGCTAAAAGCAGGCATGACAGCATTTTAACCTTTCTCTCAGGAAGGACAAGCCACACAAAGGGGTCATTTCAGAGCTGAAACTAATTAGCTGCTGGCTGCTACACTTTGCATAGTTTCCAATTCTTGGGAGTCTTCTCTGCCCACTCTTCACCCACACATCCTCCTCCTGCCACTCCATGGTAGCCTTGGATATTCAGCATGAGGGAGCAGACACTGAATAGGCACAGTCAAAACTTCAGGCATCACTGAGGCCTTGAACTTCTCCTTTATTGTAGGGCCCGTTTAAAGCTCTAGTTTTGGGGGAACTGTGCAGTTGACTGTTTCTCTCCAGAGGGATGTATACTCTTAAAGGGTTGGGCTAAAAATGCTACTTATTTAGAAGAGGGAAACGTTTTTACTACATTCATGTCATGTTTTTTATCTCCCTAAGCCATTTATCCACCTTGATGAATAATTTACTCCTCACAATAATAATGAAGCAGGCACTAGTACATGGGGAATTTGGGAGGGGGCCACACAGTAGGAAAGAGTTTTGAATTAATATAAGGTTTCAGCTACGTATAAATTCTTCAGGAAGCAGACATCCTCTTCAGGATGTTAGCAATTCTGATGGCTAAATTAGGGATCATAAGAGAAAGCAGAGAGAAGTCTGCATTTCACCAGGAGACCTCAGAGGTCCCCCGCCTGCATAAGGTGTCCAAAGTGTGGGAGATGTGGGTAGAGGAGACTGTACTGGGATTTAAAATCAAGCACATACTCCTGCTAAAAATTCACACCCTGAGTCTAATAATGAGAGAACATCAGACAGATCTGAATTGAGGGGCATTCTACAAAACAACTTGCCTGTAATTCTCAAAAGCGTGAAGGTCAAGAAAGGCAGAGAAATACTGAGGAATTGTCCCAGGTTAAAGAACTAAAAAGCATAACAACTAAATGTATGATTCTGCATTGGATCTGTGTAGGGAAAAAGAAACAATGAAGGACATTAAGACAATTTATAAAATTTAATTCAATAATGGTATTATATCAACATTTAATTTCCTGATTTGGGTAATTGCATGGTAGTTACATAGCAGAATGTTTTTCCTTTTAGAAAACACACACTATAAAGTATTTAGGGGTGGCTGGGTCCAATTTCTCCAACTTGCATAGAGTTAAGAAAAACAATTGGTGAGTCTGTAAGTTTGAAATTGTATCTAAATAAGAAGTTGTCTCACAAAAGTCAATTACAGATAATTTAGACCTGTAACTACTGCATCTGGCATAGTACCTAAGTTATACTAAATGCTCAAAAGTAATGTGTTGAATAAATATGTAACAGCTTTCAAATGACCCTGTGAACTTAGATTTCTAGTCACAGGGCTTCACAAACAATTTAACTACCAGAAAATTCCAAATTTGTTTTTTCTTCCTGAATATAAATTATATACTTACATATTTCTTATCTAACCCTTATCCCCAAAAAGGGTGTCAACAGTTTTTTTTTTTTTTAAAGAGAATGGCCAGAACAGGGAGGCAAGGAAAAGGAAATCCTATTATTTTATCACTACACAAGTGATAGTGCTGCTGGATTGAGTATTTTAATTTTTCAGATCTTATGGTTTTATATGTTCAAAGGAGAATCTGTTCTACTTGCTTTTCTGGTGAAAAAATTCTTTGTTTCAGCTATTGTATGCCTTTAGTACTATGCAGAACTTCAGGATTTTAAAACTCCTGTCAACCTGAAAGGCCACAGAGCAGGCTGAAAGATTCAGTTTGACTTTCATTTTTATTTCCTTCTTTTCAATTCTCATTCCACACTTGTGAATACTATCAGCACCTTTCTTTCGAGCCTTCCTTTCCACTTGTCATCACAAAGAGCATACCCTGATGTTCAAAACTTCCCTGACGTTTATAACTAGACCTCAGTATTATTACAAGCTCGTCAAATGATGTTCACAGCCAGGCCATTTTGTTCTGTTGGACATAAACAATCTCACAGAATACCAAACTCAGATAAAGTTACTCAGCAATCATGATAAAATGAAACAAAACCAGGAGGTCATTTCATAATTTTGTCTAAGCACAGACAAAATCAGTGACCATACCTTTACAAAATACTCAATCATAGCATCGCCCATGCTTTCTGACAGCATTTAGTCTAGAGCAAATCTCTGCTTCTTTTGTCCCTCCCCAAATCATCTATGAAGAGCCCAAATCTTATCATAGTCTCTTTCAAACACACTCTTATTGAGATACCCCAAAGTCCCTCATGATATGTGTTCTCTTTTTGCAATGAGTAAAATTCCAATTTGTTTAACTACAGGCGTGTTTTTTATTTTGATTTTTTTTTAAAAAATTATTGTTTATAGTTGATATACAATGCCATATTTGTTTCAGGTACACTAGTGATTCAATAATTCTATACGTTATGCAGTGCTCACCATGGTAGGTATAGTTACCATCTGTCACTATACAACACTGTTATAATATTATAGACTATATTTCCCATGCTGTGCTTTTAATTCCTGTGATTTATTTATTTTATAACTGGAAGTTTGTGCCTCTTGATCTCCTTGACCTATTTTGCCCATCCCTCCCCTCTTTCCCCTCTGGCAACCATCAGTTTCTTCTCTATTTATGAGTCTGTTTCTGTTTTTCTTTGGTTTGTTTTTTAAGTTCTACAATGAAATCATATCGTATTTGTCTTCTCTGTCTTACTTATTTCACTTAGGATAATACCCTCTAGGTTCACTCATGTTGTTGTAAATGGCAAGATCTTGTTCTTTTTATGACTGAGTAATATTTCAGTGTGTGGGGGGGGAAGGTGTGCACCACATCTTCTTTATCCATCCATCTATCAATGGACACTGAGATTGCTTCTGTATGTTGGCTATTGTAAATAGTGCCGCAATGAACATAGAGGTGCAAATAGCTTTTCAAACTAGTGTTTTTGTGGTATTTCTATTCTTAATGTTTTGAGGAACCTCTGTACTGGTTTCCACAGTGGTTGCACCAACTTGCATTGTGCATGGGGGTTCGCAACAGTCAATAGGGCTTCCTTTTTCTCCACTTCCTTGCCAGTACTTATATCCTGTCTTTTTGATTCTCATCATTCTGATGGGTGTAAGGTGCTATCTTATTGTGTTTTCATTTGCATTTCCCTGATGACTAGTGGTGTTGAGCAACTTTTCATGTGTCTGTTGGCCAACTGTATGTCTTCTCTGGAAAAATGTCTGTTCAGGTCTTCTGTACATTTTTAAACTGGATTCTCTTTTTTTTGCTGTTTTTTTATATATTTTCCATATTAACCCATTAGCAGATTTATCATTTGCAGTCATCTTCCCCCCTTCAGTAGGTTGACTTGTCATTTTGCTGATAGTTTCCTTCGCTATGCAGAACCTTTTTATTTCAGTGTAGTCCCAGTAGTTTATTTTTGCTTTTGTTTCTCTTGCCTCAGGAGACATATCCATAAATATATTGCTAAGGCCAACATCAAAGAGACTACTGCTTATATTTTCTTTCAGGAGTTTTATGGTGTCAAGTTTCACATTTAGGTCTTCAGTTCATTTTGAGTTTATTTCTGTGTATGGTATAAGAAAGTAGTCTAGTTTCATTCTTTTACATGTAGCTGTCTAGTTTTCTCAGCACCATTTATTGAAAACACTGTCTTTTCCCCATTGTATGTTCTTGCCTCCTTTGTCATAGATTAATTGACCATATAAGCATGGGTTTATTTCTGGACTCTCTATCCTGTTCCATTGACCTATGTGTTTCTTTTTGTGCAAATAACACAGAGGTGTTTTTGATCATCTTTGCCTGAAGGGAAATGATACCCTATTCTGGGGGAATATTCTCTGTTCAATCTATAAATATTTGAGAGGTATTATTAGAAGTGTCCAAAGCAGGTATGTCCAGTCTCTTGTTTCACATAATCAGGAAGTATTTATTGGTTATGTTCATTTACTCATTCAAAAAATATTTCTTGAGCATTTACTATATACCAGGCACTGAACTAAAGAAATGTATGGTACAGTTTACTTTCTCAATGAGCTCACACTCTGGTAGTCAAGACTAACACATAAAAATATAACTTCAGTACAGTGTGATAAATTGTATTGTAGAGGTGAGAGCCAGGTAATGGTTTGCAAAAGAGGACAGGATTACTCTACTCGTGTTGGACATGGAACACTTTTATGAAAGAAGAGTTACTTCGCTCATCTTGAAAGATGATCGGTGTTGACAAGGAAATAAGAGATATTCTAGGCACTTGAGGTAAGTGGAATGACTGGAGTGACTGAAATGAGAAAGTGGGGCACAAAGAGAAGTCTGGATAGGACATCTGGGCAAGGCCTTAGGTCATGGTGGGCTTAGTGGATTTAATCTTGCAGTAGCAAGGAGCTGGCCAGAATTTATGGAGGAAGCAACACAGATATAAGCTTTGGCCCATGTATTCCGAGTTTCCATTCCTGCTAGTAAGTGAAACTCACACATAAAAAACAGTCACAAGCAATATAGAATCAAAGCACCCACATCCCCTTCATCTACCCTGGAAATTGCTTATAAATAGTTCCCATACAACCCCTTGCCAAAGGGCACTCTGGCCACAGGAACACACTTGATCTGTATGTGGGAGAGTGAAGAAGTGCCCAGTGTTAACTCTCACCCCTTTCCTCACAGAGACCTTGAACTGATAAGGGATGGAAATTAGCATATAAATATCTCAGTGTCCTCAGCTCTCAGTAGGACAATTCTGAGGCCTGTTTTACAAAGTATCTCAGGAAGTACCCAGTGAGATGGAGACGCCCACAGCAGTAACCCTTTCCTTCCTTCCTTCACCGTGCTTCTGGAGATCACACCTTTTCTCCCAATAAACTACTTGTACCCAAACCTTTGCCCGGGGTCTGCTTTTTCACAACCACAAACTAAGACAAAAATGAAGGAAAAACTCATGTGTTATAGTCTGTACTGGCTCTAGGAAGTTCTGGAAAACCCCATTATTTTCTACCTCTATCCTCCAACCAGTATGCCTGACTCTTCTGCCCCCACTACCTTGCTCCATATATTGTCTTTACCTTGCCCCTAGATAACAGTCTGTCTTCATGATATTGATGGCTCTGGGCGACACAGCCTGGAAAGCTCTGACTCCCATGCAAAACTGTTGCTCTTATTCTGGTCTCAGCTAGGCAAGTGAGTTGTCTACCTTTCAACTTTCAGGTAAATTGTCACATTTGGGGTGGGGGGCACTGAGACCATTACCAGCCACTGTAACTTCCTAAATATTCATAAGTACAACAGCTGGGGCTTGGTAAACACATTTTTTCAGACAGAGGTCACTTGGAATTCTCTGAGTAATGACAACCTTAGTACTGGAATCAACTGCAAATTTATTTATCTAAACATCCAGGTCATGGACACACTGAGACTTGAGAAGAACATTTGAGCCTATTTCTCTGAAGCAAATATTAATGAGCCGGATTTCTATTCTTGAGTCAGCTCACATTCCAATTATTATTAGCTGCTTACATCAGTAAACTTGTATTTAGCATGACACCTGTTGCAAAGAGGATCATGTTTCTTTAAGCCTGTAAAAACAATTTAAATCTCTAGGAGCAGTCAAAATTTGACATTAAATCTGTTCCTGTAACAGCACTGACTAGAAAATCTTTTGTGGCATGATGGGATAGAGTGAGAAGTAAAACAGAAAAAACAAATTGGAATATGATGACTTTTGAAATGACTGGCCAAACGCTAGTTAAGAACTTTTAAAGTATATACTAAAAAATAGAATTTAGTATATTAGCAGATTATAAAATCAACATATAAAAATCAATAATGGAAATGGTGGTTAAATGGGTATATACTTTTATTAAGACTCATTGAACCATACACTTAAAATCTGTGCATATTGTTGCATATAAATTATACCTTAATAAAGCTGATTAAAATTAATAAATTTGAAATATACCAATGGTAACATGTTAGAAAATGTAATGGAAGTGAAGACCCATTTAAAACAGCAAAGAATAACTGGAAACCTGCATCACCTGAAATTAATGTAATGTGTGTCAACTACTCAAATAAAAAAAGAAAAATAAATAAAAACAGCAGAGAATAAGCCAAAATAAATAAAATAAAATTCCTAGGTGAAAAGTTATTTTTAAAAGTCTAAAACCTATATGAGAAAAATTATAACACACTTCTGAAATATACAAAAATTCACATGAAAAAATAAAAAGACATACTATGTTCTGGGTTAGGAAAACTTATTGTCACTAAGTGTCAATTCATCTTAAGTTAACTTCTAAGTTTGCATATTGACTGAATATTTAATAGTATTAAAGAATTATTGTTAATTTTTATATGATAGTGATATTGCAATAATATTAAAAAGAATTCTTATCTTTTAGAGATACATTTTGAAATATTTATGAATAAAATAATATGATTATCTGAGATTTGCTTCAAAAAAATCTGGTGGTGGAGATGGGGGAGAAGTGGTTTAGAGTATACATGAATCAAGATGGCCATGTGTCGATAACTGTTGAACATTTGTGATGGTATAAGGGAGTTCATTATACTAATGTCCTTACTTTCCTCTATGTTTTTAAATTTTCATATTAAAGAGTTAAATAAAGTGTAAGTTTGGGGCGCCTGGGTGGCTCAGTCGTTAAACGTCTGCCTTCGGCTCAGGGCGTGATCCCGGGTTCCTGGGATCGAGCCCCACGTCAGGCTCCTCCGCTGGGAGCCTGCTTCTTCCTCTCCCACTCCCCCTGCTTGTGTTCCCTCTCTCACTGGCTGTGTCTTTCTGTCAAATAAATAAATAAATAAAATCTTAAAAAAAAATAAAGTGTAAGGTAATCTGTTTTTAAATCAAATTCTATTTACAGATATCATTATAATTTTCCATTTTCTCCTTTTAGAATAATTGATCAAACAAAACCTCAAAATATAAATCGGTGTTTCCCAAGACCAAAATGAAAAGAAAGAAAGAGAGGAAGAAAAAAGGAAGGGAGGGAGGGTGAGATGGAGGGACAGAAGGAGGGAGAGAGAGGGAAGAAAGAACATATATATATATATAACTGTGTGTGTGTGTGTATATATATATATATATATATGATTAAATAGAATATATTGCAGATTTTTTTCTGTTTTTTTTGTCATTTTTATTTATTTTATTGAAGTATAGTTGACATACAGTGTTATGTTAGTTTCAGGTGTTCAACAACTGTATATGTTATGCTATGCTCTCTGTGAGTGTAGTTACCATCTGTCACCATACAACACTATTACAATATTATTGCCTGTATTCCTTATGCTATATACCCTTTATCCCCATGAGTTACTCATTCCATAAGTGGAAGCCTATTCCTCCCACTCCTCTTTGCCTATTCTGTCCATTCCCCTACCCCCACCCCTCTGGCAACCACCAGTTTGTTCTCTATATTTAAGAGTCTGTTTCTGCTTTTTGTTTGTTTGTTCATTTGTTTTTTAGATTCCACATATAAGTGAAATCTTATATTATTTGCCTTTCTCTGTCTGACTTATTTCACTTACCATAATACTCTAGGTTCTTCTGTGTTGTTGTAAATGGCAAGATCTCATCCTTTTTTATGGCCAAGTAATATTTAATTGTATATACAATATACTATATATGTATATATATATATATATATATATATACACACACACAACACACTTTCTGTATTCGTTCATCTATCAATGGACACTTGCATTGCTTCCATAACTTCTTTATTGTAAATAATGCTATAATAAACAGGTTCATAAATCTTTTCAAATTAGAGTTTTTGGTTTTTTTGGGTAAATGCCCAGTAGTGGAATTACTGGATCACATGGTATTTCTATTTTTAATTTTTAGAAGAACCTCCATACTATTTTCCACGGTGGCTGTACCAATTTACATTCCCACCAACAGTGCACGAGGGTTCCCTTTTCTCCACATCCTTGCCAGCACTTGTTATTTCTTGTCTTTTTGATTCTAGCCATTCTGACAGGTATAAGGTGATATCTTATTGTGGTTTTGATTTGCATTTCCCTGATGATAAGAGATGTTGAGCACTTTTCATGTGTCTGTTGGCCATCTGTATGTCTTCTTTGGAAAAATATCTATTCAGGTCCTCTGCCCATTTTTAATCAGATTATTTGCTTGTTTTGGTGTTGAGCTACAAGTTCTTTATATATTTTTGATATTAACCTCTTATCATAAATATCATTTGCAAATATCCTATCCCATTCAGTAGGTTGCCTTTTCATTTTGTTGGTGGTTTCCTCCGCTGTGCAGAAGCTTTTTCTTTTGGGATAGTGCCAATAGTCTATTTTTGCTTTTGTTTCCCTTGCCTGAGGAGACATGGCTAGAAAAATGTTGTGACAGCCGATATTGCAGATATTTTCTTACTGTTGTAGATTCACAGTATGCATTAGCCAGGGATTCTTAATCAGGTGAACATCAGAACTATCCAGAGAGTGATGGGTTTGTTTTTTTTTTCCTATCCCCTAGATCTGGGTGGGGCCCAATCATCTGTAGTTTTTAAAAGTTCCCCAGGTGATTCTTATGTATATTTCTGAGAGTCACTGTGAGCATATAAAATGCCTAGAAAACTTCTGCAATCAAGAAACTTGTTTGATATTGCTTACCTCGGTATTTCCCAAACTTAGGCAACCAAGGAATCCTTTTACCTTATAACACCTGTTTAGATCTACTTAAACCAGTGTCAGTCACAGGCAGCAAAACGCGCGTTGAGGTTTCCTTGAAGGCTAGACAAACAGTTGAGGTTTGAATTGGCTTACTTCTGAGACATCTTCTGGCTGTGTGAAATTTGCAGATTGTAAAGCCCAGATTTCTAAGGATGAAAAGTGACTACGAACGTAATTAAGTTGTGCCTTTGTATCCAGCCAAATGATTCCATCCATCAATAATATACTGATAATTTAAATGTGTTCTTAGTCCATATTTTTGACAGTTTTCTGTCTTCCAAACCCACTCCCCTACCTCATCCCCCACCTTTCAGCTTCAGTACTTCACCTGAGTTAGATCAGTAGAATCTTTCCAATGTCTTTATCACTCTTTAGTGGAAGAAATACAATTTGTGGCACTACCTTAAAAAATAGGCCCTGCCAATAGAATATTTATAGCTTTCACAGAGAAAGTTGAAGAAAATTGCTTTATATTGACCCCCTTCCCAATTAAAAAAGCAAATGTCAATGGGAGCAGAGCCCTTTGGGAATTAATGTTTGTTGCTAGGGGTGACCAACCATTCTGGCTTGCCAGTCACTGAGCTGTTTCCTGGGACACAGGACGTTCAGTGCTAAAACGAGAACAGTCTCAGACAAATCAGGACAGTTGTTGTCAGCCACTTAAAGGATAAAGAAAATGATGGAGAAGGTGTGTATTTTTTCCCGTGGCTCATTATGCAATTGCCTTTATGTTCTGAAATTTTTCTACTCCTACCATCATCATGGCTAGCTGTGCCTCAATGTCGTCCGTTCCGTTTTATTACCTCTTCTTGCTGTGAAAGTTGGAGGGCTGCATATTTTTCGATTTTACTTGTATCTTTTCTGCATTTTAATCTGTCATCCCATGGCAACAAGAGGAATAAAGAGTTGGAGAAAGCGTCATTGGCCGATATCCATTTCCATGACAGCTGTGCTATATGTGGGCGGAGATGCAGGGGCAGACACAGGCACCTGTTGACTGGGAGACGCTGAACATAACTTCGCTTATCATTGCGCAATAAGCCAGCTGGTGCCTGATTCACATTGCCCCTCACTGATTGATTAATTGATCGAAATAAGCACCAAACCAAACACTTATTATGGATGCATTAAAAAATTCTTTACCCAATCCTCAGTCATAATTTATTTGTTGTTTACTTGGTTCTAAGGATACCGAGTCCCAGTCACACTGGAAAGGTAATGCTTTTCAAGTGGTTTATTGCCGCCACACTAAGCTTTGCCACCTAGCTAAGTTTACTGAACTGTAAAATCACCTGAGGTGATAGATTATCGGTTGGCATTTCCTTTGGTGAGTTGCTGAGCCAGAAGTTGCAAGTGTTACACAGAATAGTAAGACTAACTCCTTCTCTGCTTTCCGGGCAGCAGGTTTTTAAAACCATTTTTTAACACCACACGTGTATTATTTCCCAGTTTCTGGGAGTCAGGAATCCTGGCACATCTTGGCTGAGCCCTCTGGCTCAGGATCTCTCATGAACTGCAATCAGGAGGTGGACTGTCACTGTAGTCTCACTGGGGAAGGATTCACTTCCAAGCTCACTCTTGTGGTTGTCAGCAAGATAGTTTCTTGCAGGTGTTTGGACTGAGGGCCTCAGTTTCTTGCTGGCATCTTGATGGAAGCCATCCTGAATTCCTTGCCACTTGGGCCTCCCCAGCATGAGAGCTGGCTTCATCAAAGCTTGCAAGAGGGTCTGTTAGCAAGAGGGAAGTCACTGTCTAAAATAACTAATCATGGAAGTATCATCTCATCACTTACGCCATATTGTATTTGTTAGCGGCAAATCACTAGGTCCGGTGCACACTGGAAGGAGAAGGGATTAATATGGGTGTGAATACCAGGAGGGAGGAATCATGGGGAGCCACTTTAGATGTTTACCTTTCATTTAGCAGTTTTGGAAGGAGCATAGCAAAATGATTGACTGAGCTGCCTCTGAATCCTTATTTGTATTTCTGATATTGCCACCTACTAGCTATATAGCCTTGAAAAAGTAACTTCTTGAACTTTAGTTTCCTCATCTGTTAATTCAGAAGAATAATAGTACTTAGCTCTCAGAGTGGTTGTGAGGGTTAAATTTAAATGAAATTATTTACATGCACATTTAGCATGGTTCCTGGCATGCAGTAGGTACTCAAAAATGTTACTTGTCTTAGCCAGGGCTCCCTGGCAAGACCCTAAGAGATGGGCTGATGGGTTAGGGAGCAGGGAATGAGAAGAAGGCAAGCAAAGATAGAATCTCAGCAAAGATCCTACACGGGGCATCTTTAGCCTGATCCTGCAGGGAATTCTTAGTGTGAGTTAGCCCTCTAAGTTGTATCATCTTGAGGTCAGGCAGCTGTGCTTTCATAGTCCTCTGATCTATATCCACTGGTTAACTGCTACCCACCTCAGTGTAGAGTGGGAGGATGGAGACTCCCAGCGCTAGCCACCTGACCTTGTGGGCAAAGTGGCTCCAATAGGCAGAGGGCAACACTCTGAAGAAGAGCCACCACAGGTGCTGGTCTGGCAATTCCAGGAACACTGACGTTGGTCGAGGAAGGGCACATAATAGTAAAATGGCAAAAAGGGATCTGTGGAGCACAGATACATTGTCCAATATATTACCCAATTAAAAAACGGAGGTTCCAGTCTGAGTAGGGAGGATAAAAAAAGTTCACAGAAAACTGTAATTAGAGGCAGGATGTAATAATTGACATAATTGAAATTTCAGATTGGATCTTGGAAGAAGTTTCAACCAAGTCTTTACAAAAGAAGATAGAAAAGAAGGCATCCAAAATGATATTGAATATTTGTTAGGATTTTACAAGTAGAGATGAGGGAAGTGGAATGAATAAAGGCATAGAGAATCTAGGGACAGGTATAGGGAACAACAAGTAATTCAGTTTTCCTGTAGTGTATAGTAGCAATGGGGGGGGGGAGCCAAGCATAGATGGGTTGGGAATATATCACAAAGAAGCTTGAATGTAGGGATGATAAATTTGCACTTAATTGAGAAGGAACTAGGGAGCTCTTGAAGACATTTGAGCAAGCAAATGACCATTGATCTAGTTTTGGAAATTAATTTGACCTTGTTGAATATGATGGATTGCAGTGAGAAAAGAAGGGTAGGGGAAGAGAAATTAAAAGCTTATTACAAAAGACAATATGAGTGATTGTGAGGATTGGGAGTAGGGCAGTGGTGTTAAGAATGGAGTATAAGGTGTTAGAAAGTAGTCCAATTTCATTCTTTTATATGTAACTGTCCAGTTTTCCTAGAATCATTTATTGAAAAGACTGTCTTTTCCCCCATTGTATATACTTTGTCCTAGATTAATTGACCATGTAAGCCTAAGTTTATTTTTGGGCTCTCTATTCTGTTCCATTGATCTATGTGGTTTTTTGTGCCAGGATTATACTGTTTTGAATACTACAGCTTTTGAACCAAAAAAAAAAAAAGAGTAAAGAAAAAAGCCAGAATCAGACCTATAAATACAGAGAACACATTGATTGTTGCCAGAGGGGAGGGGGTACGGGGGTTGGGTGAAGGCGAGTGGGAGATACAGGTCTCCAGTTATGGAATGAGTAAGTCATGGGAATAAAAGGCACAGCATGAGGAATGTACTCAATGATATTGTAATAGCGATGTAATGGGACAGATGGTAGCTATGCTTGTGGTGAGCATAGCGTAATCTATAAACTTGTCAACTCACTAAGTTGTACACCTGAAATTAATGTAACATTGTGTGTCAACTATACTTACGTTTTTAAAAAAGCAAATGGAGAAGAAAAAAATGGAGTTTAAGGGGCAGATGCAGATGTGGCAAAAGCAGAGAGCCACAGATTTCCTAATTGATTAGATACAGTGAGGAATGAGGAACAGGCTTCCAGCCTTTGGGAAAGGAGATAATTCGTGGGAGAACACAATGAATTTACCTTTGGATCTGTTGAGTTTGAGATGTTGTTGAATTATCCCAGGAGTGACATCCATCATGAAGTTGTGAACATAGGAATAGAGCTTGAGGAAATAAATGAATCGAGACATAGTTTTGCTAAGATGAAACCACGGACATTGATGAACTCATCAAGATGCAAGAGTGAGAATGACAAGTCTTAGAAAGCCTTTAAGAGCCTGAGGAGGAAGAAAATCAGTGCCGAAGACAGAGAAGGAGAGTCCAAAAGTGGAACAAAGAGGCTTCTGTATCATAAACGTCAGGAGGAGAGAGAGACTCAAGGAGAACAACATGAAAAGATGGAGAGAGATGGAGAGGAATGGGGAAAAGGAGATAGCAATGAGATTGATAATTTGCAAGTCATCTGTGACATTGGTGAGTGGTTTTAGTGGGGCGGCAAAACTGGAATCCACATTTGAAGGGAATAAATAATGAGCAGGTTATGAGAATAATTTTTTTCAAGAAGTTTGATTGCAATGAGTTTGGCAGCTTGTGGGAGGTAGGATATAATTATTTTTAATATCGGGTAGACCTAAAAATGTAAGCAAAGGGAAGGAACAGTAAAATGTAAGTAATTAAAAATATAAATTGATGGAGCTAGATCTAAGGTATCACCAGAAGAGATTGAGGTCAAGAGAATATAACTATTCTTCCTGTCTTTGCAGGCAACTGGTCAGGTAAATAAACTCATTCATTACAGCTTCCTGTGGCTCATGTAGTTATCATCCTCCCCCGCTCCCTTTAAGCTTAGAATCTTTCAAATTGTTACTCAAATAATGTCTCTAGTAAAGTGTCTAATTTCAGATGAAGCTTGCCATTTGGAAGAGCAATTTGCAAAAGATGACTATATCAGGGTGAGGAATAGCGGATGCCTGACTAGCAGTGAAAGCTCACAAATCCACCCACCACACTCATCATTATGGAGGAGGGCAATCATCCTAACACAAAATGAAATTTCCACATCTAATTTTTGGTTTCTGTGTTAACTAAAGGTTACACTAGCACACAGATAAAATATCTTTCAACTGAACTTTATGTGCCAGTCACTCTTGATACTTTCAAAGGTAAGGATTTGAGGACAAATTTGTTACTCGAAAGCTGTAAATAAAACAGGAAAGGAAAGAATCGTACAACTAGTCACTATGTGATTTTTTTCTTCAATATATTTTGGGTTTTATTGTTTGGATTTCTTTTCTGAGACCCCAGCCAGGAGAAGGGATTTGTTGTTCTAAAATGGGTTCTAAATAAAATAAAATAAAATAAAATAAAATAAAATAAACTGGGAATGGAGAAAGTAAAACTATATCTGTGACATTATGAGAATTTTTCCATAGTATCATCCTGGATCACAAACATGAAATTTAGCTTCTTAGATGCAGCAAGGCCCTACACTGTGCAGACAGTGACAATAGCACCTGTGTTTCCCTGTTAAGGGCTTAGTGTTTGTGGCAGTGGTGACCTCTGAAAGGTGTGCAAAACCATGCTGCGCTGTGTAGTCTCTTTTCTCCTGCTAGATTTATGTATGCTATGCTTAACAAACTGGGAATTAATTTAGCCATATGCTATATGCATGAGGTGGTTTCTTTTCACCAATCTGTAGCCCACAAGAAGAAAATCTAAGGATCAAATAATGGAATGGGGGGAAAAATCACAAATATAAAATAAGAAAACATTGCTGAAACAAAAGGAGCCTTGAAGATACAGATGGGAATGGCATACTGTATCCCAGGAAAATTTGACATTTAATGAGCATGCCAGTTATTAATCTCTCAGCTCCAAACATACCCTTCTATATTCTATTTGGTGATGCTGGGGCTGAGACTCTTCAAATTACATTTTTCATTTGCCAGCTTGTTCCTTGTTAGGCTCTGCCAATAAGGGGCAGGACTAGGGAACATCTTCCCTTTTGTTTCCATGATACTCCCCATCGGCATAGACCCAGCAAAGGTACTTTGCTGGTTCCTGTTTCCAGCTTCTTTTGGCATTCCCATAACTGACTGATCTTGCTCCTTCAATAACAGCAGCAGTCAGAAGTGCATACTCTTCAGAGGTCTGAGGTTCAGCTCTGCATGGTCTCTTCAAACTTCTTAAGTGACAGCACCAGCCAAGCAGCAGCCTTTCCTTGGGGATTGGAGTCCCCTCCTCCAAGCTTCTAGGTTCTGATCATCACTTCCCTTTGTTTTCCTAGTCTTAGAAAGGATAGCTGTTTCCTGCAGATATTATCTCTGGGTTCCTCTTCTTCTTTTGTTCTTTCAGTTCTCTCACATCTGTGAAGATTTTCCTGTATTAAATTCCCTCTTGAAATACTTAGTATGAAGTCTCTTTTAATGACTGGACCCTGGCTGATAGAGTGAGCAAGAACAAAACTTATCGGGGCACCTGGGTGGCTCAGATGGTTAAGTGTCTGCCTTTGGCTCCAGTCATGTTCCCAGGGTCCTGGGATTGAGCCCCACGTCAGGCTCCCTGCTCAGCGGGGAGCCTGCTTCTCTCTCTCCCTCTACTGTTGCCCCTGCTTGTGCTCTCCCACTCTCTCTGTCAAATAAATTAAAATCTTTAACAAAAAAAGAACAAAACTTAGCAAGTTTTTTAGACCTCAGAAATAAAGAGGGTGTTCTCTTGGCTTAAAACATAAAGATTGGGGCGCTTGGGTGGCTCAGCTGGTTGGGCATCTGATTCTTGATTTTGGCTCAGGTCATGATCTTAGGGTCATCGGATCAAGCCCTACATTGGGTTCTGCACTCTGCCGGGAGTCTGCTTGAGATTCTCTCTCTCCCTCTGGCCCTTCCCCTCTCACCAGTGTTTTCTCTCCCTCTTAAATAAATAAATCTTCTTAAAAAAACGTAAAGATAAAGCCATCTATAAGGGAAAAAATCAGGTTGACTTCTGATTCTTACACAGTAATATTCAACCCTAGAAAATAGTAAGTACAGTAATGCTTATAAACTTCTAAAGAAAAAAGAATCCTAATACTATTACAACCATCTAAAATGTTGTTCAAGTATAGAGCCAACAGATTAATATTTTCAGATACACAAGAATTCAGGAAATACACTCCTTTGAAATCTTCCTGAAACTAAAATAAGAAATTTTCTCAAAAGTGAATGGAGACTCCATGGCAAATGAACTGGCAGTAGGCACTAACTTCACACTAAAGTAAATGGTAGACTGCAAATGTAAAATATGGAAATGAAGCAATAAAATTACTAACAAAACTCAAGAAGTAGAGGAGATACATCTTCTAACAGATTGTTGATTCATTGTAAAAATGCAATTGACTTATATACTTTTTTATTAAATTCAGGAAATCTGCTAAACTCTTCTTTAATAAGTTATAAATTGTCAGATTTTCTACACAGATAATCACATCATCCGCCATCATGATAGCTTTTCCTTCCTTTTTAATTCTTATGCATTAAAATTTTTTTCTTGTTTTATTGCACAGGCTAGGATGTCCAGTACAATGTTGACTAGAAGTGGTAACAGAAGTCTCCCTTGTCTTTTTTTTTCTGATATTAATGGTAATCCTTTCATTTTGTCACCATAATTGCTGTCAGTATTCATAGATGTCCTTTATCAGGTTAGAGAGGTCCCTTTTATCTTTAGTTTGCTGTTATGATCATGAGTATATATTGATTACATCTATAGTCATCAAATGAACTGAGGTGTATCTCCTCTTTCTCAGTTTCCTTATGTGCTTAAATATTAGATATTACTATCTATATATTCACTTGTTTTATTATTTTATATACTCAATTTGGATTTTATTCATTATCTTTCTTCTTGCATTTTAGATCTTACATCAGATTATTTTCTTTTGCTTGAATGACAGTTCTTTAGAATTTACTTTAATGAGGATCTAGTGTTAAAGACCTTTTAATTTTAGTCTAAAACAGTTTTCTACTTCATTTTCATTCTTGAAATATAGTTTCTGTGGGTACAAAATTCTAAGTTGACAGTTATTTAATCTGAGAATATTAAAGATATTATTCCACTGTCTTCTGGCTTCACATGTGGCTAGTGATCTAATAGCCATTCCTTTATAAGTGATTATTAGTCTTTTCTCTTTGTCTGATTTTGATATTTTCTCTGTCTTTGTTAATCCATAGTTTCATTAGGATGTATGAAGGATGTGGATTTCTTTTTATTTATCCTGTTTGGGATTTATTAAGATTTCATAATGAGATTTTAGTGTCTGTCAACAATTTTGGAAAATTCTCATCCATGATCTCTTTAAATGGTTATTTTCCTCCTTGTCTTTTAATCTTTCTTTTATAATTTTTATCTCTTGTCTCTGGTCTATATTCTAGATAGCTTTTTAGATCTTCAAGTTGTTACTGCCACAACACATTCTTCTGATGGCTAAGCCTCTTTCTTCCCATGCTATAGTGGTACAGCAGGACTGGAACTCCCAGTTGCATCTTCTTTCTATCCATGTGGAATGCATCTTTTATACCAGCAGGAAACATGAACTTAAATGGGGTTTGTTCCTGCCTGATAGTCTCTATTGGGTAGTTCCCTACCTTGCCATCTCTTAATTCTTATTTCCCTCCTCCCATAGTAAAGGGACAGTTCAATAAGTCTTCTGGCTAAGGAGACATCCAAGGAGAGAGTGAAAGCATCCATAACCTTATGAGTCTCTTAAAGCCCCCATCTTGGCTTTGAAAAAGGGAAGCAGGAAGCATCCTCCCGAACACAGAGAAAGGGTGTGTGGTAATGGTGAAGGGTCAAAACAGCTTACTTTACAGATACTAAAAGCCCATGGGCTCTTCCCCCAGTTTTCCTTTTATATTGACTGGGAGAGGGATAGGGTAGAGTGGGTAATGGTAGTGTCTGTTTTTTTCATCTCTGGTTTACAGTTCTTGCAGGGGTGTGGCTAGCCCCAACCAGAGATGGCTTAATGAACTTAGATTTAGGGTACTAATTAGTCTTTTGTCATCAAACTTGGGCCTTAGCTGTAATGCAAGGGTAGCAGGAAAATCCCACTCAACATCTGGTTACACATCAAAGCATTATTTTTGAGAACGGTTGATCAGGCATTGGGCTACTCAACTGTTACTGTCAGCTGTATTCCCAACTGTTCTTCTTGATGTACTATGCTTAACTCAACTCAACTATGCTTAACTTAACTCAACTCAACTATGCTTAACGTATTTAGAAGAATCACAAAATATTTTCAAGATCTTAGTTCTGATGTAGCAATTTATCTTTTAATTTCTAAAATTACACGTGCTCTGCAAAATATTTTGTTAAACACTTAAGGGTGTATAAAATTTACACAACTCAATATACCCTAGCCTCATTTTGGGTAGTCCCAAAACAATAGCAAACAAACAAAAACATCAACTTCTGGTTAGCTTTCCAAATTAGAGTGAGTACAAGCACAGTCTATTGATTGTCTGGGATGAACACACACTGGCATCATCCATTAACAACTCTAATTAGGGGACCCATCAATTAAAGTAAAGCAGGCCTTGGGCTGAGAAAAAAGATGACAGAAAACATTCATGATCTGCTAATTATGTAATCACTAATGGACATTAGTAAGTTAAAGGACATTATGACTCTCATAAAAACAATGAAATTTTAGAATAAAAGGAAATATGCTTATTATAAAACAAGTTAAGCAAGACAGAAAGGACATAAAAATCTCCACAGTTCCTTCCACCTAGAGATAAATGCTATTCATATTTTGGTAAACAACCTTATAGACATATAGATAATGTTCTTTTTAAAGAATCACATTTTGCCACTGTTTTGGCTATCTGTAATGTACATTACCATTTCAGATGCTTCTCAGTACCCTCCATAATCCCTTCACATTATTTCATTTTATAGAAAATAAATAATTAGCTAGTGCCCCTTTGTAGATGTATGCCTGAAGGGTGGTGGTAGGGGCAATCTTCAGAAAACTGGAATATGAAGAAGTTATGGAGTATTGAGAAGCATCCAGAAACTTCAAGAGTTGTCATAATTTTAGGGAAACTCTCCAACTTTGATAAGGAAGGTTATATTTAAAGGCACGATGTTAGCAAGTTGGTTGTGCCCTGTTGATGTTACCTCAGCGGTAACTTCTTTTGGGTTTTCTTCTGTGTGGATCTTTATAATTGTCTTAATGGCGTCTCCTTTAATTGCCTAAGCAGGACTGCCACCTAGCTTCAGCTGCTAAGCTTTGAGAATGTCAGAGCTTCCATCAAATAATGAGTGGCCAACTTGAAGGTCCCTTTGAATGCTTTTATCACTTATTACCTCAAGTGGCTTTATCTCAGGGCAAAACAGCTCTTCACTTGGACTTTTACAATTTAAGCTTTGTTATATTATCACTATGGGTATTGAAGATTTCAGAGGAAAAAGTAGAATGATTTATTCTTGTGTGCACAGAGAATAACAAGAATGAGCAGGACCTTTGGCCACCCAGAGGATGGAGCAAAGGGGAGTAAGGTATGGTCCTTGGTTAAGGGTGGTGAGCAGGGGTATCCTTCTCCCCCAAGGAGATAATAAGTTTCAAACATCACTCAGATTACCAGGTGCCTTGTAATAAAAATAATTGCTTGATATCTGTCAGAATCAGTGGTTCTCAACCCTGGCCGCATATTAGAATTATCTGGGAAGCTTTGGGACAGTATCTGTGACTAGGCCCGACCTCCAGCAACACTGATTTAATTGTTCCAAGATGTTTCTCAGGCATCAGTATTTTTCATAATTCTAACAAGCTCACAGGGCTGCAAATCAGTGGTAGAAATGAATAGAAGGAAGCAGAAGTCTCACTGTATCTGTAATTTAGATCACACAACATGTCAGTTTGAGCATCATTTGGGGAAGGAGAAATAGAAAACATGTAGGAAATGCCCCCACTTTTAGTCATGTGTGCTTAGCACCATTTCCTCATAGATAGGATAACCATATCATCCAGATCAGGACAATTGTGAAAGTGAAAGAGGGAGCTAGTAACAGTTATGCCAGGACAATGGTTGATGGTTGTTCACTGTAACTGTCCAGGCAAACTGGAATCAATTGTTACTCTGCTATCCTATGGCCTTGCCTCTTCTCTTGGTCTCAGTAATGGCCCAAAGTTAAGCCATGCTCTTGTTGATGTTTTAATATTTGCCTGTCGAAAGACTTTTAAGTCACTTTTTAAAAATATGTCTTTATCATGTCAAATTTTGGCAATCGGTTTTTGGAAAGTCATTTCTGAGGGTTTAAAAAATTCTGCTTTCCCAAGATTCTTATTTCATTTCTCCACCACCACACTCCTGCAGGAGAAACAGGAAATGAAACCCCCACACACTGCCCTTTTTTTTGGAGGAGGGGGTGGACACTGTGGATACTTTTTAGGACTTCCAGACAAAGTTTAATGAGAAAGAAGTTAGAAACTACTGGCTCTAATTAAGTTTTTAGTTTGTGTGTGGATTTTGCATGCACATACTGGGTTCATTTCTTATTAACAAGGATAATTAAATGTTAACTGGACTTAACACATTTGTGAATGTATACTCTTAATTGATTGCCTCTATTGATTAACTTTGTTCTTTTGGCCAAATGAAATGTCTGTGAAAAGTCTTTAAAGAAATAGAAATATCATATAAGTGGAAGGCATTATTATATCATGGGAAGTTTGTATTTTAAAATAGAATCCTCATTTTCTTAGGATGATTTGGTTCAATGGGATTTCAATTTTTTTTTAACCTGAGAACCATTTTAGCAAATGAAATCTTACATGGAAATTCAATAGATAAAACAAGTTAAAGACCAGCTGCTTGGGTTGAAGTGAGAAGAGGTGATTGGAGGGAGGATGAGGGGAAGGGGACCATGCCTAACCTGTTCAGTCCACTCCCTCACCCCTTTCAGGATAATGTACAAGGTGAAATAAAATGGAGTCACTTATGTCAATGGGGTTTTAAAATAAAGCCAGGAAGCCATTAAAGTGGTGGGCCTTATGCTCGTCCTCACTAGGTGGAACCACGAACTTCAGAACTGGGCCAAACTGCAGATATTCCAAGGACTCTGCATAAACATCTACAACTTGCTATAGTAACAGACCGTTTGCTTAGTGATAGCCTTAGCAACTAATTATGTTTAGCTAAGATTAGTTTTCTGCCACCAACACCAATCAAAATTCTTTGTAAACAGCATATACAAGTATTCCCTTTTGTCTTTGAAAACTGACTTTGTTCCCTAGTGGGACACAATTTATGGTGCCACCCAAATCTGTGCTCCTGATGACAGTTATGAGACCCCAAATAAATGATTTTGTTTCATTTCAGTTCTGCCTCTTAGTTGACATTTCAGGCGCAGGAAGAGAATAGAAGAGTAATTTGGGGCTGGGGAACTTGATATTGTGTTCCTGGTTTTGGTCCCAAATTTCTGCCACAGCCCAAAATATTAGTTTACTTCCAGAAGTTTCCTTTTCAACTGAGGGAGGATCATAGATTCGGCCAGATGCCTGCCACTCAGGGATGATATGTGAGCCAAAGTTGATCAATATGACATGCTTTGATTTCTGCCAATGACAATTTACATAAATCTAAAGTATTTTAGGTTTGTACAATAACATTGTTATTAATTATTACAAAAGCAACAGGCCCAGAGAAAGAAAAGGAGGCAGAAGTTTAGTTGTTGAGTTTAAGAGTACTTTAGCAAGAATCCTACTCTCTTTCTATCTTCTGTTATTCATAAAGCCAAAGTGACAGGTCTACAGTTTTGTTTTGCTTGTTTCATATTTCCTTCTCTTACAACCATTAGTCCATCAACTCGTGAATGGTTAAACGAATTGTATATCCACACAACAGAATATTATTCGGTAATAAAAAGAAATAGATTTTTGATACACAGAAAAGCACAGCTGAATCTCAACAATATTATGCTAAAGGAAAGAAGCCCAACACAAAAGAACATATATTCTATGATTTCATTTATATGACCTTTTTTTTTCTCATTAAACTTTTGCTTTTTAATGGGTCTCAAAATTCTGTGACAGATTTTTAGTCAAGTTGTTTCCATTAAAAAGTACTGAATTTAAAAACTGATAACTTAAAACTGCCACACACACAAAAAAACCAAATGGTCCACAAAACATTCTCCTTTCCTTCTGAAGGTTTTTCGATGCATTGTTATCATTAACTAGTCTTTTACTATTAAACTTAAATGGCCAATTGACACAAACAGTTCTGAGACCGTTCTTCCACCACTGATAAGACTGGGGTGGCAGGTATTGGGGATAATATTCATTTAGCCTTCTGAGCTTTCTGGGCAGACTTGATGACCTTGCCAGCTCCAGCTGCCTTCTCGTCCACTGCTTTGATGACACCCACAGCAACTGTCTGTCTCATGTCACAAACAGCAGAATGGCCCAGAGGAGGATAGTCAGAGAAGCTCTCAACACACATAGGGTTGCCAGGAACCATATCAACAATGGCAGCATCACCAGATTTCAAGAACTTGGGACCATCTTCCGGCTTTTTTCCAGAACGACGATCTATCTTCTCCTTCAGCTCAGCAAACTTGCAAGCAATGTGAGCTGTGTGACAATCTAGCACAGGTGCATATCCAGCACTGATTTGGCAAGGATGGTTCAGGATAATCACTTGAGCCGTGAAGCCAGCTGCTTCCATTGGTGGGTCATTTTTGCCCTCATCAGCCACATTGCCACGACGAACATCTTTGACAGATACGTTCTTGACATTGAAGCCCACATTGTCCCCAGGAAGAGCCTCACTCAAAGCTTCATGGTGCATTTCAACAGACTTTACTTCAGTTGTAACATTGACTGGAGCAAGGGCTTGTCTGTTGGACGAGTTTGTGGCAGAATGCAATCCAGAGCTTCAAGCAGTGTGGTTCCACTGCCGTTCCCATCCTTACGGGTGACTTTCCATCCCTTGAACCAAGGCATGTTAGCACTTGACTCCAGCACGTTGTCACCATTCCAGCCAGAAACTGGCACAAATGCTACTGTGTCGGGGTTGTAGCCAATTTTCTTAATGTAGGTGTTGACTTCCTTAACGATTTCCTCGTATCTCTTCTGGCTGTGGGGTGGCTCAGTGGAGTCCATTTTGTTAACACCAACAATTAGTTGTTTTACACCCAGTGTGTAAGCCAGAAAGGCATGCTCACCGGTCTGCCCATTCTTGGAGATACCTGCTTCAAATTCACCAACAGCAGCAGCAACAATTAGGACAGCACAGTCAGCCTGAGATGTGCCTGTAATCATGTTTTTGATGAAGTCTCTGTGTCCTGGGGCATCAGTGATGGTCACATAGTACTTGCTGGTCTCGAATTTCCACAGGTAGATACCATGTTCACGTTCAGCTTTTAGTTTATCCAAGAACCCAGGCATACTTGAAGGAGCCCTTTCCTATCTCAGCAGCTTCCTTCTTGAATTTCTTGAATTTCTCAATAGTTCTTTTGTCGATCCCACCACATTTGTAGATCAGATGACCAGTAGTGGTAGACTTGCCTGAATCTACGTGTCCAATGACGACGATCTTGATGTGAGTCTTTTCCTTTCCCATTTTGGTTTAGGTTGAGTGGTGGTTTTCACGACACCTGTGTTCTGGCTGCAAACCCGTTGTGAAAAAGCCATTTATATGACATTTTTAAAAAGACAGATCTAATCCATACTAACAGAAAGCAGATTAATAGTTGCCCAGGGCCGGAGGTGAGGAGGCTCTCCAGCATGGGGTACATGGGAATATTATTTAGGGGTTTTAGAAATGTTTGCATCTTATTCGTGGTAGTGTTTACACAGGTTTGTAAATTTGTCAAAACTCATCAAAATATACACTTAAAATAGGTATATTTTAGTGTATGTAAACAACATGTCAATTTAGTTGATTGAAAGTTTCATTTTCTTAGGACAAACAGTTTGCTCTTGGCACTGATGCCAGTGGAACAAGAAGAAATATTACATTGAACTAGTCCTGTGCAAGATATAGATCAGTTGGCTTGCTTTTATCTCTTGGACTCTATTATATACGATTCTAGAAACTTAAACTCTAGATGTGAATATTAGTATGGTATCTACTTCTGCATTTATTCCTAGTTTCACTTTATCCTCTGATTTATTTTATTTTTTACCCCATTTTTAATGCTTGCTATTTTTTTATGTTGAGATGTGTGAAATAATTTCTAGTACAAGGTAGAGTATAAATTTTTTAAATTAAAATAAATTTATTTGGGCTTATTTTATTATAGACAAAGGTAATATGTATTTTCACTTCACTATACTTATACACATACTAGTTCACATGCACACACAATTACTAACCATTAATAGATTTAGAAGTCCAATAAAGTTGGTGGATTTGAGAGGATAACTCTTAACTGTGATAAGACTGATAAATGAAATGTTTGCTGTTTTCTATGAATCCTCTCCCAGAATAGATAGAAACTTGACCAAATATGACTAACAGTGGATACCCTGTAATTGAGAAAGCTGGCAAAAAATAATGCTAGACAACTCATTGGAAAAGTATGGTGTGGGTTTTGATATTGTTTATCATGTTAATGATAGCAATGGAGATTAATAACAGGAAGCCCTGCTGCTGTGGTATTTAGGAATTCTCAAAATCAGCTCTTATTTCCTGGAATCAAAGCTGTCTCATGGCATCATTGAAGTGTGTTGTTCAAAGCTGATTTGCCATTGGGAAGTGTGCCCAAAGAAAAGTAAGTCAATGAAGTTTTAGATAGGGAGTTGAAGAAATAAGTCTAGGAATAATCCTTATTGAGCACTTTCCAAAGAAATATGTTCCTGTAAAGTAAGAATAAGGAAATCAGTTTAAAAACACACAGCTCCATTCGAAGGTACAGATGGTGCCTGTGTGTGGTTGTGATAGGAATGGGCAATACAGATATGTTAATGAAATTAAAATTATCTAAAAATATCATGTTCAAAATTTGTTCAAAATCCAAGAAAAGAACTAAATAAAAGGTGAATAATATAATACAAAAAGTAGAGCAACAACCATCATCTATAATTTTCACATCAATTAAAATTTGCTTTGTTGTAAGTTGAATACCCTTCCTTTAAACTGTTTTTCATAAACCCAACTGCACTATGGGCAAGTAAATTAATTTCTTTCTCTTTATTCCCAGTATTCACAAACAAATAATATCATCACACAAACACTTTTCTTTAGTTAAGTTCAAAGCAGAGATAAACTAAAATTAAGCTTCAAATGTTGGAGATTTGCAGCAAAACCTTAGCATCAGTATTATGCCTGCCCTTGACCCTAGGCACTCAGTGCGGTCCGTGAGTAGACCAGTAGCATCAGCATCACTTGGGAACTAGAAATGCTGACTTACAGGTCTTCAGTCAGAATCGTTTGTTAACAAGATATCCAGGGAATCTGAATGCACTTTAGTTTGAGAAGCCCTGTCCTAAACCATTAATGTAACCAAAATTATTCAAGAAATTGCTAGGATAACCAACTATCCCAGTCTGCCCTATACTAAGGGGTTACTCTGGATTTAGGACTTCCAATGCTAAAACCAAGAAAGTCTGGGCAAATTGAGACAGGTTGGTTCACCCTAAAATTTGCCTATATTCAACTTTAGAATTGAGGAAGGAAAAGAAATATGGATGTGGGGAAATTACACTCTGAGTCAATTTCTATGTTTCCACTCAGTAATTTTAAGCTTTAAGAAAATAGATGAAATTAGGAACAGCTCTCTGCTCTCTGAGATGTTGAGCTCTCACAGCTCTTTAGATCCTTCTGTGAATCAAAACATGGAGTCCAGGGTCAAAAGCCTAACAGGTAAAATCTGTTTGCTTTGTCAGTAAACTTCTTGCCACAGGTTGATACACTAGATAGTGTCAAGCAAGGCATTTTGTTCTATTCCTTTCCGGGTTTCTCATTCAGGATTGTTGAACTGCACCTCTGGCCTGCTTGTGATTATCTTACAGTTGCAAAACCTCTAAGGAAGGCCTCCTGGGATAGAGCTGTTTGCTCTCATTAGCTGGGAAAACAAGGCTCTGTTTATTTCTCATGCTAGTGTCAGGGGGACTCTGCTTTAATTCCAACACAGGTCTAAGTGTTGATTTCACACAAAGGGATTAGCTTAGGTATCTGTGGAAGTTCTAAGGCAGCCTCATAGGAGCCATCTGACTCAACATTGTGTGACTAGGGAAAACTGGGTGTACAAAATACACCATATTTTTCTTTTAACACATGTTATTAGCAAACAGTTATGAAGTCAAATCAAGTACATAAAATGCCAATGATGCTCTCTCATTTATCATAGACACCAGTGTTGATTTTGAAATCATGTCTGATAAATGTCTCTTTTGTAGAGTGCTCACACTCCATGAATAAGGGATGGGTAGTTATTCATTGCAGCAGATGCTGCCAGTGCTCTACTGGTAACTCCTCCAATCCCTTTACCATTTTCAGGCTTTCTGTCCTTATGTAGACTTTTGTTCTAGGGGTCAGCACCTAAGTCTCTTAGTTGACTGACTACCCTTAGGCAGCTAAAACTTGATATGCCTGGAGACACGGAAAGCTGGAAGTACCTGGGAATCTATATCCCCCGAGAGCAGCATCTAATCAGTGACAGACAGTGAAGAGAATTAATATTACAGCTCCCTTTCCCCCTGATGGGGACAATTCTTAGATGTGTGTTACACTGTCTCTCTAATGCCACTCTGAGATTGACCCAAAGCAATATTCCTTGAAATTCTGCTTGCTATCACACCCCAGCTTGGCCTCCTTTCCTTCCTTGTCCTATTTCCCCATTTGCCTAATGGAAATACCTCCTAATAATTCACTTACACATGAATCCTTGTCTCAAGGTCTGCCTCTTAGCAACCTAACCTAAGACATTCATGTTACATAATTTGAAGAGCATTCAAGTCTCTCTTCTCTCAAAAAGACAGAGGTACATACAAATAGATATACTGCCTTCAAGTATATGCAAAGATACCCTACCTTGATCATGATAAGAGAAATGAAAACTGAAACTACACTGAGATACTATTTTCAGAAGGGCAAAAAATTTCAGGTTTGACAACATACTCCATTGCTGTGGCTGTTCAGAAACAGACACTCTCATTACAGAGCTATTGGAAATGCAATTCCTTTGGAGAAGAATTTCTAACATCTCTAAAGCATTACATATGCACTTCCCTGTGTATAAGCAATCCCACTTCTAGATCTAGCAAAAACACAAGATGACATATTTTTTTAAAAAAAAAACTGTTCCTTTTATCCTATATGCAATAGCAAAAAGAATGGAAATAACCCAAATTTCCCTCAATGAAGGGGCTAATGAAGGGTATCACTTACAGGAGGAGGGAGAGAATATGTGGGCAAGAACAATGATGGAAGCCAGAACTCTCAGGATGTACCTTATTCTATCATTTTTTGACTTTGGAATCACAGATTTTTTTACACAAAAACCAAAATTAAATTAGAATAAAAAGTGAGCAACCTCTAAAATATAAAACAAACTTTAATGATGGAACTTAATTATAGATTCATATGGTAGCTTAACCACAGAAGAATTATTTCAAGTGCCTTAAAATGCATCTCTTCTACATCCCTTTACATTCCTTGAGGGTTATATCCTAAAGACCAAATAACCCCCTTATACTGCTCTCAATAGACTTATTTTTTAAAATATTGTTATTTTGGGGGCACCTGGGTGGCTCAGTTGGTTATGTGTCCGACTCTCGAATTCTGGCTCAGGTCATGATCTCAGGGTTGTGAGGTGGAGCCCCACATCAGGCTCTACACTCAGCATGGAGTCTGCTTGAGATCCTCTCCTTCTGCCCCTCCTCCTGCTTGTGTGCATGCTCGCTCTCTCTCTCTCTCTCTCTCTCTCTCCCAAATAAATAAATAAATAAATAATAAATCTTTAAGATATTGTTTTCGAAACAATGATATGTGAAGTAGGATAAATCAAATTATTAATTATGTTAATTTAATTAGGAACAAATATTTTCACTGTAAGAGAAAAGGGATACAAATATAAAATCAAATAAGTTAAGAACCCTGTAACTTTAAATTTGACTTGGAAATATCAGTATAAACTCAGGATTTGTTTTTTACTTTCTAAAAATGCATATATTTCCTAATTCTGTTCACTGAAAAAGTACAGAAGCAATGAAAACCCGGTAGGAATGAGGACCCCTAAAGTTCCAATTGTGGTCTCTAAATAGCATTTTCCACAAAAAGGAATCAGAGTTCCTTAGAGTTATGTTTAGTTCCAAGTCTGGAGCAGAAATCTATAAAAGGAATCTGAGATATCATGTTGTTCTAGAAAGCAAAGAAGTTATCAAAGTGTATTGGAGTCATGACAAAAAGGTTCCTGCTGGTGAAAGATGGGACAATTTGAGCATCAGAAGGAACAATGAAGCACACCAAATATATAAATATCCATGATTTTATAATTTTTGAAAAAAAATGAGCTTGTTTGGAAGTTACTAGAACATCAAGTCACTGTTTTAAAAATTGATTAATAAAGGGATGCCTGGGTGGCTCAGATATTTAAGTGTCTGCCTTCAGCTCAGATCATAATCTCCAGATCCTGCTCAGCGGGGAGCCTGCTTCTCCCTCTGTCTCTCCCCACTGCTCATGCTTGCTATCGTGTGCTCTCTCTCTCTCTCTCTCAAATGAATAAATAAATAAAATTTTTAATAAAAACTGATTAATAAAAAGAAAGAATGAAATATTTATTCTGTTTCTTGTACAAGCTATATTTTAGGCTAACTATATAGTTGAAGAATTCTAGCAGCAATCATCAAAAGTTGTAAAAATCATTAGGTGGAAGTCAACAGGGACCTTTATAATGGAAGGACTAGGCTGACAGCACCTGAACCTACTGTTACCAGTTGAGTCACAGAAGGTAACAATATGACCCTATTGTCATACATGCCAAAAAGGATAATAAGGCAATTTCATGAAAAGACTATTTACCAAGGGTATGGGCACAATTAAGGAAAACCAACACAGAACAATGAAGTACTCTGGAATTTGTATGAGCAGGGACCGTTAATCCTAAGCCTGGAGGGGTAAAGAGAGCAGTTCCTGGAATCTCTAAAGAGAGCTGTAGCTGCAAAAAAAGGCCACCCAACAGCAGTTGTGTCATATGGTAAAGAAATGTAACCACCACCCACCTGTGGCAACCCAGCAGGGAAACAATAAGAGGAACGAATACCTTGACTTTACTCTCCTACCGTTCTGTGATTTATGGGTGTCTATCATTAGATAACCAGGAGCCAGAGAACTAAGAAGTTTGTTGATGCAGTCTATAAAAGCTGGCTCCTAGGGCAGACAGCAAGATGGAGAAAACTGAAGAGTAGAACCAGAGGCATAAATAGGGAATATCTGACACAAAAGTGATAAACCCTTTCAGCACCAGTCTAATTTTTTAATAGACCTGAACAAAAGATCAGACTTCATAAGGATGCTCCCAGAATTCAGGATTTCTCAATTTCTCCCTCGTTTTGAAAACCAATAAGAAGCAGGCTGGTGTTGCAATAAATTCCAATAAAGTCCTCAGGGTGAAGGTAGTGACCCTGTTGTTCATCCCATTTGCCAAATGGCAGACTAAAACATCTATAGTAAGAGTCTAGATTTGGTTAGAATTCTGAGGTCCTGGGGCTTTAGAGAAAGATAAATCCTGTAACAAATCTAATTTGTCCAGCCCTTTGCAATTCCTTTAAGTTGATTTTTAAACAATCTTCAGCAAAATCTTGCCGAAATTCCAAGTCTTTTCTCCTCTCCAACTAACTCTTCTAGCGCTCCTATTCTTTCTATCCATGAAAAGACCTAATTATTTTGTCACTGGGGTGATCATAATAGATAGTTGATCTTCATGATTCACAAATGGATTCATGATTCCTTATTTATGAATTTGCCTACCCACAAAAATGTATTTGTAACACCCAAATAAATGCTAGTGGTGATTTTGTTGTCATTCACAGACATGTGCCGAGCAGTGAAGATTTTGAGTTGCTTGCTTAATGTGCATGTTCCTAGCTGAGGTTGAACATGACGGTGCTCTGCCGTCTTGCTTCAGGTCTCATACTATAAACAAGTGTCCTTATTGCAGCCTATGTAGTGCCATGTTTTCCCCATTTCTGTGCTTCTGCTGGTGATTTTGCTGTTAATAATGGTGTTATGAGCAAACAATGAATCGTGGAGCACTACATCAAAAACTAATGATTTACTGTATGGTGACTAACATAATAAAAAAAGATACACATTAATAAAAATCCATTAAATGATTAAAAAAATGGCCACCAACCAAAGTGTTGAAGTTCTGGCTAGTGTTCCTAAGTGTAAGAAGGCTGTGATGTGCTTTATGGGGAAAATAGCTGAGTTGGCTAAGTTTCATTCAGGTATAATGCTTTGGCCATTAGTTCAATGTATATGAAATCAGGTACCATTTTTTTTAAGATTTTATTTATTTATTTGACAGAGAGAGAGACAGCCAGCGAGAGAGGGAACATAAGCAGGGGGAGTGGGAGAGGAAGAAGCAGGCTCCCAGCAGAGCAGGGAGCCCGATGTGGGGCTCGATCCCAGGACCCTGGGATCACACCCTGAGCTGAAGGCAGATGCTTAATGACTGAGCCACCCAGGCGCCCCTGAAATCAGGTATCATTAAACAGAAACACAGATAAAACAAAGTTACGTGCTGATCAGTTGATGAAAATGTTGCAACTAAAGACTTGCAGGAACCTAACCCTGTATTTTCCTTAGGAGCACTGGTGCAGTATTTGCTAATTCAATGTTTGCAGTGACTTTATAGAACATTACTATGAATAACAAGAATAGACTCTATTAATAAAAATATTTTGGGAAGTAAAATATGGTATGCCTGGACAGTGGGTGAAAACTGGGACTAGGAATACTATACCTAGTGTGTTGCAGCCATCTCCCACTAGTTTACAGACCTGACTTCACCATTCACTGATGCCACGATGAAATTGGCCATTTACACTGTGGAAATGGGCACACCCTACAAATAAGACAGCCAGTTGTTAAACATTTACCAGCATACCACTGATTGTAACTCTCCCTTTGTGTAATTTCCCGCTCAAATTCCTTTTGTCAAAGTACAAGAATCACAGCAAAGCTGCCACCAATTATTTCAGCTGCTTGTAGCACTGGAGAGAATAATTCTCAGGTGGATGACTGGAAGTGTAGCAAAATCCTATGCTTACTGCCTGCATCTGTTGATCCCCATGTACCTGCCATTAGGGAATAATAGCTCCCCCTTCATTCTGCCATAGCAAAATCTAACTGGAACCTTGATGACAAAGGAATCTGGAAAATAGAGTTTCCAGGCTTTCAGTCCTTCTGGTACAAGGAAGAACATGGAAGGTGGAAATAATACTGAATATCAGTAAACCCTATATGACATGGAGGGGAAATAACTCTGATATGAGTAAATATCAATGAACTATTCAATAAATATTTTCTATGTGCCATCTTTGTGCCAGGCACATGCTACAGGATTTCAAGCAGTGATTTTCAAATTATGGGTAAAAATCTATAATAGGTTGTAATATTAATTTATTATGTGTGTCCAGTGTTTTTTTAAATAAATTAAAGCAGAATAGAATACAAATATAAGAGTGCATCAAATGTAGAGTGAATAAATATTATTTGTAAAACTTTTGTCTCAGATACATAGATATGTATGTGTCTACTTGTTTCCAGAGTAAAATGCACTTCTCACTGTGGATTACAGTCAAATAAAGTTCAAAAAACCCCCATAGCTTTAGAGCAAGGATCAGTGAACCTTTAGAGGATCATATAGTAAATAGGTTAAGCTTTGAAGGCCATGTGTCTGTGCTACAACTACTCAACTCTGCCTCCGTAGGATGAAAGCAGCATAGATAATAAGGAAATGAATGGACAAGTCTTGTTCCACTAAAAGTCATGCAAAACCAGGTAGATGACTAGTAGCTTTTGACTCACAGACCGTAGTTGGCCAACTACTGATTTAGACCAGTGCTTCTCACACTCTCTATGGTAAAACAACAGCTTTTTGTTTTTGTTTATTACCGCCCAGGACAAGTATACAGCTCATACTGTATACAACTCATCTGAGCAAGTTCAACACCCTATCTGGTCTATGCCTTGTTCAGCAAGATGAGTACAATGATCATGCACTTAAACAATACAGAAATGTTAAATTTCTATAAAAGACTGTAAATACCCTCAGTTTGTGTACTTATTGCAGACTGGTAACAAAAAGTTCATAGGCCAGGGACCAGCTCTGGTCCATAAACCGCATTTTGAGTAGCACTTCTTTATTTCATATATATATTTAGAACTAATAAACAAATGTGTGTGTGTGTGTGTGTGTGTGTGTACACATATATCATGTATACATATATAATACATATATACATATACATATATACACATATATGTATATATACATATACGTATATATACATATATATATACATATATATACATATATTACATATATATGTATATATGTAGGCAGGTGGGTTGGGAGTATGAGTGAAACAGGTTGATGGGGATTAAGGAGGGCACTTGTCGTGATGAGCACAGGGTGATGTATGGAATTGTTGAATCACTATATCGAACACCTGTAACTAATTTAACACTGTATGTTAACTAACTGGAATTAAAGTAAAAACTAAAACAACAAAAGAATTCTTAGCAATGTGATAAAGACATTTTAAATGTGAAAATCAGTTCAAGACAAAAAAAGAGTATTTTTGTTTGTTTTGTTTAGATTCCACATATGAGGGAAATCATATGGTATTTTTCTGATTAATTTCATTTAGCATTATACCCTCTAGATCCACCCATGTTGTTGCAAATGGCAAGATTTCATTCTTTTTTATGGCTGAGTAATATTCCATTGTGTATATATGTGTGTATATATACCACATCTTCTTTATCATTTATCCATGGACACTTGGGTTGCTTCCATATCTTGGCTATTGTAAATAATGCTACAATAAACATAGGGGTGTATATATCTCTTTGAATTAGTGTTTTCATTTTATTCAGGTAATACCCAGTAGTAGAATTACTGGATTATATGGTAATCCTATTTTTAATTTTTGAGGAACCTTCATACTGTTTTCTACAGTGGTTGAACCAATTTGCATTCCCATAACTGTGCATATGGGTTTGTTTTTTTCCACATCCTCACCAATGCTTGTTATTTCTTGTGTTTCTTATTTTAGCCATTCTGACAGGTGTGTGGTGGTATCTCATTGTGGTTTTGATTTGCATTTCACTGATGATTAGTGACATTGAGCATCTTTTCATATGTTTGTTTATCATCTCTCTGTCTTCTTTGGGAAAAATGTCTAATCAGTTCCTCTGCCTATTTTTTTTAAATTGGATTATTTGTTTTTTGGTGTTGAGTTATATAAGTTCTTCATATATTTTGGATACTAACCCTTTATTGGGTATGTCATTTGTAAATATCTTTGCCCATTCAGTAGGTTGTCTTTTTGTTCTGTTGATGGTTTCCTTTGTTGTGCAAAACCTTTTTATTTTGGTATATATAGTCCTAATAGCTTGATTTTGCTTTTGTTTCATTTATCAAAGGAGATATATCTAGAAAAATACTTCTATGGCTGATGTCAAAGAGCTTATGGCCTATGTTTTTTCCTAGGCATTTTATGGTTTCAGGTCTCATATTTAGGTCTTTAACCCATTTGAGTTTATTTTTGTGTATGGTGTAAGAAAGTGGTCCAGTTTCATTCTTTTGCATGTAGCTGCCCAGTTTTCCCAACACCAGTTATTGGAGAGACTGTCTTTTTCCCATTGTGTGTTCTTGCCTTGTTTGTTGCAGATAATTGACCGTAAAAGCAGGGGTTTCTTTTTGGGCTACCTATTCTGTTCCATTGATCTATGTGTCTATTTTTGTGCCTGTACCATACTGTTTTGATTACTGCAGCTTGGTAGTATATCATGAAATCTGGAATTGTGATACCTCCAGCTGTATTATTTCTCATGATTGCTTTGGCTATTTGGGGTCTTTTGTAGTTCCATACGAATTTTAGGATTATTTGTTCTAGTTCTGTGGAAAAATACTGTTGATATTTTGGTAAAGATTGAATTATCTCTGTAGATTGCATTAGGAAGTATGGACATTTAAAACAATATTGGTATTTTTGATCCACGAGCATGGGACATCTTTCCTTTCGTTTGTATCATCTTCAGTTTCTTTCATCAGTGTTTTATAGTTTTCAGAGTACAAGTCTTTCACCTCGATTAAGTTTATTCCTACATATGTTACTCTTTTTGGTACAATTATAAATGAGAATGTTTTCCTAAATTATCTTTTTGCTACTTCATTATTCATGTATAGAAATGCAACAGATTTCTGTATATTAATTTTGTATCCTGAAATTTTACTGAATTCATTTATCAGTTCTGGTAGTTTTTGGTGAGGTCTTTAAAATTTTCTAAATATAGTATCATGTCATCTGCAAATAGTGAAAATTCTACTTCTTCCTTACCAATTTGGATGCCTTTTATTTCTTTTTTGTTGTCTGACTGCTGTGGCTAGGACTTCCAGTACTATGTTGAATAAAGGGGTGGGGGAGTAGACATCCTTGTCTTGTTTCTGATCTTAGGAGAAAAGCTCTCAGTTTTTCACCATCGAGTATGATGTTAGATTTTCATATATGGCCTTTATTATGTTGAAGTATGTGTCCTCTAAACTTGATTTGTTCAGAGTGGTTTGTTTTTATCACGAATGGATGTTTTACTTTGCCAAATGCTTTTTCTGCATCTATTGAAATGATCATATAGGTTTTATCCTTTTTCTTATTGATGTGATGGATCATGTTGATTGATTCATAGATACTGAACCACACTTGCATCCCAGGGATAAATCCCACTTGATCATGGTGAATGGTTTGTTTAATGTATTATTGGATTCAGTTTGCTAATATTTTGTTGAGGATTTTTGCATCTATGTTCATCAGGGATATTGGCCTGTAGTTTTCTTTTTTAGTGGTGTCTTTATCTGGTTTTGGTATCAGGGTAATCCTGCCCTCACTGAATTTGGAACCTTTCCTTCCTCTCTCCTATTTTCTGATATATTTTGAGAAGAATAGGTATTAATTCTTCTTTAAATGTTTGTTAGGATTCACCTGTGAAGCCATCTGTTTTTATTTGAGTCTCTGTCTCTCTTTTGTTCTCTTATGAGTCTGGCTAATGGATTATCAATTTTGTTTGTTGAGAGTTTTTAAGTTACTGATTCAATATTGTTGCTTGTAATTGGTCTGTTCAAATTTTCTATTTCTTCCTGACTCAATTTTGGAAGGTTGTATGTTTCTAGGAATTTATCCATTTTCTAGGTTGTCCAGTTTGTTGGCATATAATTTTTCATAATATTCTCTTTGTAGAGAGATTGCAGATCTCTCTGAGATTACAAATAATTATAGATTTTTATTTCATAATACTTTGTATTTCTGTAGTGCTGGTTGTTATTTCTCTTTAATTTCTGGTTTTATTTGAGTCTCTGTCTCTATTTTTTTTTCTTATGAGTCTGGCTAATGGAGTATCAATTTTGTTAATCTTTCAAAGAAAGAGCTCCTGGTTTCATTAATCTACTCTATTGTTTTTTAAGTTTCTATTTCATTTATTTCTGCTCTGATTTTTATTTCCCTCCTTCCATTGGCTTTGGGCTTTGTTTGTTCTTCTTTTTCTAGCTTCTTTAGGTGTAAGATTAGGCTGTTTTTTGAGATTCTTCTTCCTTCCTGAGGTAGGCCTGTATTGCTATAATCTTCCCTCTTAGAACACCTTTTGCTGTATCACAAAGATTTAGGACATTTGTGTTTTCATTTTTAAATTTGTCTCCAAGTATTTTTTTAATTTTCTCTTTGATTTCTTGGTTGGCCTATTCATTGTTTATTTAACCCCCATGCATTTATGTTCTTTTCAGATTTTTTCTTACAATTAATTTCTAGTTTTATATCATTGTGGTTGGAAAAGATACATGATATGATTTCAGTCTTTTTGAGTTGTTTTGTGGCCTAACATGTGATCTGTCCTGGACAATGTTCCATGTGTACTTTAAAAGAATGTGTGGTGGGGCGCCTGGGTGGCACAGTCGTTAAGCGTCTGCCTTTGGCTCAGGGCATGATCCTGGCGTTATGGGATTGAGCCCCACATCAGGCTCCTCCGCTATGAGCCTGCTTCCTCCTCTCCCACTCCCCCTGCTTGTGTTCCCTCTCTCGCTGGCTGTCTCTATCTCTGTCAAATAAATAAATAAAATCTTAAAAAAAAAAAAAAGAATGTGTGGTGACTAATATAACAAAATAAAAATTATTAAAAAAAAGAAAGGCAGAAGGTATATAGCAACTCTACTTTCTGCTCTGTTTTGCTATGAACCTAAAAAAATAATAATAAAAAATAAAAGAATGTGTATTCCACTGCTGTTGGATGTAATGTTCTGAATATGTCTATTAGATCCATCTGGTCCAATGTATCATTAATTCCACTATTTTCTTGTTGATTTTCTATCTGGAAGATCTATCCATTAATGTAAGTGTGGTGTTAAAGTCCCATAGTATTATTATATTACTACTAATTTCCTCCTTTGTGTCTGTTAATAGTTGCTTTATGTATTTGAGTGTGCCCATGTTGGGTGCATGTATATTTATAATTATTATATATTTTTGTTGGATTGTTCCCTTTATCATTTGTGTAGTACTGCTTTAGAGAATACAAAGAAATAAAAGATACTGCCATTGTATTTAAGAGATTTATGAGCTAATGGAGACAAGTCTGTTAACAAATAGTAATAATACAAGGTAGAATACAATATGTGCTCTAATATAAGAACTAGTTCCTAGCACATGAACCTATATTCCCCAAACCTGACCTACCTATCTGAAATGGCCAATTGTGCTACACACACACACACACACATACACACCATGTCCAAAGAAGTTATTTAATGTATACCATCTATTATTAAAACTTTATTTCATAATACTCTCTCTACATAAAATATATACATATATAATTATATATGTATATATATATATAATTTCTCTCTCTTTTTTTGTTTTAGAAAGATGCTTGTGAAATTTAGAAGGAAAAACTCCTCTCCTAGACATCATTATGAACAATTCTTAGTGAATGAAGCCTTGGAAAACATTCAACTCAATTGCTAGTGTAGCTGCAGCTGGCCAACTAGAGACAGAGTGTATTGTTATTTCCATGTCAAATGGCTTTCTTCTTCCTCCACTGAGAACCATTACTCTTTATATGCTAGTAGAGAAAACCATTCAGGAAATATTTTAACATTTTTAAATATGTAATGTGGTAGGTGCAAGCCAGATTATAGTGCAATGGAGTAAAAACTCTTGACATTTGAGAGTTTATGGCTCTTACCCTCCCCATGCCTTTAAAAAATGAACCCTTTTCTTGTTCATTCCTTTTTCTAAGCCTTCCAAGGAAGGACTTCTTTTTTTTATATAATAATTTTTTATTATGTTATGTTAGTCACCATACAGTATATCCTTAGTTTTTGATGTAATGTTCCATGATTCATTATTTGCGTATAACACCCAGTGCACCATGCAATATGTGCCCTCCTTAATACCCATCACCGGCCTACCAAGGAAGGACTTCTGATGACAAATCGGTTTGAGAGCTTCTGTGCTGCAGGCAGAAAAAAATGGTGAAGCAGAATGTATAGATAAGAGTTTTGTGGAATCATGAGTTGCTAGATGTGGACTAATCATCCTTGTAAACATTGGTTGCTAATGTCGAAATGTTGGTTGGAAGGAGAGAGATAAGGGGGCACCTGTGGTGTGTGATGGGAGTGTATAGGAAAGGAATACAAAAGGGAATTTTAAGACTTACTGCTGAGGACTATGTGTTTCCCTTCATGGAGTTGCTGAAATATAAGCAAAAAAAAAAAAAATTAACCTATTTAAAATTTACCCTTAGTTGCGTGAAACATGCTCTTCTGAGAGCAACACCATGTAGGGAATGGTTTTATAACACTAATATTGTTGTCTTTAAACTAGTAATAATTAACTAGTAACATTTTATTTTGTCCCTTTCCCTCTTCAAGGTTCTCAAAGAATGTTTCAAGCTGCATCTTTAGAGTCTGTCAGAGCTACCACGCTTTACGTTCTTTCCTTTTTGTGTGTGCCTTTCATCCTTGTGATTATTTATTTATTTCGATTATTTATTTTACAACTGGAAATTTGTACCTCTTAATCTCCTTCACCTATTTTGCCCATTCCCCCTACTCTGTTCCCCTCTGGCAACCACCAGTTTGTTCTCTGTATTTATGAGTCTGTTTCTGTTTGTGTTTATTCTTTGTTTTCTTAGATTCCACATACAGGTAAAATCATATGGTATTTGTCTTTCTCTGTCTGACTTACTTCACTTAAAGTAATACCTTCTGGGTCCATTCATGTTGTCACAAATGACAAGATTTCATTCTCTTTTATGACTGAGTGATATTCCAGTGTGTGTGTGTGTGTGTGTGTGTGTGTGTGTACACCATATCTGCTTTATTAATGTATCTATCAGTGGACACTTAGCTTACTTCCGTATCTTGGCTATTATAAATAGCGCTGCAATGAACATAGGGGTACAGATACCTTTTTGAATTAGTGTTTTTGTTTTCTTTGGGTACATACCCAGCAGTGGAATTGCTGAATAGTATGTTATTTCTATTTCTGAGTTTTGGGGGAACCTCCATACTATCTTCCTTAGTGGCTGCACCAATTTACATTCCCACCAGCAGTGCACAAGGGATCCCATTCTCCATATCCTTGCCAACAGCTGTTATTTTTTGTCTTTTGGTACTAGCCATTCTGACAGGTGTGAGGTGATAGCTCATTGTGGTTTTGATTTGCATTTCCCTGATGATCAGTGATGCTGAGCATCTTTTCATGTGCCTGTCGGCCATCTGTATGTCTTTGGAAAAATATCTATTTAGGTCCTCTGCCCATTTTGAAGTTAGATTATTAGGGGTTTTTTTGGTGTTGAGTTGTATTGGCTCTTTATATATTTTGGATATTAATGCCTTATTAGATATATCATTTGCAAATGCCTACTCCCATTCAGTAGGTTGCCTTTTTGTTTTGTTGATGCTTTCCTTTGCTGGACAAAAGCTTTTTATTTTGGTGTAGTTCCAATAGTTTATTTTTGCTTTTGTTCCCTTGCTTGAGGAGACATAACTAGAAAAATGTTGCTAAGGCTGATATCAAAGAGACTACTGCCTATATTTTCTTTTAGGAGTTTTATGGTTTCAGGTTTCATATTTAGATCTTTAGTTCATTTTGAGTTTATTTTCGTGTATGTTTTAAGAGAATGGACCATTTTCCTTCTTTTGCATGTAGCTGTCCAGTTTTCCCAACACCATTTATTGAAGAGATTGTCTTTTCCCCCATTGTATATTCTTACCACCTTTGTCACAGATTAATTGACAATATAAGTGTGAGTTTGTTTCTGGGTTCTCTATCCTATTTTATTGATCTATGCATCTATTTTTGTGCCAGTGTCATGTTGTTTTGATTACTTCAGCATTATAATATAGTTTTAAGTCTGGGATTGTGATACCTTCAGTTTTATTCTTCTTCCTTAAGATTGCTTCAGCTATTTGGAGTCTTTTATGGTTTCATACAAATTTTAGGATTATTCTAATTCTGTGAAAAATACTATTGGCTAAGGATACTAAGTTTTCTTTTGATGAATACAAAACCAACGTGGTTGATGTTGAAAGATTCCTGTGAATCACATTTGACACTTTATTTTGTCCATTATAACCTGATTAAATTAAAATCAAGGTATCTTTACCCTTCATAAGAACCTATGGAATGAGGAAGAGGTAAGTAACATTATCTTAGTTCTACAAATGGATAAATTTAGGTGCAAGAAATTAAATGCTTCCACTAGGGTCACTTGCTGAATTGGGTCTCCAGATTAATTAAATTGCAAAGCTGGCATGTACCTCTAGTATTTTTTTTGTCCCTAAGAGAATGCCCAGTTGATTTTGGCAACTAGATCAGCTATGGATGTAAGAATGAGGAAAATATCCAATGAACCTACTGATATTCCAGCAGTTTCTTCATCCTACTATCCTGCTCTGAACACCAGGGTGCTCCCCCAGACATATCACTCTTGAGGAAGGGTCATTTGGAACTTTTTATGCTTTGAAAAAGGCTTCACTCCACTTATATCCTGGACCCCAACTTCAGCCTCTCCTTTCCCCCAGCATTACCCGAGAAGAGTCATACCCTCAGCTACTTTAAGTTGGGCTGACACCTTGAAGAGGTCTCAGACATTGGAATTTTTGAAAATAAACTTTTTATTTTGCTGTTTTGAGGAGCAAAGACCCAGGAAATTTTACCAGGACAAGAGTGGGACAGAAAGTGGACAGAGTACAAATTTTGCTTGTTTTTTAAAAACAAAAATTTGTTTTTTTATTATGCTGTGAAAGAGAAATCTTAAGATTATTCTCTATAACATACCTATGAAAAAAATGCGTCAGGGTAGAGTACTCTGACTCAGTCTTGTCATTAATAAGAGAGGAGGATGTTGCCAGCCTCTGAAACTCTCCCCCATGGGTAACAGATCTATTAGGTAGACATTGTCCCCCTCCCTGACAGCAAAACACAATTAATGTCATGGAGAAAGCTCAAGTGTGGTTGGGGAGTGCACATTTTTATAAAAAAGCTAACTGTCTAAAATCTAAAATGTATGTATTTAATTTTCTCCAGAAATGGTTCACAATCATCTTCCCTCATCACTGCATTTTTCAGGATGGAGAAAGCCATTGTGTTTGTGGTATACTTCAAGTTCTTGGAGTGACTGATAGTATTGCAACTTGGATGATTTGGGAAGGATTTTTATTCTCTTTAATATATTATTTTAATAAGTAAATTTAAAGCAGACTATTTCTCTAGCTTAATTGCTTTTGCGACATTCCACTGAATCCCCATAGATTATATAATAAAGCTGACTCTGTTGGAAGGGTGACCTGTCTGGCCAGAGAGAAGAGAAATCACTGTTGGACCTAAACTTATTCCCAGTGTTGACTCATCTTCTCAGATGCATCAGCACAATCGTATTCACCTTGACATAGCAAGAATGAAACCATTGATCTGAGTCAGGGACTTTTCCAAATTCTGTTCCTGGTTCTTCCAAGGCACGAATGCAAACTCAGCATCTAACATATGGGTAATAACCTTTTTTAGGTCACAGAACTTTTGAGTACCTGATGAAAGCTGTGTTGACTCAAGTCCTCTAAGATGGGATTAGTTGTGCAAGAGATTTATTGAGAGAAAGGCTCATGAGGGAATATGAGGGGGAAGGGCAGAACAGGGGAGGCTAGGACAGCTGTCAGACTGAGGATATCTGATCTGACCACCCTGTAGAGGAGAAAGGAAGGGAAGGAAGGTTAGGTGGAAGTTTTCAGAGAGTTCAGCAAGGTTCTTCAGGAGTCCTTGAGCCAAAGTTGGCCTGTCATAGGAATCCTACATCTGCCAGGAACATGCCTGCCTTAGTATTCCTACCGTATTCACTCACTGGCTGGGAGACAATAGGGCTATGGGTCACTTCTGCTCCCTACAGTCAGAGGTCTAGAAAGGGCATTCTCATGGCTGCCTGTCTACTTCTTGTGCTGCACAGAATTACCTCACACAAATTCAGAGAACAGATCCTCCACCACGGGCCTCTTTTCCTGAGGGGAAATCTCAGAAAAGGAGGGTTAGTGGGGCAAATTGTAACCTCTTTTGCTACAGTTGGTCTTGGAGCTGCAATTAGAATTCATCCTCTCTCTCCTCTGCTATCCATTCTAAATTTCCCTCACCCTCAAGTTTCATCTCTGTAGGCCTTACTAGCTTTACCTGATGGTATAACCAAAACTTTCACTCCTGAGATTTCTAAGCCTTTAGGAATCATACTCTTCTGAAGCTAGAATCACTACACTTTCCCATTCATAGTTATAACTGGGTATAAGAGTATACCAAGAGGTGCCCAAGTGTATCACCTGGGTAACACACATATTCCTCCCTACTGTCATTATGTAAAAGCAGCCCTACTTCTTCCTGGTAATCAGTGTCAGTTAACTCTTGCCATGACTGTGACTCCTCTTCTTGCCTTCTGATCCTTGTGCACAAGACATCCGAAGTGTCCTGGTAGTAGCCATAGCTTAGAGTTCAGCGGGACCCTTTCTGCATCCTCTGGCAAGAGTGTGCCTTTTTTGAAGACCGTGACCACCAACCGTGTCATGCCTAGAGTTAATGGGACTGGAAGCAGCCCTCCAGTGGTAAGTAGAGCCACTCATACTTCAACCCCTTAGTCTCTGGATCCATGTATTCTTTTTTTATTATTAATTTTTTTTTTAATTTTTAGAGAGCAGGGGAGGGACAGAGGGAGAAGAAGAGAGAAACTCTAAGTAGATTCTGTGCACTGAGTGCAGAGCCTGACACAGGGCTTGATCTCACCATCCTGAGATCACAACCTGAGCCAAAACCAAGAGTCAGATGCTTAACCAACTGCGCCACCCAGGCACCACTGGATCCATGTATTCTTCCTGCTGGGGACACGGCACCAGATAGAGGTCTCTGATTCAATATACACTCTGTGTCCTGAAGGTCCCCTGTTTTTTAGAGTGTTGCCTCAAAACTAGTACTTTAGTTACTCCTTTCAAAAACCATTCCAGTGTTTTATGAGGCTGGCTGCTTCTGGATAATATGGTGCATGATATGACCAGTGGATCCCATGGTTATAGCTCACGTCCACCCCACCTTTGCTGTAAAATGAATCCTCTGGTCAGATGCTATGTTGCATGCTTGTGTATCAGGCCTTCCCTAATCCCCTGGATAGTGCTACTGGCTGAGGCTCTACAGTCAGGAAAGATGAACCCATACCTACCCTTCCAGGATGGGTTGACTTAACACCAACTGACCAAGGGAAGTGCCATACCTGGGAGTTCAGTATGGGTGTCTATTGCCAACAGGGTGGACATTCAGAGGCAGCAGTAATTAGATCAGCTTTGATAAGTGGGAATCCATGTTATTGGCCTGTATCTTGGTCACCATGGCTGCTTCATGAATATGCCTATCATGCCAATTCTGAAGTGGCTGATGACAGAGGCTAGCTGATGTCAACTACCTGAGTCATTTTTCCTCCTTGGTTGTCTGTTGCCTCTTCTTGGTGTATGCTTTCTGGTGGACATTTACATGTGATGCAAATATCTTCACATTTTGTACCCATTCTTATATTTCCATCCACATTGCTCTACCCCAGAACTTCTTGTAACTGATCTTTGAGTCTTTCCTCCCAGGCCATTGGCCACTGCCCATGAATCTAACTTTTCTCATCTCAGACCATCTTTCCTTCCACACAAAGTGGATGACCAGATGCACCATTCATTTTCCATTGGGAAGATTTTTCCTCTCATTATTATTCAGGGATACTCCTAAACATAGTATAATATAGCCGCCATCCGTTATCAGCTTTCACTCACACACTGAACCAAACTATCTATAAACCAAGCAAGAGCTTTATTCTCTTCCTTCGGCTGGTCATAATGAGAACCCTCTCCTATATGGCTATAGGTTCAAGCCTTGGTGGGGCACTGGTATGACTCTTATGGGTGACATGGGTACTTGGGATGCCTGCTCATGCCGTTTACTTGTTTCCTCTCATCTTGCCCAGGTCCCATCCTGGATGTACCATTTCCATGTTATTATGGGCTGATGCTATCTGACTTTATAACTTGACAGTTCAGAAAAAAACTCAACTCAATGGGCAGCTCCATCTGCATGGTCACTTGGTACCTATAGTCAAACATTTTGTCTCTCCTGGAGCCCAGGAACATATCAGGACTTGTTTCTCAAAAGGCATTTCATTTTCTGCCGTGGATGGCCCTTGCTTCGGATTCCCAGGGCCTGCATTGCTTTTCTCCTGCTGGACCTTGCCATAAGTTCCATACCATACCATTTTCCACCACTGATATTTTGTAAAACCATAAGGTCTTTTCACTTGAGCATACAATCCAGCAGACCATATGGTGTTAAAAAAAACCTGGACCTGCTGCAGAACCTTTTCCTGCTCTGGACCCTACTGAAAGCTGGCAGTCTTCCATGTCAGAAGAATATTCCTAGGAGTGTAACAAGCTACCTCCAGAACCCAAAGAGCCTCCCAGATGCTGTGCTTCTCTGTGGTAGAAGATATAAAATAAAGCACTTTTTTTTACTTTGAAAAGAGTATTCCAGCATGCCCGTGACACCTGGACTCCTCCACTGGGATAACCACCTGTGAAATCTGTAGCAATTGAGTCACCACTTTGTGCCAGGGATAATCTGTGCCCCACCTACCAACCAGGACAGTGTCATATTCACTTGCAGGGCAGCGAATGACCAAGTTTTAATTGTATATCTTAGTGCCTATATTCTCAGACTCCTGGTACTACTTATGTAGTCCAGGCCTCACAATGGAAATAGCCATATAAGAGATTTATTGGGAGGGGCGCCTGGGTGGCACAGCGGTTAAGCGTCTGCCTTCGGCTCAGGGCGTGATCCCGGTGTTATGGGATCGAGCCCCACATCAGGCTCCTCCGCTATGAGCCTGCTTCTTCCTCTCCCACTCCCCCTGCTTGTGTTCCCTCTCTCACTGGCTGTCTCTATCTCTGTCGAATAAATAAATAAAATCTTTAAAAAAAAAAGAGATTTATTGGGGATTGTGACTGTGAGAGGAAATAGGGAGAGAACCCAGAGGGGCTGCAACTCTCAAAGCAGATCTGACTCTGGGTGAAAGAGAGAGAGAAGGGGGAAGGAAGGGAGGAAGTTTGGGTCTTAGACTGCAATGCAGTTCTGAAGGCATTCTGCAAAGCTGTCGGGGAGTCCTTGAGCCAGAGGTGCCATCAGAGAAGTCCCACAGCATTGGCTTGGAGCAGGCTATGGGAAGCATGACCTTGGCATCAACACAGTGATGGATTTCAGAGTGCAACAGCTGGGACCATCAGTCACTTATGGTCCTTGAAGTGGATTTGAGAGGTCCATTTTCATGGCCACCACAGAAGCTTTATTACTCTTCACAGAAAAATACTAATATATACATGGAGAAATGTGTATAATTTCATGGGGTTCATGGACCTCTTCAAGTCCATTCGTTGGAACACATGGATAGTTAAGAACACCCATTTACAGAATTTATTGCTGATCTCATTTAACAAGAGACTTCTATGGGCCTTTATCTGAAAGATAAGCAACACATCTTCAAAAGACACTGTGACTTTCTTAAGGATGTATTATAGCCTCTTCGTTAAAAAGCGAGGAGCCTATATCCTCTTAATATAAGGTACAGTAGTAAATACATTATAGATAATCTGAATATGTTGGATGGGTAGCCAATAAGGATCCCAGCCAAAATAGTCCCATTCTGGGGATAGTTTTAGCACTAGGATTGGGAAACAATGGCTTTTCAATCTTGAAGCCCTGTCTTGTTTCATAGTTTGGAAGAGCAGAAAATGGGTGCATCTACCAATTACATAAGGTTCAGACTTTCATTCTAATAAGCAGGATGCCCAATTTCTATAACCAAATAAAATGTTTTCAAAATGTAATTCCACTTTGGTAAGCAGTGTAGTTGAAGCAATGCAGTGGAATACTTATTCAAATCCAGACAAAGGATGACCTTGGGCAACTCATTTAATTCCTGTGCTTTGGATCCCCCTACCTTTTTTAATGTTCAAAAATATAAACGTATTTATTTATTTATTTATTTATTTATTTATTTATTTATTTATT
>NW_024423319.1:91738756-91835318 GCF_017311325.1 Ursus maritimus
TATTTATTTATTTATTTATTTATTTATTTATTTATTTATTTATTATTGTAATTGAGATAAAGTTTTACACTTCATAGTGCACAAATATTAAAAGAATGGCTCAGTGAGTTTTCACATACACCTATGTAACCACCAATTAGATCAAAATATAAATTACTTCAAAAACCCCAAGGCTCCCTCATGCTCCTTCCCAGTCAGTACCCATCCATGTAAAAGTAACCACTCTTCTGACTTATATAACCTTAAATTAACTGCCTGTCCTTTAATTTTATGAGCTCCCTTGTGCCTGGGTTGACTCTGCATTATGTCCGTGAGTTTCATCTATGTTTCATTTGTTTTCATTGCTATGTAGTATTATATTGCATGAATATGCTATCATTTACTGACCCATTTTACTATTGATAGGTATTAGGGTTGTTGCCAGTTTGGGACTATTATGGAAAAAGCTGCTACAGATTCTTGAACATGTCTTTTGATGGACATGGACACTCATTTCTCTTGACTGCATTTCCAGAAGTGAAATTGCTGGGTCATGGGACATATGTATGTTCGGCTTTGCTAGATATTGTCAAATAGTTCTGTCATGTGGTTGCACCAGTTTACCTTCCCATCGGCAAAGTGTGAGAGTTTTAGTTATTCCTTATCCTATTCTAGCCTCACAGACAATAGGTATTGTAATTCCTTTAAATTTTAATCATTCTGGTAGTGATTCTCCACTTTTAAATAAGACTAATTGGGATATTACCTGGCAAGAAAAAGCCATGTCAGTGCTCTCAGAAGCTCTTAGGGAGCTTGGCATGGTTTTACCCTGCTAGATACACAGGGTTTTGATGTGAATTTATTTTATTGACTACGTAATACAGTATTCTTGGTTCTTTGGAAGCAGACCTCTAGAAATAACAGATTTATAATTCCAAAGGTCCTTAGAAAAGCCACTGGAAATGATTCTTGGAAACTGAAAGTCGAGTCTGTGGCCCAAACTGAAGTGGGATGAGGGGGGAAATGATCACCTCAGGGATCAGAGAAGGAGTCATCTTCAGAGGAAGAAATGGACCCTGTATTTTATTACTGAGAATAACTGTCTACTCTTACTTAAATATGTATAACTTCTTTTCAATGGCAATTAAAGGATTAATGATTTAATTATCAAAGAACTTGGACTTTGCTAGGTCAGAGAAACAGATGTTTACATCCATGAGGTTCTGCTGTTCTGAGCTTTTACTTATGAAAGAGGAAAGACAGGGAAACCATTAATAATTATAACTAAGTAGTTTCCCTGCTTTATTCTACTCTTAGTCCCATGAGCAGAAAATATGTTTGTTTAATGTATTAATGTGTAAATCAGGATTTGAAGACAAGAAATACAGATCTAGCATCTCCTTTAATCCTTTCCCTGATCTAGTGTTACTGTATAAAACTGCCTTGATTTGAATGTGGGGCTCTATTTCCAAGGTATCAAAATAATTAAAAATGAACAAGTGTTTATTCATTGCTTTCCTCGTGCTGGGTAAGGGGCTAGGGGTCCTTGCATCTATTATCATAGTCATGCTTCACACTGAGTATCTTGCTTATGTTCTTTTCATCCCAGTGTAGCTGAGAGATTATATGTTATTAACACTGCTTTAAAGATGGAATTACAGAGGCAAAGAGGCAAAGTGACCTGCTTTTATATGTTTCATAATTATTTCAAGTTCAAAGTGTTTATTCTTCTCCTTAACTTTCAGGTTCAATTGCCAAATCCCATCTGTTTTCTTCTGGATCAAATCCTCTATTTCTCTGAACTGCTACTCCAGTTCAGGCAGTAAAATATCCATGAAACTAGTTTCCAAATAAATCTACACAGTATCATCAGATCCATATTGATGAAAGACCTCTTAGATTATGTCCTTCTCTCATGTCAAACTGTTCAATAGCTCTCCAAAGCTTGTAGGAAAAATTCTAAACTTAGTACCTTATTGATGAAGGTGCTCCTCAGTTTTGCACTAACATACTTTTCCAAATACTTCAACACACAAATCCTCCATCTCTAACAATTTGGACTACTCACTGACCATCAAACAAGCATTCTCATCTTACACATTCCCATCTCACACATTTGATCACAATCCTGTCAACTTGAATGCCTTTTTTTGTTTTGCCTATTCAAATGTTGCCAGTCCTTCAGTGATGGAGTCATATCCATCTGCTGACCTGAAGGGTTTTCTTATCAGTCCTAAGGGAGGTATTTGCTCCCTTCTCTGAAGTCTTGTGGCATTTCACAGTTGTATTAAGCAGACAGCAAATTATTTATAGAGTAACAACAGAATGAAAGGTGGCATGGTAGATTTGAAAATATATACTTCTTGAAGAGAAAGAGCTCCAAATGTGAGAGGACGATATAAATGGAAAATTTAATTAGACAATTAAAGATATATTAGTAACATTTTTGAGCATGTGCTATGCAGCAGGCCATACACTGTTTTCCCTGAATTTGCACATTTATATCTATAAGTAGGCACTATTATTATCCTCCGTTTACAGATGAGGAATCTGAGGCTTAGAGATGTTATAGGACTTAGACAAGGTCATCCAGCTAATAAGAAGAGAGGTAGGATTTGAATAGCCCACATTTATCCCTTAGGCTATAGTGCACTTAAGATGTCTTTTCAAGGAGGAAGAAAGGGAGATTGGGGGAAGTGACCCACTGGAAGACTAACAGAAAGATGAATTCGGAGAAACAGAGGAGGGCAAAAATTAACAATGGAGAAATAAAAAGATGGAGTAATAAAATGGAGCTTAGGACTCTGGAGCTGGTTCTGTCAACATTTGTCTTCCAGGATCCTCCTTTTAAAAGCAGATCTGTTGTAGATTGTTCAAAGGCTCAAATTCAGTCAGATATTTAGTTTTCAGGTTTAAAGTTATGGATATGCCATCTTATTGGTTTGTCAATAGTTGAGTAGACTTTAAGGACTAACTCATACCCACCAAATATCTAAGAGATCCATGGATAATCCAGATAACAGTATATTTGTGTACAATGACACTATTTTACAATACATTCAACTCATAGCTGTCATCACAGAACACTCATAATGGATATGTCCTACCACTGGCTTCTCATTACATTTAGAATAAAAACCAAAATCCTTGTGTTGGCCTCAAAGGCCTACATGGACTAACCCCTGTTGAGCTTTCCAGACTTGTCTTGTGCTCCTCTCTCCCTTGCTCACTACACTCTAGCTATAACCATCTTCTTCCAGTTCTTTGAAGAAGCCAAGCCCTTTTTCTCCTCAGGGCCAAACCTGTATACTATTCCCTCTAGCTGGAATACTCTTATCCTCCATTTTTCACTTAATTATATGAGGATCAGAAATTAAATACTTTAATTTCTTTTACTGATTTTAGTTAAAGAAATGTAATTTTTACAATTATATTTAATGAAAAGCCTTGAGGGGAGATAATCTTATTAGCATAAGCACTTTGAGAATTAATTCAAAGTGTCATGATGACTATACAAGTCTCAGGAAGATAACAAAGAGAAGTCAGAGGATATTTACATTCCAGTGACGTGTAACAAGGCACTGTTGGAAAGTAGCCAGTAGGGGCATAAATTTTTAAAAATAAAGATATGTGCTGTGTCCCTTGTTAATGGGATAATATCTTCAGAGAGATGTTCTATGACAAGGCTTGTAAATACAAAATGTTTAGTGTAACCAGTTCTTCTCATAAAACTGTTTGTTATAGACACTTGTAGTTCACTAAAGTGACAAAATATTTTTGTAATAAGAAACAGAATGGGCTCACTTAAGCAATAAATGAACTTACCAGCCCTAAAGCTCAGCCTACAGCTGTGGAAGAATTGGCATCACCTCAGACAAATCTAACCCAAATACAGTAAAAACCTTGTGCACTGCCACGCCCCCCCCCAATTATTTTCATCAGTCAGGGCTCAGTTTTAAGATCCCCTTCTCTGAGAGGCTTGCTCTGGGCACTGTATTTAAAGCAGCACTACTCGAATTTTAGAAAATCACTTGGTAAAACTACAGTGGCCCAGGCCCTCCCTACTTCAATAAGTCAGGGCCTCTGTATTCTGTGTTAGCTCTCCAGGTTATTCTCATGCTCACCAAAGCTTGAGAACTACTGATTCAAATGTGTATCCATCCTTTCACACCTTTGTTCTCTATTAGAGAATCCCATTTGTTTCCTTTAGCTCTATCACAATGTCTGTTTACATGTTATTGGTTGTCTCCTGCTAGACTATAAGCACCATGTGGTCAGGGATGATGTCCTTTTTGTCAATTACTATATCTCCAGTGCCCAACCCAGTGCGTGGCACAAAGCTGGCACTCAAAACAATAGATGGCTTGGTATGCACAGGATGAATAAAAAAAATTTCAATGTGGATTTTATCCATAGTTAGTGCAGCCAAGACTTGCTTTATAGAAGTGAGTCATAAACTTTTTATTTTCCACCAGAATCTTTTTAGGGATGCTACTAATTACAGATAAAATCAGAGTACAGTCAGCTGCTGTGATTTAATCAGGAATGAGTGTTCCAGAGTTCTTCCCACGTGGCCTCCCTTGGATCCCTGAAGGCAGTATGGGACCTTGCTTCACAATGGTTGGTCTCTGGACCAGCACCATTAATGGATGGTACAAAAGGAATGGTGGGTAAAACTGCTGACACCTTAGCACAAATCAAAGCAGTAGAACCAAAAGTCATTTTATGCTTCACTAGCACATTCAGGCAGTGTTCTTAAAAGCCAGATTCACTTATGAATATCCTTGATGAAGCAGTAAATATCATTAATATTAAATTTCAACCCTTGAATACATGTCTCTTTAATATTCTGTGTAATGACATGAGACATAAGCATTACAAAATATTGTAATTGTCTTGAAGAAAAGCACCTGTGCAATTCTTTGAGTCGTGTGTTCAACTAGCTGCCTTTTGTATGGTACACCAGTTTTAATTGGGAAAAAAAAAAACAACAACTGACAAACTATGGTCATTAGGTCTTGGGTATTTGGCAGATATCTTGAAAATGAACGAGATAGACCTGTCACTTCAAGGAAACTAACTGACAGTATTTATTGCCAAAGATAAAATTTGAGCTTCCAAGAGAAAATTAGGTTTGTGTAAAACTTGTATCTGCTTTGCAATACTTAAAGATTTTTCTAATGAGAGAGGTGATTATCTTAGTCCATTTGGGTTCTGTAACAAACCACTACGCACTGGGTAGCTTATAAACAGCAGGCATTTACTTCTCACAGTCCTGAAAGTACAAGATTAAGGTGCTGGCAGATTCAATGTCTGGTGAGGGCCCACTTCCCAATTCATAGACAGCTGGCTTTTAGCTGTGCCCGAATGGTAGAAAAGGCTAGGGAGCTCTGTGGGGTCTCTTTATAAGATACTAATTCCATTCATGAATGGAGAACCCTCATGACTTAAACACCTCCCAAAGGCCCCACCTCCCAATATCATAATCTTTGGGGGTTAGGATTTCAATATATGAAATTTGGGAAGACACATTCAGACCATAGCAGTGGTGATATTAACAAATGTGATTTTTAAAATTTTATGTAATGTAATACACCATCATTTGGGAAGATCTGCATAATTCAGTGAACTAATATTTTCCAAATGACCAATGTGGAATCTGACGTGGATAAAAATCTATTCAAAGTGCAAGACAGGCATGAAACTTAATGTAACAGTATAGAAAAAAGTTCACTGATGTGGTTTCAGATTCCAAATTGCAATTAATCTTCAAGGAGTTCAGTATATCATCAAAGAATATCCATGATTATTTGAAAATGCTATTAAAATAGCCCTCCCTTTTCAACTACTTATCTGTGTGAGGCTGGATGTTCTTCCTATACTTCAAACCAACATAGCACCACAGATGGAATGCAGAAGCAGATATGAGAATTCAGCTGACTTCTATTAAGGCAGGCATCAGAGACATGTGCAGAAGTATAACACAGTGTCAGCCATTCTATTTGTTAACTTTGTTTTGGAAAATACAGTTATTTTTTATAAAAATATATTATTTATGTTAACTTGTAATGGGTTTACTATTGCTATTTTTAAATGAACCAATAAATAATTATTTCTAAACTTTCTGTTTTAATTTCTACTGTATGTGAGCTACATATTATCCCACACAAACAAAAGCTCTTGAGAGCTTCATAATTGATGAGAGTATAAAGAGGTCCTAGACCAAAATGTTCAAGAACTGCTGCCTTAACAGTTTGAAAACTTCTTTCTTTGGGGAGTTCTAGCCTCAAAGATAGATAAATCCTGATGAGTTCTTTCTAATCCCTTTCTCCTTTTATCAACTAGACCCCAAGTCTGACAATTGCCACATGCCTCTAGTTTATTTCACATAAATGTACATTCCCATCGTGCTTTCCTAAGCAAAGAGTCTAGTCACTTTTATTAGAGTTTTGAACTTGTTGGCATCAATGATTTGACTTGGCAAAGAGCCAGGTCGCTCACCTGGGTAACATATTCACAAACCAGCTCCTGGAGAGACATAGCTCAACTGAAGCATCATCTGGGTTCTGCCAACTTCAGAACAAGCTCATTCCTTGCATTTTGGGGGGACACCAACTATTCTACGCAATATATTTCTGATGATGGAATATAATTTTGTGATGAAGGGCCAAAGAAAAATATTATTAGAAATAATAGATCAAATAAAAAGGGGCTAATATTTATTTAGCACTTGCTCTAAGCCAAATAGTCTTTTATATGTTACTTCATTTAATCCTCCCAACATACTATGAGATGGGCATTGTTATTCCCATTTTACAGATAAGAAGAGCAGGTAGATAGCTATTATATAGCAGAGGAGATATGAAATCCAGGCCTCAGTAGCTCCAAAGACAGATTAATAGAGGATCTGGGTTGTGTCAAATGCTTTTTGGTGGGACTTTATGGATGTGGGGATAAAAATACTTCAACTAAGTCTTTAGAATTGCCTCAGACCAATGATTCTCAAAGTGTGGTCCCTGGAGCAGCAGCAGCAGCATTTCTGGGAACTTGTTAAAAACACAGATTCTCAGGCCCCCATCCAGACCAGCTAAATAAGAAGCTTTGGGGGAAGTCAAGAAGCAAACACAAAGGGCAGGCCAACTAAACAAAGACTATAAAGATACTAAAATATTACAGAAATAAACCAGAAATATTGTGTCAGTTAATTCAGCTCTCCTCTTCTGTGGGGAAAGCAAATTGGTCTCCTATTCCAGGCAGCTAATAAATTCCTTATTAGGAATTTGTACATGTAGTAGGAAAATAATATTTGCTAAGTATAATGTTCTGCTTCCTTCTAAGAAAGGCTGATCCTAGTAACCAGAAAAGTTTTTGCTTGCTGACCACGGGCTCTTCACCTAATGGCTTCTTAACTCCCTACTCCTCCCTTGATGCCTGAAGGATGAGCAGTACAGGCCTCTAAAAAATCTTATTTGGGGATATCTTAGATCAGATTCCCTACAAGCAGAGCCTGAGATGGGGATTCTTGTGCAAGTAATCTATTGAGAAAGCATTCTCAGGAGAAGGGACATAGGTTAAGCAGCAGGGGAAGCTAACCGAGGATGTGTTCTTAAACAGATACTCGCTTCAGCCTGATCCATGGGGAGCTCTGGGCATGAATTTTACCAGAGTTGGTCCTACCTGGAGGGAAGGGAGCCAAGTCTTTGTATACCCCTCTCTCGGTCACTTACTGACTGTGGGTTGTGGTGGGATGAGGGTGAGAGTCTAATCTCCTAGGCTAAGTGGTTCCTGGTAGCTGAGAGTAGCACTTCAGGGCAGCTGTGAGCCATTAACAGACAACCCTGACAGCAGTTGGGGGAGGGGCAAACCTAGATAAAAGGGATCTGGATGGGGGACCAACAGTATCTACCACGTCAATATTTGTTTGGATCTCTGTTCAAATCCTTGGGTATCTATATCCATGCCTGCCTCAGGTATGAACTCTCCTCTCTATCCGTTGGCCTCACAGAACCATAATCTTGGACCAGCCAGCTTTCTGTTCTCCACTCAGCCTATAAGGTAAATCAGGTCAAGTGGCTACATTTGTAGGATTCCAGCTAGTTAGCAGAGGGTGTTAAACATATGCATTATCCCTCCCTATAGAATATATTTCTATCCTAGGAACATTTTGTTCTTATTTCCTATTTTCTACTTCTGCAAAATGAAAGGACAGTCTGGCTTATTTCTAAACTTCGTTCCAATTTAAAAATTCATTTGCCTAATGATTTTGCTCCAGAAGGCACTTGTTATGCTTGCATTCTTCGGGAACCAGTTTTACAAAAGCATTGATTAGAAATTAAGTCTGGTGTCATTGATAGAACTCAGGCACTATTGAAACTGAAAAGATTTCATCCATATCAGGAATTCACTTCCATTTGCTCTGATCAAGATTCTTTTTTTAAAAAAAGATTTTATTTATTTATTTATTTATTTATTTATTTATTTGATAGAGAGAGAGGAGTGGGGGGGGTGGGCAGAGGGAAAGGGAGAAGCACTTTCCCTCCTAAGCAGGACCCTGGGGTCATGACCTGAGCTGAAAGCAGATGCTTAACCAACTGAGGTACCCAGGTGCCCCCCCCTTTTTAAATTTCAGTTAACATACAGTGCAATATTGGTTTCTGGCATAGAATTCAGTGATTCATCACTTAATACAATACCCAGTGCTCATCATAACAAGTGCCCTCTTTAATACCCATCACCCATCTAGCTCATCCCCCACCCACCTCCCTCCATCAACCCTCAGTTTGTTCTCTATTGTGAAGAGTCTCTTCTGCGGACGCCTGGGTGGCTCAGTCAGTTGAGTGTCTGCCTTCGGCTCGAGTCATGATCTTGGGGTCCTGGGATCGAGTCCCACATCGGGCTCCTTGCTCGGGGAGCCTGCTTCTCCCTCTGCCTGCTGCTCCCCCTGCTTGTGCTCTCTCCCTCTCTCTCTGTCTCCCCCTTTCTCTGATAAATAAATAAATAAATCTTTTTTAAAAAAGAGTCTCTTATAGTTTGTTTCCCTCTCCCCTTTTTTCTTTTCCCACTTCCTATATATTCATCTGTTTTCTTTCTTAAATTCCACATATGAGTGAGATCGTATGGTATTTGTCTTTCCCCGACTTATTTCACTTAGCATAATACACTCTATTTCCATCCATGTCATTGCAAATGGCAAGATTTCATTCTTTCTTGATAGTTGAGTAATGTTGCATTATATATATATGTATATATGCACACACACCACATTTTCTTTATCCATTCATCAGTCGGTGGACATTTGGGCTCTCTCCATGGTTTGGCTATTGTTGATAATGCTGCTCTAAACATCAGGGTGCATGTACCCACTTTGAATCTGTATTTTTGTATCCTTTGGGTAAATACCTAGTAGTAAAATTGCTGGATCATAACTTTTTGAGGAACTTCCAAACTGTGTTCCAGAGTGGCTACAGCGTTTTGCATTCCCAACAGTGCAAGAGGGTTCTGCTTTCTCTGCATCCTTGCCAACACATGTTGTTTCTTGTGTTGTTAATTTTAGCCATTCTGACAGGTGTGAGGTGGTACCTCATTGTGGTTTTGATTTGTATTTCCCTGAGGATGAGTGATGTCGAGCATCTTTTCATGTGTCTATTGGCCATCTGGATGTCTTCCTTGGAAATATATTTATCCATGTCTTCTACCCGTTTCCTAACGGGGTTGTTTGTTTTTTGGGTGTTGTTTGATAAGTTCTTTATAGATTTTGAATACTAACCCTTTATCAGATATGTCATTTGCAAATATCTTCTCACATTCCATAGGCTACCTTTTGGTTTTGTTGGTTGTTTCCTTCACTGTGCAAAAGCTTTTTATCTTGATGAAGTCCCAGTAGTTCATTTTTGTTTTTGTTTCTCTTGCCTCCAGTGACATGTCTAGTAAGAAGTTGCTATGGCTGAGGTCAAAGAGGTTACTGCCTGCGTTTTCCTCTAGGATTTTGATAGTTTCCTATCTCATGTGTAGGTCTTTCATTCATTTTGAATTTATTTTTGTGCTTGATATAAGAAAGTGGTCCCGTTTCATTCTTCATGTTGCTGTCCTGTTTTTGCAACATCATTTGTTGAAGAGACTTACTTTTTTCCATTGGATATTCTTTCCTGCCTTGTCAAAGATTATTTGACCATAAAGTTGTGGGTCCGTTTCTGGGTTCTTTATTCTGTTCCATTGATCTATGTGTCTGTTTTTGTGCTAGTACCATGCTGTCTTGATGACTACGGCTTTGTAATATACCTTGAAATCCGGAATCGTGGTGCCTCCAGTTTTGCTTCTCTTTTTCAGAATTGCTTTGGTGATTCAGGGTCTTTTGTGGTTCCATACAAATTTTAGGAATGTTTGTTCTAGCTCTGTGGAAAATGCTGATGGTATTTTCATCGGGATTACATTAAATGTGTAGATTGCTTTGGGTAGTATAGACATTATAACCATGTTTGTTCTTCCAATCCATGGGCATGGAATGCTTTTCTGTTTCTTTGTGTCCTCTTCAATTTCTTTCATAAGTGTTCTATAGTTTTCAGAGTACAAATATTTTACTTCTTTAGTTAGGTTTATTCCTAGGTAATCTTACTGTTTTTGGTGCAGTTGCAAATGGGATCAATTCCTTGATTTCTTATTCTGCTGCCTTGTTACTGGTGTATAGAAATGCAACAGATTTCTGCACATTGATTTTATATCCTGCAACTTTGCCAAATTCATGTATGAATTCTAGAAAATTTTTGGTGGAGTCTTTTGGGTTTTCTACATAGAGTATTATGTCATCTACAAATGGTAAAAATTTGACTTCTTCCTTGCCAATTTGGATGCTTTTTATTTCTTTTTGCTGTCTGATTGCTGAGGCTAAGACTTCCAGTTCTATGTTAAGTAGTAATGGTGAGAGTGGATATCCTTGTCTTGTTCCTGACCCTAGGGGAAATGTTCTCAGTTTCTCTCTTTTGTGAATGATACTAGCTCTGGCCTTTCGTATATGGCCTTTATGATGTTGACGTATGTTCCATCTATCCGTACTTTGTTGAGGGTTTTATCAGGAAAGGACGCTGTATTTTGTCAAATGCTTTTTCTGCTTCTATTGACATGATCTTATGGTTCTTATCCTTTCTTTTATCAATATGGTGTATCACATTGATTTGCAAATACTGAACCACCCCTGCAGCCCAGGAATAAATCCCACTTGATTGTGGAGAACAATTCTTTTAATGTACTATTGAGTTTGATTTGCTAGGGTTTTATTGAGAATTTTTGCATACATGTTCATCAGGGATATTGGCCTGTAATTCTCCTTTTTAGTGGGGTCTTTGTCTGGTTTTGGAATCAAGGCGATGTTGGCTTTGTAGAATGAGTTTGGAAGTTTTCCTTCGATTTCTATTTCTTGGAACAGTTTGAGAAGAATAGGTATTAACTCTTCTTTAAATGTCTGGTAGAATTCCCCTGGGAAGCCATCTGGCACAGGACTCTTCTTTGTTGGGAGATTTTTGATTACTGATTCAATGTCTTTGCTGGTGATGGGCCTGTTGAAGTTTTCTATTTCTTCCTGTTTCAGTTTTTGTAGTTTGCAAGTTTCTAGGAATTCGTCCATTTCTTTCTGATGGCCCAGTTTGTTGGCATATAATTTTCTTTTTTTCCCTTGTTTTATAGTATTTATTTGATTCACTAAATAAACTCTTTTCATTTGATGACTCTATGACTTCTCTCTTATTTATGGAAATTGACTTCTTGATTTTTACATTTGTTTTTTTTTTAGCCAACATACAGTACATCATTAGTTTAATGTAGTGTTCAATGATTCATTAGTTGCATATCATTTTTCATAGTATTCTCTAATAATTGTTTGTATTTCTGTGGTGTTGGTTGTGATCTCTCCTCTTTCATTTGTGATTTTATTTATTTGAGTCCTTTCTCTTTTCTTTTTGATAAGTCTGGCTAGGGGTTTATCAATTTTATTAATTCTTTCAAAGAACCAGCTCTTAGTTTCATTAATCTGTTCTACTGTGGGGTTTTTTTTGTTTCTATATCATTTATTTCTGCTCTAATCTTTATTATTTCCCTTCATCTGCTGGCTTTAGGCTTTATTTGCTGTTCATTTTCTAGCTCCTTTAGGTATAAGGTTAGGTTGTGTATTTGAGACTCTTCTTGCTTTTTGAGGAAGGCCCTTACTGCAATATACATCCCTCTTAGGACTGCCTTTACTGCAACCCAAAGGTTTTGGACTGTTTTGTTTTCATTTTCATTTGCTTCCATGGATTTTTAAACTTCTTCTTTAATTTCCTGGTTTACCCATTCATTCTTTAGCAGGATGTTCTTTAACCTCCATGTATTTGAGGTCTTTCCAATTTTTTTCTTGTGGTTGACTTCAAGTTTCATAGCGTTGTGGTCTAAAAATAGGCATGGTGTGATATCGATCTTTTTGTACTTGTTGAAGGCTGATTTGTGACCCAGTTTGTGATTTCTTCTGGAGAATCTTCCATGTGCACTTGAAAAGAATGTGTATTTTGCTGCTTTAGGATTAAATGTTCTGAATATCTCTGTTAAGTCCATCCAGTCCAGTGTGTCATTCAAAGCCATTGTTTCCTTGTTGATGTGCTTAGATGATCTGTCCTTTGCTGTAAGTGAGTTGTTAAAGTCCCCTACTATTATTGTATTATTATCAATGAATTTCTTTATGTTTGTTATTAATTGATTTATATTTTTGGGTCCTCCCAAGTTGGGGGCATAAATATTTACAATTGTTAGATCTTCTTGATGGATAGAACCCTTAATTATGATATAATGCCCTTCTTCATCTTTTGTTACAGCCCTTGTTTTAAAGTCTAATTTGGGGACACCTGGGTGGCTCAGTCAGTTAGGCACCTGACTCATAGTTTTGGCTCAGGTCATGATCTCAAGGTTGTGGGATGGAGCCCCATGTTGGACTCTGCTCTCAGCATGAAGTCTGCTGATTACCTCCTTCTCCCTCTCCCTCTGCTCCTCCCCCTGTTTGCTCTCTCTCTCTCTCTCTCAAATAAATAAAATCTTTTAAAAAATAAATAAAATCTAGTTTGTCTGATACAAGCATGGCTACTCTGGCTTTCTTTTGACATCCATTAGCCTGATAGATGGTTCTCCATCCCCTTACTTTCAGTCTGCAGGTGTTGTTGGGTCTAAAATGAGTCTCTTATAGGCAGCATATAGATGGATCTTGTTTTTTTTTATACATTCTGATACCCTGTGTCTTTTGATTGGAGCATTTAGTCCATTTACATTCATAGTGATTAGTGAAAGATATGAATTTAGTGTCATTATGTTACCTGTAGAGTTGGTGTTTCTGGTGATGTTTTCTTGTCCTTTCTCATCTTTGTTGCTTTTGGTCTTTGTTTTCCTCCACTCAGAGAGTCCCCCTTAAAATTTCTTGCTGTGCTGGTTTAGTGGTCACAAACTCCTTTAGTTTTTGTTTGTCTGGGAAACTCTTTATTTCTGCTTCTATTCTGAATGACAGCCTTGCTGGATAAAGAATTCTTGGCTGCAGGGGTGCCTGAGTGGTGCAGTTGGTTAAGTGTCTGACTCTTTCAAGAAGAACGATTTCTCAACATTTGCTGCAACATGGACAGCACTGGAGGAGATAATGCTAAGTGAAATAAGTCAAGCAGAGAAAGACAAGTATCATATGGTTTCTCTCATCTATGGAACATAAGAACTAGGAAGATCGGTAGGAGAAGAAAGGGATAAAGAAAGGGGGGGTAATCAGAGGGGGAGTGAAGCATGGGAGACTATGGACTCTGAGAAACAAACTGAGGGCTTCAGAGGGGAGGGGGTGGGGGAATGGGATAGGCTGGTGATGGGTAGTAAGGAGGGCACGTATTGCATATAACACTGGGTGTTATATGCAAATAATGAATCATGGAACTTTACATCAAAAACCAGGGATGTACTGTATGGTGACTAACATAATATAATAAAAAAAAATTATTGTAATTTTAAAAAAAGTGTCTGGCTCTTGGTTTTGGCTCAGGATGTGATCTCATGGTTGTCAGATCAAGCCCTGCATCAGGCTCTGTGCTCAGCGTGGAGTCTGCTTGGGGTTCTTTCTCCCTCTCCCTTTGCCCCTCCTGCTTATGCTCTCTCTCTCTCTCAAATAAATAAATAAATCTTAAAAAAATGAATTCTTGCCTGCATATTTTTCCCATTCAGCACCTTGAATATATCCTGCCACTTTTTTCTGGCCTGCAAAGTTTTTGTGGACAGATCTGCTGCGAACCTGATCAGTCTTCCCTTGTAGGTTAAGGGCTTTTTTTTCCCTTGCTGCTTTCAGGATTCTTTCTTTGTCTGTGTATTTTGTGAATTTGACTATGATATGCCTTGGCAATGGCCAACTTTTGTTGAATTTAATGTGTTATCTGTGCTTCTTGGATTTTGACATCTGTGTCCTTCCCCAGATTAGGGAAGTTTTCATCTATAATTTGTTCAAATAAACCTTTTGCCCCTTTTTCTCTCTCTTCATCTTCTGGGACTCCTATGATACAAATTCTTACATTTTAGTAAGTCACTGAGTTCCCTAAGTCTACCTTTGTGATCCATTACCTTTCATTCCCTCTTCTTTTCAGTTTCATTATTGATGAAGATTCTTTTACCATTAATTGATATTAAATTTTCTGGACAAGGGATGAATTTCTTCAAAAGATTAAAGAGTTGCAGAGTTGATTTCAAAGTCCTGCTTCAATGATCTGTGTCATGCATTTGCCACACAAAGATAAACAGACACTTTCACTTGCGTTGTGAAGTCTTTATGAAACTGTGGCAGAACCTGAGGCAAGACACTGAAGTGTCCCTACGTGTCTTATTTCAATCAAGTACAAGTTGGTACTGAAAAAAAATTCTTAATGTAAATAGTTGATGGTAAGACCACCCCTACCAGATACTGGCCCCTTGTGTGACTTAAAATAAAACACCTCTTCAGGCTTATGAAATGCTGAAAAGTGTCCCCCCCCCGGGTGGACAGCTTACAAAAAAGTCACTCCTTCCTCCTGGCTATAAGGCCTGTAAGGAAGCACAAGACTCCGTAACTGATGTGCAAACCAGGTTTCAGCATTACTCACACCTTTTCATCTGAGACCTTTGCACAAAGCACAACTTTCACATCAGTATATGGTGTTCCCAGTTCTAGAAGTCTGATCATTGTGACTGAACTGGTTTTCCATTCCTTGATATGACCTTTTATATCTGTAAAAAGGCATCAATCCTACAAAACTGCTGAGTGGTGCCATGTCTGAAGATGTACCTCAACCATCTCCATAATCTAGAGTTGGTGAGAGCTTCTAAAACAGAAAGGCACCCCCCCCAAAATATATTCTAGATATACCTTCTCTGTATGTATTCTTTGTTTATTTTTATCACATGAGATTTGCCTTGAAACTTTGGCGTTGGGCCAAGGGGTCCCTGCCATTTTAACTGAGGTTCTAGGGTCACTTGCTTGTGTAGGAGGTCTAATGTGGCGTTGCCATGCTAATCTGTGCAGATATGCCTGAGAATTCTACTATAGTCAAATCATTAATGCAATATCCATTAGAAATATCTGACAATGAATTACTTTCCTAAAGTTCCTAGAAACTTATAATTGGAGAAAAAAACCCTGTTGATTCTTCTCGAACACTGAAATCATTGCAGCGTAATTACTTGATGTTTTACTTCCAATATTGCGGTGAAGAAAGCCTAGAAGAAAGCGGATAGGATCTATTATGTATACCTGAGACCCAAGGGTCATTGCTGGAGTTTTTGTTAATCTTTGTTGATGCATTAGATACATAGGAAAGGTGATGAGGGAAGAAAGCATGAAAAGAAAAGGGGATTAAAAATAGCTCTGGAAAAATTAAAGCTAAATCTTCCTTCCCCTTTTTCTTTATTCCTAATATTATAAATAATGTCTTCTTAAGATGAAGAGTTAAGAAAGCAAATCAATTCCTCTAGTTTGGGGTTGAGAAAGATATTAACTTGTATGTATACAAAAAAAGAAAACTTTGGGGCTTTTTTGAGGTAAAGTGACTACATTATGACAAGAAAATGATTAGATGTTCTTTCTGATTGAGTGAAGAAGATTATATCTTCCATTTGGTTCAGAGAGTAACCTGTAAAGAGATATGTTTTTAATTGTGTTCTGTTTTTTGTAGTTTTTAAGTGCCGTGCCATGTGCAACCATTTAGAAAGTGGAAGGATACTCAGGATTATGTCCTTTGTACGTAGGTAGTTTGAGGGAGAGCCTCCGCAGTCTACATGGCACCTTCTGGTTAAGTCATTCTGTACTCTCTACTGAAAGAAGATAGTCTGTTAAACTCTACTCTTTCTTTCTTAAGTGGTCTCAAGAAATTACCATAGACAAGAAAGTCAACTTTGATATTTACTAGAAAAATTGATTTTTCTCTTGTAACATTATCAGCCCCTTTTCCCCTAAAAATATGTTTTATTGCACGTTCGTTGCAAATCTAGTTTGTAATTCATCTCTTACTCATTGAAGTCATAGTTATCTGCTAAAGAATATCTGTCAACCAGCCTGGAAACATTCTTCTAATAGTAGAGGTGGAATGTAAGGATGGTTACTTTTTTGTCCTCTGCAAAATACATTATTTTCTTAAAGTTCCACTTATGTTATTTAATATTTTAACTAAAATGTTTAATTTGTATCATAATAATTCAACAATACAAATTTTGGTCACCCACAAAAGCATGTAGCTTTAATTACATTATAATAATCCAGTGATGCAAATTTTTATTATCCTGAACAAAAATTATAGAGAAAAGAATGGACTAAAATGGGGCAAGCAGTGGATTTATAGACACATGCAGCGTGTGGTGTGAGTAGATGCATGATAAGCACAAACATGAAAAAATTAAATCAGTCCTGCTAGAGAATTTGAACCTACGAAAATACCACTCTGCCATGGAGCTTATGTTCCCAGCTAGGTTTCCATGGTTTTACCACTTGTTCACAAAGGCTTCTTCAGGCTTTTGACATCAAGTGTTCATTACGGAGAAGAGATGTGTGCTCTTGAAAAATCCTTTCCCACATATGACTGGAAAAAAACTCAAGTTTGGGCATGGTTATAGCTGTTTTCTGAGAATTTCATAATTTGCCTCCATAAGTGAATGTCTGTCCGCCTCATTTGCCTGAAAACTGTACTACATCAGCAAGATGGATCATTTGGCTTCCTTGTTGGTCCTGGGGGATATGAACACAGCTCACAGATCTACCAGCAGCTGACTGCCTGGTATATGTTTACTTATAAATTAGCATGGGTGATAATTTATTAAGGTAATAAACATAGATTACATTTAATGGCTTAGACATTATGTGTTATGAACGCAGTATTTTATGTTTAGTTGAAGCAAATGTATATGACTATTAATATGATACCCAAGTGTAACTCAGAAATTGTGCATTAGAGAGTTTAAACCAAGTCAAGCCATATATTGTAGTACATGTAGCACTTAAATTAAGGCCTTCAGGAAGGTTTCACAATGGCAAAGCAGTATCATATCATTCACCTATACTACGTATCAGGATTTATTTCTTAGATTCTCTTCTCCTTCCTCCATAAATTGACTCATTCAGTTACTGAAGAACGTTGTTTCTCTCTTGACAAACATCACTGCATCAAAACTTTGGTTTCTGAAGCTGAGGTGAATAATCTGTCAGCAGGGACACCATGACAGCCTGGGATGGCACAACAAAGAAAGAGAAAGAAAGAAATGGGTAAACATTAGCAAGAGTTTGCTTAGGGACCTAAGGAAGAGGAACTGGATTGCCGCTTTGAAGGCCTGTGGTTAAAATGTGTTTTCCCAAGGAAATGATAAGGGGACAGTTTGAATTAATATTTATTTTTATTTGGATAGAGGAAGGTCAGGAAGGATCAGCCTGACCCAAATAAATGCAGAAACACCGTGCTTACTTAGGCCTCATTCCAGGACTAGCAGGTGAGAGAGTTGAAATGAGATACCATGGTGGTAGCCATGATTGGATTTCCCAGTCATAAGTGAAACCTAGGTATTGGCTGGTTTTAGAGAAATATAATCCCTCTCATCCTGATGTTTATGCTGTGGTTTGGTCACTTGTAACCTAGAGAAGTTTAAAATCAATCAGATGTAGATTAAGAAAAGTAGGGGCGCCTGGGTGGCACAGCGGTTAAGCGTCTGCCTTCGGCTCAGGGAGTGATCCCGGCGTTATGGGATCGAGCCCCACATCAGGCTCCTCCGCTATGAGCCTGCTTCTTCCTCTCCCACTCCCCCTGCTTGTGTTCCCTCTCTCGCTGACTGTCTCTATCTCTGTCGAATAAATAAAAATAAAAAAATTTTAAAAATCTTTAAAAAAAAAAGTAAATCATTTGGGCTAACAAATAATGTCTATCTGAATCTGGGTCCTCATGATGGAATATTTATAACCAAGAGTATAGCTTCCCATTAGGCTGTCACCCACAAATGGTAATTTGCACTTTTACTCTCCCCAACTTCCACAATGACAGTAGTAATAATATCAGAAACAACCATGACAAATGCTTACTGAATGTTTACTATGTACCAGACTAACTGCCTTATCATGTGTTGGTCACTTAAGAAATATTTGCCAGGCACTGTGCTAGGTGCTGCTAGGTAAGTTAGAAATGTCTATGTATTATCTCATTTCATGCAATAAGCATCTAAGGTAACTTATGTTATTATCATTTATAGATAGGAAAATCCTGGAAACAACAGATAGTACACAACTGGGTTGGGACTTAGGTTTCTCTGACTTCCCCCTAGGAGGTAGTTTTACTGCCTTATAGGTACTTACTGTTTCCTTTTGACCATAGTGTACATGTGTCCCTACCCTTCATCAGAAATGCAGGTCTTATATTTCATAGGATTCATTGAATGTATTTATTGAACCGTTACCATGTGTTGGGCCCTGTACTGAGTGCTTTATATGCATCATACCACTTAATATCCTTCCCTACTTGTGTGAAGTGTAAGACAGAGAAAATCCAGAGGAGGAAGGTATAGGTATTTTCCTGAATGGTAGTGGTAGGCGATGGATCTGCATCTGCCTATCCCTAAGACCTTATCCACTATGCTCAGATGACTCTTACCTCATTTAATCCTCATAAACTCATGAAGTTGTTCCTATTTTTATCTCCACTATCATATGAGTACACTGGACTTATGCTTGCTCAAGATCACACAGAGAGCCAGAACTTTAACTTGATTTCCAAAGTCTGTGTTCTAGAACCAATACCCTAGATCGCCCTTAGGCCCCAAAAATGTTTTGAGCCCATATTTAGGGTGTCAGGCACCATTCCAGGTATAATGAAAAACATTATAGACAAGGTCGATGCTCTTATAAAGGAGTTTTCATTATAGTAGGGGGACAGGCAACAAACAAGAAAATATTAAGGAGTAATAAATGCTATTAGAAAACAAAATAAAAAGTGGAGGGGCACCTGGGTGGCTCAGTTGATTGGGCATCTGCTTTTGGCTCAGGTCATGATCCTGGGGTTCTGGGATCGAGCCCTACGTTGGGTACCCTGCTCAGCAGGGAGTCTGCTTCTCCCTCTCTGACCTTCCCCCCTGCTCATGCTCTCTCTCTGTCAAATGAATAAATAAAAAACCTTTAAATAAAATAAAATAAAATAAATAAAATAAAATAAAATAATGGGATAAAGGAGGCTGGAGATCCTCTTAAGAGTGGGTGGTGAGGGAAGGCCTTGTTAAAGGAATGGCATTTGAGATCTGAATGACAAGAAGAAACTAGGAAGGCCAAACTCTGGGATAAGAACATCTTCCAGGTAGAATATTTTAAGCTTGTTTATGGGTTTCTAGGATCACATCTCAGGTTTTGTTTTATTGTTAATTGTCATTGCATGTGTCAAATTTATTTTCAAATGTTAAATCTTAGAAAGTCAATTTGGAGTAGATTTGCCAGATTTGGTTAAATAAACAAACAATTACATACAGACAGTTAAATTGGCATTTCAGAAAGCAACATTTTTTTAAAGATTTTATTTATTTATTTGACAGAGAGAGACATAGCCAGTGAGAGAGGGAACACAAGCAGGGGGAGTGGGAGAGGAAAAAGCAGGCTCCCAGTGGAGCAGGGAGCCCAATGCGGGGCTTGATCCCAGGACCCTGGGATCACGCCCTGGGCCAAAGGCAGACACTCAACGACTGAGCCAACCAGGTGCCCCAGAAAGCAACATTTTTTAAAACTATAAGTATGTTCCAAATATTGCATGGGACATAGCTATACTAAAAAATTATTTGTTGTTTATCTAAAATTCCAATTTAACTGGGTGTCCTGGATTTGGTCTGGCACCCCTAAGTTGTAGAGAAATAAAGGACTAAAATACTGTGAATTAGATTTGCAGCGGTCTCGTATATCTAAGGATCATCCTGATAGCAGTGCTTTGAAGTATCAGCTCTTTTGCAGAGAAAGAAAGGTACCTGACATTTTATGAGTCCTACAGCCTTACTAATCATTGAAAAATACAAAAGCAACCTTTGTGGGGAGGAGAGGGTATATTTAAAAAACAAAAGAAAACAAAACAAAGGGATCCAAAAGCCTGTGCACTATGGAGAGAATGATGTGAATACTAGAATGTTCTGAACAGCACAGCTAGAATTCACCCAACATGGAGGCCTTGCAAAGCTCCTCTAAGTACTGAAAGTGTATGCATTTGCTTTTCAAATATTATATGCTTTTAGAACGAGCCTCACCCTATTTAGTTATATACTTGCCATCAGTCATTATGGATGTTAGAACTTGAGGCTAGATGGTATTTTTCCTTTTTTCTTTTATCCTGATTTTAAATGAAATTATGTGTGGAAATCATTCTCTAGACAGTAGTCCTGTCCAGTAGAACATTCTGCAATTATCAAAATGTTCTATGCGCTGTCAAATACAAATAATGTAGGCACCAGCCAAGTGTGGCTATTGAGCACTTAAAATGTGCTCAGTATGTCTGAGGAATTCACTCATACATTGTATTATATTTTAATTAGTTTAAATTTAAATAGAAATAGCCACATGTGCCTAGTAGCTATTGCATTGGATAGGGAAGTTCTAGAGGAAAACAAGTGTTGTGCCTTGAGAACATCCCAGAGAAATCTATCTCAGTAGTGTTGAGCCTAAATGCCATTCTAAGTAAACTATTTAAGAATCATTTCTCTGCATGTAAAATAAGAATTTAGACTACACAATTTCTAGGGTCTCATCTCTCTTGAAGATGAATTGTACATGCTGAGTGGGGACTGCATACTATTTGTTTTTTTTTTTTTAATCTCCAATGCCTGGCAGAAGGACTGGCACCCAGTAGATGCATAGTATATGATTGCCGACATGAACTTCATTCAATGGGACCTCCAATCGTCTAGCTCAGTGACTTGAAGAGTGTAGCATGTGTGTCACCACCTTTCTTCCAGAATCCATGTCAGGTATCACTAGTCAGTTATGCCACCTTCTGAGACCACAGGCAGGCTTAGAACCTTCTGAACATGGAACTTCAAGTAGCTTGTTGGTGAGATTGAGGACCTATGGTTAAAAATTATTTGCCATCTATATAGATTGATCTATTTATCTTATTTGTGAGGAAACCAGGACCCAGAGAGGTAATACTTATCCAAGATGGCACAGCTGACTAGCATTAAAGACTATATAAAGTATATAAAGTATGTAGCATATAAAGAACGCAGTTAGGGTGCAAGTCTCCTCACTCCCAGGCAAGTATCCTTTCTATATTAGATATTCTACCTTCATTTTAACATGGCTATGCCTCTTGTTTGCTTTAAAATATATTTTCCCCTAATAATAGTGGACACTTCAGGAAGGTGGGGTATGGAGAGATGGTGGTAGGGCTTAGACAGATGGAAAATAGGTGGGCATAAAATTTCCCTTTTGTATGTATGTGTGTGTGTATCTATCTATCTATGTTTATGCATATGTGTATATATATATATATATATATATATATTTATCCTTGTAAGCATATCAACAATGTGAATACATGATGTATTTAATTTTTTAAAGTAAATTCAATTTAAAGATGTTGTTTAATAAGCTCTTCAAGAATTCAGAAGTGCAGAGCATCTCCCTAAATGATATTTTAGCAACATTTCTTTAAATTTTCCCCCACTGAATTTCTACAAAGGTCATATTTTAACAGATTTAGGTTGATTTATCTTTGTAACTTCAATCATCTTCTGAGAAAGAATAGAGCTTGAGGAAAATTTTTTGCCATGTCTCTTCCTGAGGTACGTGGTTGGAGAGCTCACATTTTCTCTTTTGCCGTCTAGATCTTTGCTACTCAAAATGTGGTCTGCAGGACAGCAACATCTGCATTCCCTAGGTGCTTGTTAGAAATGCTGGATCTCGGGCTCCATCTCGGGCCTACTGAATCTGTAGCTGCACTTTAACAAGATCCTTAGGTGATTCAAATAGACATTAAAGCTTTAGAAGCGCTGGTCTGGATAACGTGGGAGTTGCCATTTTGGTCAAAGCTAGTGACAGAGGTGGCAAGCGGGAAGGCACAGTAAAAAAAAAAAAATCTTCCCTCTTATTAGATATGACAAATTAGGCCTGACATATAACTTTCCATTGGAAAGGGAATCATGATTGGCTTTCAAGCAGCCATAGTGGAGCTTGAACCCCTGCTGGTCACTGTATTAGGTCAACAATGAAGATGATGTCAGTGATAATAATTATAATAATATTTACAGTGTATTAGATACCATATTAAATGCTCTACGTGTATTATTTTAATGCTCACAATAACCCTATCTATTCCCATTTAGATAAAATGTATTCCTATTAGATAAAAAAAAAAATTACCAGAGTCTTTTCCCTCTTGTTTTTTGTACTCCAGAAGTTGAAAGCTATAAACTACATTTCCCAGAAGCTAAGGGGCAGACTTGCCACTCAAATATATCTACTCAAGTCTTAAGAGCTATAAGTGAACAGTATGCAGTGGAAGCCATCCTCTGGGAGATTAGATCTTCTGGTCTATATGCAGGTGGGGGTATCTGGTTCAGCTGGGGCAGCGATAATAGAGTATCTGGCATTTAGTTTCAGGGGCCTTAGGTACCAGGCTTTGGGTAGCTGTGTCAGTGGTGTTTGGCTACTAAAAAACCACAGTGTTGCTGGGCGATTTTCCTGCCTATGTTGTTTCTGAATATGTGGTATCCAAGAATGATTTGCTGCACCTTTTTTCCCTGGAGATTCTGGGTACTGCTTAATGTCTTTTAATAAATTCCTATATTATCGTTTTATCTTACCCAGAGTGGACCCTGTTTGCCAGTAAGACCCCAGCTGGTACAATAATTGAGATCAGTTAAATCACTAAAAACTAAAAAACAGTGGTACTAAATTATGGCACTTGAATATTAGTTTTCCAGAGAAGAAGATGATGTTTGAAATATTGTAACACACAGATGTGAGGTTAATATTTCCTAGAATAGCAATGATGAAGATAAAACTTATGTTAAGGGGACCGGTATTTTTTAAGATTAGTTTTGTTGCAGTTCCAGAAATGTTCAGTATCTTAAACAGATATATCTATAGGGCCAAAGTCAAGTAGAGAACCAAAACAATGATCTAGGTAAGTCATGAAATGAAGAAAGAGAAGAGAGGGGAAATAAGATTTCTTTGAATACTCATTTTGTGCCAGGCACTGAATTAGGGGCCTCTATAAACATTAACAAGGGGATTGTAAAATGAGAATTATACAATATAACGGTTGGCAGGCAATGGTGGTTGGTGTTCAGGCTAATCAAGAGCAGTTAGAATTTTTATTAAAATAGATATATTTGGGGGCACCTGGGTGGCTCACTCAGTTGAGTACCCAACTCTTGATTTCAGCTCAGGTCATGATCTCAGGGTCATGAGATTGAGCCCCATGTGGGACTCTGTGCTAGGCATGGGGCAAGCTTGTGATTTTCTCTCTCCCCCTCCCTCTGCCCCTCCCCCCGCTCGCTCTCGCTCTGTCTTAAAAATAATAATAAAATAAAATAGATATATTTGGAAGGAGATCAATTTTACACCATTAAAAGTACAATATAAATCCTAAGAAGCAATAATAATCTATTACAGACTTTCTGGGGAAAAAATAGATGCCATATGAGCATGTCATGTAGGTGGATAATCTGGGTTGCTTATTATTTACCAAAAGCCATGAATGACCAAGTTAGAGCCACACAGAGAACCCCTTCTTAGCTTCCATTCCCCATTTCTTGCTTACCATGATTGTCCACTTCCTGTTTTCAGCCTCTGGGAATACTAGTGATCGTGGAGAATAAAACACTTCATCATCCACTTCTTCTGGCTTTCTGGGCAAGCAGTGTAAAAATGTCCAGTCAGAGGCAGCAACTTTAGCAGTCTAAAGAAGAGATGGGATGAGACTGTGTTTTGACTAGTATATGTGGCTATCACATTTCTCTTCTTCAATATTTATTTATTTATTTTATTTTTTTATACATTTTTATTGTATTATGTTAGACACCATACAGTACATCCCTAGTTTTTGATGTAAAGTTCCATGATTCATTAGTTGCATGTAACACTCAGTGCACCATGCAATACGTGCCCTCCTTACTACCCATCACCAGTCCATCCCATTCCCCCACCCCCTCCCCTCTGAAGCCCTCAATTTGTTTCGCAGAGTCCACAGTCTCTCATGCTTCATTCCCCCTTCTGATTACCCCCCTTCTTTATCCCTTTCTTCTCCTATGGTGCGGAGTCAGAGACCAAATGCAAAGGGAGAGACAACGAGGCAGAGCAGCGGTTTAAATTCAAAGCGCCAAAGGGAAACTTTCAACTTATGGAATTTTATGGTCATTTTTTTGGATTTGGGAGATCATTACTCCAAATTAAACCACTAACTCAGTTTTCTGGTTCTCGTCTAGAGGGATTGTGGACATTTCAATAAAGAGCTCTATCGGTACAATATGAGGCTGACAGCAAAAGTCACCCATTATGCCCCAATATATTTTAAAAGTTGCTTTTATGGGATTATGTTATATTTTGAGCTTATCTCCAAGTTACGGTTTTTAGTGGTTGAAGCATACTTCATCACTAATTAAAACACTTTTGAAAGAGAGCATGCTGAGATAGGAGTGCATTAAACAGGATTATGGGCACTATGCACCAGAGGTTTCCTTCTTAATGCAAAAGTCCTAACACTTTAATTTTCTCCAGCCATTAAGTTCTGAAAGGTACATTTTTCCATCCATTTCCATTGTTCACTTACAGATTCAGAACTGCATTCCCTCATAATTTCTTACCTCAAAATTACTGCCTTTGTACTAAAATTTTGTTTTACTTCCCATACTCGTTCAAGGTTCAGAACCTTCTGAATTTTTAAAATAATGGCAAAGTAACATGGGAAAGGAATAACATTTGAGTCAGTCATACATCAGTAAGATGAATGTTCTTCAAGCCTATAGTCCAAGCACCACAAAAAGGCCTCAGGTTTGTCAAGGCAAGTACAAGGTAAACCACAAGGAATTTAGAATTTCTCCACAAACGTATTTGCCACATATATGACGAGGGATTAGCCATAATGTATAAATAATTCCTATAACCAATAATAGCCAAAAAATAGAAAATGGGCTAAGGATATGATAGCATTTTATAGAAAATCACATGGAAATGGCCAGTAAACATGAAAAGATATTTAGCTTCATTAGTACTCAAGGAAATGCAAAATTTAAAAAACATGAGATACGGATTTTAAAAATTAAAAGTGTAAATAACAACTAAGAATGGAAAGAGTGTGGAGAGAGTATGAATTATCAATTCTTTTTGGATGGCTATTTAGCAGCATTTATCTATCTTTAAAAGTATATACCACTTTACCCAGAAATTCTTTTTCCAGGGATCTATTTTCCAATAATACTTGCACAAAGAAATATGTATAAGGATATTCACTGTGGCATTGTTTGTAATTGGGATCATTGGAAATAGCCTAATTTATCAACATAAATCATAGTCCACCCAGACTTTGGAATTTTATGCAACCATTTAAAAGACTGAAAAATATCTAAATAAATGGACAAGAAAATCTAAGTTTTGTTAAGTGGGAAAAGTAAATCAGAACAGTATGTCTAATATGCCATTTATGAGAAGTCAATAATTGTGTGTGTATGTGAAGGCATCTATAAATACACAGAAAAGGTCTGCAAAGAGACACGTCAAATTGTTGAACAGTGGCTCCCTCTGGGAATAGTCACTGTTGAAGGGATGAAGGAAAGACACTTTCATTTTTTTATTTTCTAAACTTCATTCTATTGACATGGATAAATAAGGAACTTGTATTTATATATTGCTTTATCAATGAAATATCTGTTGTGTTTGCTCAATCCCTTTCTCCACCCAAACAGACTAGCTTCTCTGCTGACAAAATCCCAAGGTACACTTGCCTGGTAGAGTATTCCTGCAGAACAGCAGTTCTCAAAGTGTCGCCCTGGAGCATGAGCTTTGCATCATCTGGGAACTTGGTACAAATGCCACTTCTCGGGTCCCACCTCTGACCTACTAATTCAGAACCCCAGGGGAGTGGGGTCCGCCAGCTGTGTATTAACAGCTCCAGGCAATCCTGAGGCATGTTCAACACTGAGAAGCATTGCTTCAGATCTTAATGAAAGGCGTCAGAGTAGATAGGATTCTCCTGGGAATGCCCTGGAAACAGTAAGCAAAGCTAAACTGGACTCGAGAGTCCTTAACGACCAGAGGCAAGGACTAGCCTGAAGAACACAATTATGCAGCTTTTCTTAGAGGAGAAATCAGAAGAAACCACATGCAACAGAAGTAACAGTGTCTCTAGACACATACGGAGCTAGGCATTCCGATGCCTGCATGCCTCCATTGCTGTGAGAGGGAGAAGCTTGCTTCTCTCTTCTGCCCGGCTTGCAAATTCCTGCATCCAGTACCAAAGTGTCTTTCCAAAGGACATAGCTAAGCTTCAGGAAGAGAGAAATCCCCGGAGGATGCAGTCAGCAAGTCCTTTATAGGGAAGGAAAGGACAGTCTGCTGTCCCTAAAGTGAACGAGTGATTAGATGGTTCAGCCCTTTATGAATGGAATTAATGAACCTTCAGAGAGCATCAATTTGTACCTTCATTGTAACCTGGTAACCTTGGAAAGCCTGGAGCCGCTTTTTCTTCTCCTCTTCTTGTCCCATGCTTATCCACGTGTCTGTAATTAATACATTGCCTCCACGAGCCGCTTCCAAGGGATCATTTGTCAGCGACAGCTTGGTGCCGTTCTAGCATACACAAGCATGCCAGTTAAACAACTTCATGGGACAGAGAAAGGCCATTCTAAGTTTACATATAAGGAGCATACCTCCTTGGCATACTGCTCTGCCAACTTGGTCACACTGGGATCTGGCTCATAACCCTGCAGGGGGAAGAATTCAACTGTTAATTAGGCAATTGTTTTGTATGAGGCTGTCATATATGCATTATTTCCCTCTCAGCAGTATTCTCCCTGTCCTTCCCTTTGCTCCTTCAAGTTGTAGCTCAGCCGCCTTCAGTGGAATACGATGTTTACATCGAGAATTCCAAACCTTCATGGTGCTTTGGGGAATTTAACAAGGTAACCAGCTGCCCCATCTTTCTCTTATTATCCTTGAGCTCCTTAATTATCAAGATAAACAGGGCGTGGTGCTTTCCAGCTCTTGGTAGCGCCTCTTCTCGTTCCTCTAGTAGCATAGAGGATTATATACATAATTCTACAAGCTGATGCCATTTTGTCTCCATCTTTCCACAAGCTGTGTGGGTTTTTTTTTTAATGCTTTTTTGTCTGGAATGCTTATCTCCACTTATTTCATGTGGATAACGCTTTCAGGTCTCAGCTCAAATGTCTCCTCCTCAAAAGAACCTTCCCTAAGCACCCCAGCTAAATACTCACAGGCCATGTGCAAGACTTCTGAGTGCAGGGCACGTGCTTTGAAGTGGCATTTTACACCACATGTATGCCGGTTTGGCTCAAATATATTTGTTTGGGATGGTTTGGCAAGAGCAGGGTCGGGGCTTGGGTGAAGCAAGAGAGGTGCCTGGGCCACAGAGTTTAAGCAGGACTGTCAGTCTTTGCGAGTACAAATGGCTCACCCGAGGAGCCTCGCTTGCTGGGCCTAGTCTCAACTCTAGGTGAGGGGACGTTATGGGGGCACTAAAGCGCCCCCCCCCGAGCTATTCCAGATCCCCCAGGTAGCCCCACTGCCTCCATCCTCACCCTCCAATCTGTTCCGTACACAGCAGCAAGGATTGTTTTCTCTGAAGCCTGCAATGTTTACCACTTGTTCCTTAAGTCGAAGCTGATTAAGAGTATCAAGGCTCCCCTCCCCACATTCCCTGTTTCTGTATCTTTTAATTCTTCTCAACATCTTGCTTCAGGAAAGCCAATCTTATTGTTATCCCAGTACATGTCTTGCCCTTTTCTGCCATCTCAGCCTTTCACCTTTGAACACCTCCCCCTGTCCCCTCCTGGGTGTCTTTGTTGGAACATGTCAGCTCTTCTTTTGTCAAACCTCTAGCCCAGCCTCACCTCTGGACCTTCCATATGGAGATATTGTCAGTCCAAACACCGCAATTATTCTCACCTTTCTCCATCCTTCTCATTTTCCTGAATTCTTAGCATTTATTATAAGTTGGTTTTTATAAATTCTCAGTGGAGCATTATGGTGCACACTGTGATATGCCACTCAGATCCCCCCTTCATGAATAAAGGACTTATTTCCCCAGCTGCTGGGCCTGCTGCCAGAGGATGGCTTTCAGCCGCCAGCCCTCTTTGGGCACTGCCTCAGCTGCAGAGAGCTGACTCATCCAAGGTCACATACCCTTCTGGGGCGACCTACATTCAATGACTGACAGGAGGGAATGGAAACTTGACTCCCTCCTCCCAACTTGGAACAGCTCTAAATGGCCATCTCAGATCTAGAAGTCTGTAAGGTCAGACGAGGCTGTTGTTGGGCCTGCATTGCGGCTCGGCTTCTTCCTCTGCCCGCTCCTGCTTCCTTCCCTTCCCTTCCACAGGTGTTGCTCTCAAGCGCATGCCCTAATAAACATCCTGCACACCAAACTCTGTCTCAGAGTCTACTCCCAGGAATCTCAACCTGCAAAAGGCATGTTCAGGTTCGTTCATTTGAAACCGCATCTATTTGCACGTGTCTACCGTAGTTGCTTCTCATTAAAAAATTCTTGAAAGAAACTACACATGATGCTGATGATGATGGCTGCAGACATTTTAGCAGCTTTACCACCCTCAAATAGCCATAAGTTCTGGAGCTTTTTTATTGGGATTCAGAGAGGGTAATTGATAAAGCTTTGCTTATTTAGTAACTAATGTTGTGACCATTCATACTGGTAAACATAAATGAAGAGACTTGGCCATTACCCTGTTTGCCTCCTGCCCTGAAAATTTAGCCTTCCCTCTAGAGAGCAGGTTTTATACTCCCTACATATAATCATTCTTACAGAAGGAATCAATAAGTACTTAGAGAACCAACAGAGAGGTTTGGAAATTAGAAAATCACCCAACCTTGCATGCACTGGGCCATGACTGAGAATACAAAGAGGAATTCTTTACTCACAGCTCAGCTTCCAATACTAAATCACTCATTGGCTTTTACATAAATCTTAAAACCAGAGGAAGAAGGTGATTAACAAACCCAGTTCAGTCTAAATATTCACTTAGAACAATGTTAAAATCATTACCATCAATAGTTTATGGAGCAATTTTACAATCAAGGACAAAATTATGTTTTCTTGAACATGTAAGTTATTCTCAGTTGAAGAATGGGGAAATAGATTAATTATGGCCTTGGAAACTTCAGGGCTTCTTAAATTTACAATAAATCTCCTGGCTTTATCTTGAAAGGAAATAGGCCTACTTATAAATTAACTGAACAACTTCTGCACTATCACACTTTCCCAAAGACTTTTTTTTTCCCAAAGACTTTTTAAAACTCTTACTCCCACCAAGATTTAACAAAGTTTTAGCGCTCTCTGTCATTTAAATAAGTTTCTGCATAAGAACAATACTGAAATTACTTTGTAAGATTCAAATTTCTCCCTTCGGTGTTAATAAAACATCTCTGACACACCATAAAATTTTTAAATCCTATATTTTTCGAACAGAATAAAGCCTGTCCAGAAACACCTTCTATCAGGGAACAGTTATTGTTAATATATGTTTTCACCATGAAAACTAAATGCAATCATAGTTTGCATTAATAAAAAGCCTTTCTTCAAACTAGATTTGTAGTGCCAGTGTGCTAACCCTTCCCGAAAGTGAAGAAGAACTGCCTTAAGCCCATGTCGGATCTGACCCTTCATTTCCATTTATGCTGAATGAAAGAGAATTATCTGCTGTTAAGAGTTCTCGCTCTGAGTCCCCATAGTTTACTATAATAGGGTGACTTCTAATTCATGCTATCATCCGTGCCCACCGTTTCTTCTATGGCAAGTGTATTAGGTAGAATAATATCCTCCAAAAATTCATTCTCAGCCAGAACCTCAGAATGTAACCGTATTTACCAGGGTCTTCACACACGTAATGAGTTAAGATTAGGTCATACTGGATTAGGGTGGGCCTACATTTAACATGACTGATGTCCTCCTGTGAAGAGGGGCATTTGTACAGAGAAACCCAGGCATAAAGGCAAGAACATGGAAGCAGAGACTGGAGGGACACAGCTGCAAGCCCAGGAATCCTGGGGCTGCAGGGAGAGATGAAGATCCTTTCCTAGAGGCTTCAGAGAGAGCGTGGCCCTGCCACCATCTTGATTTTGGACTTCTAGTCTCCAGAACTGTAAACAATAAATTTCTGTTGTTTGAAGCCACCCAGTTTGTGGTACTTTGTCATGGAAGCCCTTGCAAACTAAGGCAGCAGGGCGCATTGACTCAAACTGGTTCTGCAAAAGCACTAGGGAAAAGCGTTTTGCTTTCTTTTTCTTTGGCAGGATGCAGCGGACAATGCCGGTGCTCTACCCAGATGCCATCCTAGGATTTCTTTTTGCAGCTTTCGCTCCCTCTCTCCATTTCCATGGGCTTTTAACAGCACTTGCAGCTCTTCCTCAGAAGACAGCCCTCTGGCTACCCAGCTGCTTTTCCTGCCAAAAGTGCCAGGGGATTTACTACCCTTTCTCCCCTTGCTGCCCTTGACCAACGACTGGTTCAAAGGATAAAAGCCCACCTTCCGGGGTGCCTGGGTGGATCAGCTGACTAAGCATCTGACTCTTGATTTTGGCTCAGGTCATGATCTCGGGGTCCTGGGATTGAGCCCCGAGACGGGCTTGGGCTTGGCGCTCAGTGCAGAGCCCGCTCGGGATTTTCTCTCTGCCCCTCCCCTCACTCTTGCTCTCTCTCTCTCTCTTTAAAATAAATAAACAAAAGCTTTAAAAAAAAAAAAAAGAAAAGAAAAGAAAGCCCATCTTCCTTGCCTCAGATTGAGACAACTCTGGGGCATAAGTTACACTCCTGAGCTCACCTGTGGGGTCAGACTGAAGCTTCCTTCTGTAGGATGGTGACTGACATGGCACTAGAGTGACCAAATCATGCCAGTTTGCCTGGGACTCTCCCAGTTTTAGCACCGATTGTCCGATGTCCCTGGAAATTCCTCAGTCTTAGGCAAACCGGGATGATTGGTCACTATAAATGGCCCTCTTGCTTAGATTCTTTCCTTTCTCTGTCCTTTTCCTATTCTCCTACAGGTCTTCCTCCGGAGTACTTCTTTAATAAATCACCTGTACACAAATCCTCATCACATCCCTTGTGGGGAACCCAGCCCAAAACACTGGTGCAGGGAGGGGTGAAGAGCGCACGAAAGCCTTGGGGATTTGGGGAATTCTTATTAGAGAAATTCAGCCATTAATCCACATTGTGTAATTCATGTTCCTGGTGATCGGCAAATAAACATCTCAAACTCAAGAAGCAGAAGCAGGGAGTAATTTTTAGTCCTGACATATTTACCTCTGGATGTCTTAGTTTATCAGAGTGAACCCTCACGCTCAGTACTGAGATAACAGCAAACACCTGCCTGGTCAGAAACACACTAGTGCACGGTAATTGTGAATAGTCGTCTCGTAATGAGAGGGCCAATTCTCTTCACTTTGTTTCCCAGATGGTCTCTGTTTAGGGGAGTTTTCCCTTCAGAAACTCCTGATTGGATATTAGTAGCCAATTAGAAACATAATGGGGAAAATACTCAGTAGTGATGCGGTATTTAAAATGTTCTGTGGGGATCCTTCAGGACTGGTTTGTGTGAGTCTCTTGGAGGGTTAATTTTTGTCCTCTAAAAGGCCTAGTCATTTAGTACGAGGCTGGGGCGCATCTTAACACAGGGCTTCTCTTAGGGGCATCTATACTTTTTTATTTAGGTGTGTTTATTTACGGATTTATGTTACTATGTAGGTAAAACATTAACATATTAAGAGATTCAAACCACATAAAAGGATATACCATGAAAATAAATTCTCCCTCCTATCTCTGTCCTTGAACCTCCTGGTTCCCCTTCTCAGAGGCAGCAAATATTACCAGCTTCTTACATATCAAAAGTGTTACTATGGACCTATGAAAGAAGTCATGCCTCCTGTACATTCTGAGTGAGATTAGCAGCAGAGCAGGAAGTATATGGGGGGCATTTTCACAGCCACGTGGGACTCAGATTTAAAAAGCTGCAGGGCCCCTGGAGTTGACTTTGAAATATTAAGCTGGTGTAGTTGCCATCACTGTGACCTTCACATTATATTGACATTTTTCTAGTAAATTGCAGTATTAGAAAAATGACAACATTCTCTCCATGCCTTGGGACTTCTATGCTGTCTGGATTTCATTGTTTTCTTCAGCATTTGTGGTAGCAGCGCACGAGGATGCCAGTCATCATAATGGCTGGTTTCAGGGCAGTCAGAGGGACAATTCAGAGAGACTTTTAAGAAAGACTCACGGATGAAAGGCATCAGCCAAGATGGGAAGTGGGTACTTGAGCGAAATGGGCACTTGAGGGAAATGGGCACTCAAGAGGCCACATGGCTGTAATAGTAAGGCTGGTAACATAGCCTACAATTTGGGCCTCACCTGTGCTTTCCTTGAACGGAAGAGAGGTTTGTTTTCACGGGGTAGTTGCATCTGGGATGATTTAAGAGGGGCTTAGTCTCAAGGCAGAAAGTTCCCCTACCTTTGGAGTAGCTGCCTGAAGGTGCATCCCGAATTTTGCAGCACTCATCATGATGGAATGCAGAATGTTGTTCCCATCCCCAATCCAGCTGAGGGTAAGACCTTTCAGAGAGCCGTAGTGTTCCTAAGAGGCAAGGGAGGAGGAGATTACATCCAGGAGGAAATCCACCTATGTGAAACACTTATTAGGGCCAAAATAAAGAAACAGTCAGTCTTCGCCTCATTTCTAAAGCTTTGTTGGAATGAATAAACTACTAGGGGTTTTTTTGCATTATACAGAGCAATTCAATAACATGAATATACAATCACAACAAATAGCAAAATGACTTAATATCTTAAAAGATGACATCATATGAACTCATACAGAGACTCATGATTTCATGCATTTCAAATCTGAATCTTTGTTATATTTGTTCATTCATTCCTTCATTCACTCATTCAACAAATTGAGTGCCATCAATGTCCAGAGGCTTTTCTTGGCCCTGGAGATGGAACAATGAAGAAAGGAGACAAAAAAAAATCACTACCTTTATGGAGCTTGCATTCTTTGGTATTAGAATGGGGAAACACAATACATCTGTAACAGTGGAACATGGTGTCTGTGTTCTCATTTATATAAAGTTAAAAAACATGCCCATTAATCTTGATTGTTTACAGATATAGACATGTGTAGTTAAAGTATAAACACATGCCTGGGAATTATAAACACAAACATCAGGATAATAATTTCTTTGTGGGGTGAAAGGAAATGGAATCAGGGAGAGTTACACAGTAAGCTTCAACTCTGTTTATAATATTTTATTTAAAAACAAAAAAATCCTAAAATAAGATTTGACAAAACTAATGGGCGCAGAGGTGCTTGTTTTATTTTTCTTGAAATGTCTGTAGGTTTCACCGATTTTATGTATTCATAAAAATAATATTTTAAAAAGAGAAACGCTAAGCAACTTCAAGATCACAGAACTATTACATGGCGAACCTAGGATTTAAATCCACGGCCATCTCATTTAGATGCCATGTTCTTAATAAGCTGCTATTTATTCATTCAGCTCCTGCTTTGAATATCTTCTATATGAAGGCATTGTACCAGGTCCTGCAGGGGACAATATGATGAATAGGACATTTTATTGTCCTTCAACGAATTTGTAATCTAGTAATGACAATGCCCAGGGGGAAGCATTAAATTACCTGGCATATATGTAAAGCCACACCTGCAAGCAGCCACTTGGTATCTAACATTGCTGTAACATCTTCTCTGCATGAATCTTATCCTCATCACCAAAGAGTTCCATTTCATTTTGAATTTAACTTCACATTCATATGTGCGTGGCTTATTCAAATAAGGGGGGATATGGACCTATCCAGTTTTCCCTATCTTCCCAGAACAGTCTATCCACACAGAAACCATGGTTGTCAGGATTCCCCGTGGCAAGACCATGTAGATTGGCTGTGGCAAGCCAAATGAGATGAATATTTTCCAAATTATTCGAGTTTCTAATTTAAGGAGACACAGCTAAATTTGCCTCAGTTCTATAAATTCTACATGTTCTTAACTCCAGTCTCAAACGATCAGTTTATTAAAATGATAGAAAACGGCTTCCTTCTCAAAAAGTGACGTGGTAGTTGACCATTTTGAATATTCAAAGTATACTCTACCAGTCTTCACTTACAAGCCACAGAGTTGGCTGTATGTAGGATTACATAAAGCTTTTCCATTCTGTATGCTCCAGCATTCTCTATTCATCTATTATGTTAAATATGTCACCAAAAAGCAAAGTGAGTGAGAGAAGAGGGGATGGGGGGGGGGGCTAAAAGAGGTTGGGAATTGAGATGAGAACAGAAGGATCTGATGATCTGTTTTTAACAATGCCCTGTCTCCCTTGGAGATCTAGTATTCACACATATGCTATAATTCTTTGCCAAGATGATATTTGAAAACAAAGCACCAATATCATGACTTAAATGGTTCTATTTAGAACTAGTTGGGAGTAATTTATTTATTTTGCTCTTGTGTAAGGCAAAGAAATAAGCCAACCTGGAGCGTGAGGTAATCAGCCAGGATCTGGATAGGATGGTACAAATCTGACAGCCCATTGATGATTGGGATGGATGCTTCTTTAGCCAGGATATCTAGATCTGATTGTTTATACACTCGAGCCAGCACTGCATCTGTCATGCTAGACAACACACTGCAGGAAACAAGAAAAGATAATCTAAGTTAATCATGCTTAATAATTCCTTCTTTAAACATGATCTTAAACAGGAATAAGAAATGCTAATAAATTAGAATTTTTACTAAGTTACAGCTACCTATCAACCTGACAGATTTAGAAGCTAATATTAGGGCGCCTGGGTGGCTCTATCTGTTAAGTGTCTGCCTTCTGCTCAGGTCATGATCCCAGGGTCCTGGGATCCAGCCCCACCTCAGATTCCCTGCTCAGCAGAAGTCTGCTTCGTCCTCTCCCTCTGCCCCTCCCCCCGACTCGTGCTCCTCTCTCAAACTCTCTCTCTCTCAAATAAATAAATAAAGTCTAAAAAAAGCAATATTAAACATGTAGTCATTATAGAAGCCAGATGTTGTTCCACTGATCTCATCCAGTGACCACTGATTTTACTATTTTTTACAGAGATAAGAAATCAATTGTGGGCCCAGCAAGTTATGATGATGAATTATAATTGATAAGGGACTGTTGATAAAAGTTAAAAGGGACAAGACCAAAAACAAGGTAAACAGAGAAACATTAATGACCTGGCATGTGGCTCATTTTCTTTGACATCATCCCACAGACATATATACATTTTCAGTGTAAAACTGAAAGTACTCATGTGGCAGGCATGAAGGTGTACACACAGACTGACGCACGAGAGAGAACTTTCTGGGAGGAGTCCCAGCTGCTGCACTTTTGGGATATACTGTAGTGTTTCCACTAAGGCCACACTGCCCCCCACGCTATCCCCAGCCAATGGCTGAGCCCAGTGAGGGCACCAGAGCTGAGCTAGTCTGCCTGACATGGGACTGCTCCAATGGGCAGTCTTTGCACTGAGGTTCCCCATTGGCCTGGCTGAGACTTTCTCAGAGCTGTGCTATAGTCTCAGGTTCTTTTTACCCTACTCCTTCCTCCCTCTTCTCCCTTCACTGGGGTCAGACCTGCATTGTGGTCTGAAGGCTTTCCCTGCCTACTCCTGCTTCCTCCTTCCTTCATCCTTCACAGTTGTTTCCCCCTTAAATCTCTTGCATGTCTAATTCCATTTTGGAATCTGCTTCTCTGTGAACTTGAATGACACAACCCACAATAAACTCCTGTAGGGGCCGAGCCTGAGAAGGCATTCAGCCCTTGTCCCTGCACCCTGCACAGCTATCAGCATCCCTGAAAAAGACAGAAAGTGTTCAACATCATAAACACAAAAATCCACCAAAAAAGCAAGACAAACCAAATCATGGCTATGAATTCAAACAACACACAGAAAGATGGATATTATTATTCTCATTTTATGACTGGAGGACGTGAGACACAAAGAGGTTAAGTAACTTGCCCCAGATCACACAGCTAATTAAGTTGGAGATGCTCATATTCAAACCAAAGTCAATTTAAGTCAAAAGTCCATGTTCTTGGGGCCCCTAGGTGGTTCAGTCGGTTGAGTGTCTGACTCTTGGTTTCCACTCAGGTCATGATCTCAGGGTCCTGAGATCGAGCCCTGCATCAGGCTCTGTGCTCCACAGGGAGTCTGCTTAAAGATTTTCTCCCTCTGCCCTTTTCCCCACTTGTTTCTCTCTCTCTAATAAATAAATCAATCTACGAACAGTATAAGAGGGTTCCCCTTTCTCCGCATCTTTGCCAACATTTGTTGTTCCTAGGGAGGGAAAACAGAATGGGAAGAAATCAGAGAGGGAGACAAACCATGAGAGACTCTGGACTCCGGGGAAACAAACTGAGGATTGCAGAAGGGACGGGCGTAAGGGGATGGGGTAACCAGGTGATGGGTATTAAGGAGGGCACATGATGTGAAGAGCCCTGGGTGCTATACACAACTGATGAATCACTGAACACTAATTGAACTTAATAAAAATGTAAAAAAAGTCCATGTTCTTTCCGTTACAACACATTGCCTCAACTTTGCACATGAAAATATCTGGAAGGAAAGCTTGGGATCCGGATTTTAATTGTTTCCCATGCATCAGAGTGATGGTGGTTCCTCAGCTAAAGCTTCAGCCTTATACAACTAGCAAGGATGGCCTTTGGTTTAAAATCTTGGTTTCTTACTATTTAAAGGAAAACCTCTACAACAGAGGCTTCTAACCATTTCAGTTTTAAAGAATTTTTTTTTAATGACAACAAAATTTGGAAAGCCTCTCATGATAATAGTTAGAGTAAATATAGTCATGATTATAAAGTATCCAGTTGGGGTTCTTATTCTGGTTCTGTAACTTACTAGCTGTGTGACCTTGGAAATGTTATTTAATTCCTCTGTGGCTTAGTTTCTTTATCTCTAAAACAATAATAATAATAATATCTATCCTATTGAGTTGTGAGGATTAATGAGATTACCTATTTAAAGTGTATAGTATGATGCCTTATTCATAGTAAGAGAGCAAAAAGTAGTAGATATTATTACCGTGTCAAAAGAAATTGCAACTCAACACCAAAAAACCCAAATAATCCAATTAAAAAATGGGCCGAGGACCTGAATAGACATTTTTCTAAAGAAGACATCCAGATGGCCAACAGACACATGAAAAGATGCTCAATATCACTCATCATCAGGGAAATGCAAATCAAAACCATAATGAGGTCTCATTTTACACCTGTCCAAATGGCTAAAATCAAAAACAAAAACATGAGAAATAACAAGTGCTGGCAAGGATATAGAAAAAATAGGACACTCATGCACTGTTCATAAGATTGCAAATTGGTGCAACTACTGTGGAAAAGAGTATGGATGTTCCTCAAAAAGTTAAAAATAGAATTACTATATGATCCAGTAATTCTATTATTGGGTACTCATCCATAGAAAGTAAAAACATTAATTCAAAAAGATATATGCACCCTTATGTTTACTGCAGCATTATTTATAATAGCCAAATTATGGAAGCAGCCCAAGTGTCCACCAATACATGAATGGCTAAAGAAGATGTGATACACACACACACACACACACACACACACACACACACACCATGGAATATTACTCAGCCATAGAAGGAATGAAATCTTGCCTTTTGCAACAACATGGATGGAGCTAGAGAGTATGATGCTAAGTGAAATAAGTCAGTCAGAGAAAGACAAATACCATATGATTTCACTCTTATGTGGAATTTAAGAAACAAAACAAATGAACAAAGAAGAAAGAGACAAACAATAAAAGACTCTTAAATATAGAAAACAAACTGGTGGCTGCCAGAAGGGGAAGGTTGGTGGATGTATGGGTGAAATAGATAAAGGGGATAAGAGTACACTTATCTTGGTGAGCACTGAGAAATAGAATTGTTGAACCATTATATTGTACACCTGAAAGTAATATAGTAACACTGTATGTTAATTATGCTTGAATAAAAAGATTTAAAATTTTTTAAATGCATAAAAACTAAAGCTAATATACATTCAGTAAGGTCTTCATAAATTTGTATTTTAATCATCATATATTTGGAAAACGAGTCCCTCTTACAAATCTGAGATATATTATTTACCTCAATCTCTAGAAAACTGTTGGTGCTTATAGAATTCAAGAACCACTAAAAAATCTCCTTGCCCCCAGGGATTAGAGAATCAAACACTGAAAACCATATCCCTGTAACAGTATCTTCTAGACTCAGATTTTTTTTTCAAATTTTCATAGATTTCTCATACCCATAGTTCCCAGATTTTCAGATTTCATGGATCAGCACAATTTCCAAAAACACAGGGAGATCATAAGGTTGCCAACTTTTTGTTTAGCAAATTAGGGGCATAAAACAACAAGCAATTATACACATACAATATGTTAATATCTTCATTTAATAGAAGAAAGGGCATTTTAACACGAAAAGAGGTGTGAATGACCTAATCTCAGAGAATGATCCTTGAAATTGAATTAATTTAGGTTATGAAATTCACTATATTGTCTTTATGTTTTTTATTTGACCACTTCTGACGAAAACTTCCCGTGGCAGGGCATCAGTGTAGGGGTCAAGATTTGGAAACCAGTGCTGTTAACTATCTAAGCACATTGTATATTGTAGCATGAAAGAACCACTTTAGAGTTTCTCTTGCAAAACAGATGATGTTAAAAAAAAAAAACAGATGATGTTTGATGGTTGTCTGAGACCGGGGTTTTCAAATATTTGCTACATATAAAAGTCACCTAGAGAGTTTTTAAAATTCTTGGTGCCCAGACCATAATTTCTATCAATTATTGTCAGAAAAATAGAATCTCTAGGGATAGGACCTAAGGATCAGTGTTTTTAAAAACTTCCCAGGAGATTCCAATGTGTATCCAAGGTTGACAACCAAAGCTAGCACCTCACTCCTCAGATCAACAGCATCACCATTACCTGAGAACTTGTTAGAACTGCAGAATCAAAAAGAAAGGAAGGAAGGAAGAACTGCAGAATCATAGGCCCCACCCAGATTTACTGAATCAGAAGCTGCATTTAAACAAGGTTTCCAGGTGACTAATTTGCATTTTAAGTTTGAGATGCCTAATAAAGACGGAATTGAGGCCACCATATTTTTAAAAGTACCATCCATTCTTTTCTTAGAACCCTAACCAGGCCAAAAAAAAAAAAAAAAAACCTATCAAGAGATAGCAGCCCACAAAAACAGGATTTTGTCCGTAATCTCTGTCAGGGAATGCTTTCTAGTTCAACTGAAGGAAAAAGACATCTTAAATCCTAAGAAATTAATAATCCACTCCATTAAGACCTCCCTAATTTGAATAACCAGATGGCCCTGAGCCATCTGATGCTCTAAGGCGATGGTTCCCAAACTTTGGTGTGTATCAGGACTAAATAAAGAACTAATAAACTACAGAGGCCCAAGCTCCTGACAAAGGGGAGAAATCTGGGTCTTTTACTATTACCAAGTTTCTCAGGTAACTCAGATAACCTTACAAATGTTGAGAATCTGTCCTAAGGCATAAGCTTTATGTTAAAAGAATTTTAAATCTTCTTCCTTTTCTTCAAGATCTTAATAAAAACTCCCTATCCAGTACAGATACACTGATGCTTCATAGTATAGAATGCAGGCTTTTAATTCTATCATGACGAAGTCACTTAGATGGAGGTGGATATCCCACTAAGGTTTATAACTATAATCACTTATCATTTCCCTATTTCAGAAGAATTGGTTAATTTTATGATAGCTAAAATCCTATGAGAGAGAGCAGTAAAGAAGTGTTTGACTGGAAAGGACTTCTTTAAATATGCATCACTTCCTAAAGTGTGTACAAACAGGATAAAAATAATCTGGATTAACCATTGCAATTGACCTTCTAGAATCTCATAGAAGGAAAATCAGATTTTACTCCTATTGTAGCTTCTCAAATAATTTTATGGAGCTAGAACCATGGGCCGCCAACCTCTTACGGTTTCAAGAACTTTACAGTGTATTGTTGAGTTTTGCTAGATGTAGTGTGTATTACATTGTAAATGTTATCTTAACCTCACATGTAAGGAAACCAAGGCCTTGGAAACCTTGAATTAGAGCAAGGTTAGGAAAGAATGAAGAAAGATGAGGCTGACAGAGGGAGACATGAGGGGAGCAGTTGGAGAAGTCAACGCCCTGTAGACACGAATTTTTCTGGATGATTGGAAAAGGGAAATTGTGGTTCCCTCCACTGAAAAATCCCAAGAGCTCTTGAAGCCAAGCAGCCAAAAGTCAAGCATGCATTTACTTGCCCTATTTATAATGTGGAGTTAGTATCCCAGGAACCTGTATGGTAGAATCTTATGGGAGAGTGCCTGGTCTGCTTTAATGAGGTTGCCCAACAGAGGTTCTAGAACAGAGGTGTTTGACCTTGGCTACCCATTAGGATCACCTATGGAGCTATAAAAATCCTGATCCCATATTCTGCCCTTTGGAAATAGATAGAAACAGAAGATATGGTGGAGGATTCACATTGATATTTTTAAAGCTTACCAAGTTACTCCAATATGAAGACAAGACTGAGAACCATTGTCCTCAAAAATAGAGAGAGGAGGTGGGAGGAAAGTGGGATATTCTGCTGTGGAATGGAACAATGGAGAGGTGGAAAGTCTTAGTAGTCACTGAAATCCTATAGTATAAGAAAAGTGAGAGCTAACAACATGATATGCTATACTGGAAAGAACAAGATTTTTTTTTTAATGATTTTTTATTATATTATGTTAGTCACCATATAGTACATCCCCGGTTTCCGATGTAAGGCTCGATGATTCATTAGTTGCGTATAACACCCAGTGCACCATGCAATACGTGCCCTCCTTACTACCCATCACCGGTCTATCCCATTCCCCCACCCCCTCCCCTCTGAGGCCCTCAGTTTGTTTCTCATAGTCCATAGTCTCTCATGTTTCATTCCCCCTTCTGATTCCCCCCCCCTTTCTTTATCCCTTTCTTCTCCTACCGATCTTCCTAGTTCTTATGTTCCATAGATGAGAGAAATCATATGATAGTTGTCTGGAAAGAACAAGATCTTATACACTTATTAAAGAAGTATTTTCAGGGCACCTGGGTGACTCAGTTGGTTGAGTGGCCAACTGTTAATTTCAGCTCAGGTCATGATCTCAGGGTTGTGAGATTGAACCCTGCCTCAGGCTCCACACATAGCATGGAATCTACTTGAGATTCTCTCTCTCCCTCTCCCCCTCTGCCCACTTGCGCGCTCTCTCTCTCTAAACAAATAAATAAATAAAATCTTTTTTAAAAAAAGGTATTTTCTTTTCAGCTCAGTCACTACCAGGAATAGTCCCATGGCAGCAGCAATAGCTATAATCTTTTCCCCTTCAACACTTATAAGTGTCCCTAGTGCCCNGAAATTGGTCTTAATATCATTCTATTTAAAAAAAAAAAAAAAGGAACCAGAAACTATTACAGGATAGTCAATTCCATGTCCTTGGACTGGACAAAATCAGTATAGGTCTATAACACCCTGATGTTTCCAGGAAGCAAAAAGCGATTTAAAAGTGGCAGAGGCAGTGCTAAAAGGAAAAAAAATCAACTTAAAGAAGCTCCCGTTTGTCAAGTTGTGACCACTTATAGTAATAAAAATCATCAAATAAAACAAGTTGTGCTTGTAAAAGTTCATCATGCTAATAAGGAAAGAGTTAATACAAAGAAAATGTACAAAAATATAATTGTAGTATCAGTGAAGAATGACTATTTCTATGTACATTTGAATTTATTTATTAAGAAAGTGTTTATATATAACTATATCTACAGATAGATCTTTTGTGGGGTATTGTTAAGTATATTTCTGTTTATAAAGCATAGGTACATACCATTTCTAATGTGTGTAAATCACAAAGAATTAACTTATAAGCCAAATTCCTAGAAATGGTAGAAAGTGTAACATAAATGGATGGATGCCATCAGCATTTGTGGTTTTATATAAAGTGAAGTAGAAGAAGAGTCTAGCAGTTAACTAGAACCAGTTGCCATATACAATTTCCAATTAGAAAGACAATATGACAGTTTATTCCAAAATAACTTAGTTAACTGTCCTGAAGAAGAATTTAAATTTTCAGACTCACCTTCCTGCCTCCCTGGGAATAAAACTTGATGACCCAACTAATTATAAAACAATGTCATTATGAAAGGCATATATTTTAAAATATCCAAACCAGACCAGGTTAATATATCATGAAAACATTACAGTGGGTCTGCCAGAGATGAAAAGCAAAGAAAATAAAACTTAAAGAATACCTTATCTTTTAATTTCTGTGAAAAGTCAGAATCTATATGAAAAACTAAAATCAGGATCCTATGGTAAACAGAGTAATGCCCCCCCCCATGTCCTCATACCCGGAACCTGTGATTAGGTTACCTTAGATGGCAAAAGAAATTTTGTAGATATGATTAAATTAAGGATCTTGAGACAGAGAGATTATCCTGGGGTGGGCCCAAATAATGACAAAGGCCCTCATAAGAGAGAGGCAAGAGGTCAGAAAAGAGAGAAGATGCTAGCTAGCTGTGCTGCTGGCTTTGAAGATGGAGCAAGGCTGGAAAGGGTAAGGACTTGGATTCTCCCCTGGAGCCTCCAGAAGGTACACAACCCTATGGACTCGTTTTAGACATCTGACCTCCAGAAGTGTAAGATAATAAATTTATGTTGTTTGAAGTCACTCAGTGTATGGTAATTTGTTAAGGCACCAATAGGAAACCAATATAGATCCATGATAAAAAGTGAAAGCGATGTGCTAAAAATATATTCAGCCTAGTGGCCAGCCATGTGAGTTTAGTTCATCTTGAACTAAGCAACCAGTTCCTACAACCCAACCAAAATCAAGTTCAGCAATCCACTTAACCTGCATTCCTAGCCCCCAAGATGCTTTTTTTTTTTCTTTCCAATCTGGTAAAATTACAGACATAAGGCCTGAAAATGTATCAGAGTAGTCTTTTGTAGAATTCCTGACAAACCAGCAATGTAGAGAAGTTTCAATTACAGGGCCATGTAAGGATAAGAACAAAAGTAGGGATAAGAATTAATATCATAGATATTGTTAGCGTGGTGCCCAGTTTTGTTGTTAAAATATTAATCTGCTCTGCAATCAATGTGCTATTTTATGTGTCATCTTTTCCTTTTTAAAATGTTTAGAGCTTCAGATGAAGTTAAATGTTTAAAAGCATTTGATTAAGTTTGCAATCAGTGTGTAAACAGTTGAGGAAACTTGTTTTGTTCATTTAATATGTATTTGATTTACTGGTTAAGTAGTATGTGACTGTTTAAAGCAGTTGTTCTGAAACATGAACATGCATCAAAATCATCGGGTGGGCTTGTTGGAACACAGTCAGTTGGGTTTCTGATTCAGTAGGTGTGGGTTGGGGCCCCAAAGAACTTGCATTTCTAACAAACTCCCAGGTATGGCTTAAGCCGCTGGTTTGGGGACCACGCTTTGAGAACCACCAAGGAATGTTAGCTATTTTATGTTTAAAGGAATGCCAAATGCCTGATAAATTCATAAGATTAATATTTTGGACTGTCAACAAAGTACAAAAAGTAGGGTCCGTGACTTTGGGCACAGAAAGCCCCTTGGACATTAAAACATCTATGGGCCAAAGGGAGTACAACGAAGCTTGATAGAAAATGCCATTTCGATCCTTCCACCACAGAAGCTGAAGGTGAAGTAGAAATAATGATACAAGGGGAAAACTAACAGCTCCCAGGTTGTTTTCACACTGGGATCATGTATGGAAACAAAGATATTAGAAACCTTTAGTTACTTAGTTCTATTATTTTGTCAATGACGCTGCTTTCTACTTAATGTTTAAAGTTGCTATAAATCATAAAGAAATTACCACTCTTACTTTTCTTCTTCCAGGTTACTAAAGACCTTTTTTTATAAAAAAAGAAAAACCTTTTCACTGGAAACAATGACAAAGCTGTAACTAGAGCTGGACTTAGAGAGCCATTAACAGTAATCTGGGCTTTCTATGGCTGTCTATCAATTTAAAACCCCAGCTTTAAGCATTGTAAGAGCTGAGTTATATGTGCTACAGATGAAAGGCTGACAAGTTAAAATACTCTCTCTAGCTCTATAATGACTTGCTTTTTGTCTCTTTTCATTTCCATTGAATATATAGAGTTCTGTTTGCCATCTGTGGATTCCTGCAGCTTTGTAGACAATCTTGGGCCTCTGTCAACGATGGTAGCAAAACAGCTCTTGCAAAATCCAAATTACCCAAAGTTAAAGTTTCTAACACATTTCAGTTTCCTCTGGATGTTTGATGGCCAATATTAAGGTTTAGAAAAACAATCCACAAGTTAAAACATTTATTCAACTTGATCTTACTTAAATGTTTAAAATGTGGTCTATTTCCCCTACCCCCACCCCCATCTACTATGTAGGAAAAGAGGCATAGGACTTTAAATGGAAAGATGGTTCAGGAGATAAAATGTTAACCTTGATTATTTCAGGATGATGGCAGTATTGCTGGTTCTATCTATATTTTTTATCTCTTTTTAGTATTTTTTTTTTACCAAAAGGATGATTACTGTAATAACCAGAAAAAAACCCCTCTTATCATTCAAGAAAGAACATTTCTTCCAAACTTGATTTTGAAAGTAAATGAGAATGAATTAAGGCTTCTTAGAGCAACGGCTAATTCTTGGCCTTAGTAAAGAAATGTACAAGATGAGCCTGGAACATTTTGCCATATCAAAAAGCAAGGGAGTTATCAAAGCCTAATAGACATGTCAAAATGACCCAGTAGCCAACTTGAGGACAGATCACATTGGCCAAGTATGGGGTAATTTGAGTAACGATAAGAATAATAACTGCAATGAATTGAAGTCTTTGAATATATTAAAATACATGAGTTTTTAAGAGATGAAAGAACAGAAGAATGTTGACAAGAGTCATAACAAGACCAATTTCAAGTTAATGTAGAAGAGAACTCTCAGGCAGTTTGTATAAACTCCCATCAGAACAGTCAGACTGCATAAAAATGAAACAAGATCACACGGTATATAGAGTGCCCTGATAGCAGATATTTTCATGCAAACCAAGGACAATTTTGAAGAAATGGTATGGAGGAGGCACGAAAAGGATGGCTGATCTAAAGAACCCATAAAGACCTTTCTGACCTCGAATTTCTATTATTCTTTGATATTCTTTCCTTCGGTATAAGATCAAAACTTTTTTAGGGATTAATTAAAACCCCCTAGAAGGCCAAAACAAAACAAAGCAAAACAAAGCAAAAGATACCGTAAGCAAAGTCCCCCATGGACCCAGGAAGGCCTGATGCAGAGTCTATGTGGTTGGGTGAACAGATACTAAAACAAAACAAAACACCCCAAAAATAAAACAAGCAACAAAACAGAAAAGAAAACACCAATAGTGTCCTGGGCCAGATCTTAAGAGCAAACATGGATATTGGTGAGATGGACAATCATACAACAATCCTGATGCTGGTAGATGTTGAGTTGTTCCTAAACTTACTGGAACGTGGTGAATGTGTTGCAAAAACCAAAGGCAAACAGTACTTGTATTTTCATGGGGTCCTGCCACACATTCTTCCTTTTGTCCTTATCCTGCATTGAATCAGACTGTGTGCCCCCTAAATTCCAGTTTGTTATCAGTGACACCTCCAGTCAGTTGAATAGCTGACTGACAAGCAGTGGGAGGAATATTTGGCTGTGCATATACCACTGAGAAATCTATAATTGTTAAAAAATGGATAGTTCCTATTTTTATTTTTTATTGAAGCAGGCCAAGGCCTTAGAGGAGGCATAGACTTTATCCCCAATGTAAATTGGTCAAGGAATAAACTGGTTAACTGAGTCTCCCTCCAGGAGGGAGACTATTCTAGTGCTCTGATATCTCTACCAAGGTTATAATTTTAGTTATATCAATATAAGAATAATGAGGACAAAAAACGATACCTTTAGCAAACCCAGATGGGCTCCTCTCAAATGGGCTGGTGTTGGAAGAAATCCAGGGATGTTGAATAATTGCCACATGCAATTTATTCATGAAAGCTTCTATAATGGCCAGATTATTTTGACTTAGGTATTAGTGCCTAGTTTTGAGGACCTCAGGGATAAATGGGTACGGCATAATGGCATTGAGAATGACCTCCTCAAAATGTGCTAGAGGAATTTCAGTGTTGGGTCACTGTAAGCTGACTAGGAGCCCACAGCGATGCCTCAAATTAAATGAGAGCTTTCCTGAGATTGAATCAGGCCATAACTTGGTTCAATCAATATTACTTGAATTTATTCTGTGTGCCTGTCCTTTATAAGCATTATCTCATTCATCCTCACGTAACTCATTAAGTATTTGTATCTCCATTTTATGGCTGAGGAACCTAAGATTCAGAAGCAACTAGTCCAGTGTTGTATGAGTTGTGACTTAAACAGAAGCCCAACCCTGTTTCTAAGCCCCTGAAGTTTATACTATGGCAAATTGCCTCTATACTATGAAGAGTCATAACTCATGTTGTGAAGGACTGAATTTTGTCTACCATCTACCTATCATCTTTTCAATTTATAGATATATCAATTTATTAGTACCTAATTAGGTACAATATTTTAAAACATTTTAGTAAGAAATCTAAGAAAGATTGCCTTTTTCGGTCTTAATATCACTGGTATAAATACCTTCAATAATAGTATTCCAGCTTTTTAAAAACATTCCTTTCACGATGACAGTGAATCACTCCTTCTCTTGAGGACTGTGTCTCATCCACAAATCCCTATATGACTTCCATTATTTGAGCCGTCAGAATGACAATGATTTGAAATGTTTCTATGCTTTTGCAGGGGCCTGTGGATGTGTGATCGTGTAGTGGGTTGAATGGTGTCCCCTAAATTCATATCCACCTATAAACTCAAAATGTGACCTTGTTTGGAAATAGGATCTTCACAGAGATAATGAGTTAAGGTGAGGTCATACTGGAGTAGAGTGGGCCCTACATCCTATAACCAATGTCCTCAAAAGAAGAGGAGGGGATACACAGAGACATACAGAGAAGATACCCAGGTGAACATGGAGGCAGAGTTTGGTAGTATGCAGCTACAAGCCAAGGAACACCAAGGATTGCTGAAAGCCATCAGAAGCTAGGCAGGGCAAGGAAGGATTCTACCCAGAGTCTTCAGAGACAGCATGCCTTTGCTGACACATTGATTTTGAACTTCTAGCCTCCAGAACTGTGGGCGAATAAATAATCTCTGTTGTTTTAAGCCACCAAGTTCGTGGTCATTTGTATGCATGAAGTTCCATCCAGTTTTAGACTTCCAAGGAATCCATGATCTCAGTCATGCTAAGGTGTCACCTCTGGTGTCACATCTAAAAGGACAAGCCCAGAGTGAAGGCAAAAATAGACCGTCCAACTCTTAACCCCAGCAGAGCACCAGAGAATTGACAAAATCTGAAAATGCCCTCAAATCTGAAGCAAATTTAAATGAAAAAATATGTATTTTTTGTGTTTTATGATATGTTAGGGGGTGGAAAAGAGTTGCCAAGAGAGACTTTTCAAAAGAGGGAAGTGAACAATGATTGATTCTGTTGGGAGCTTGGCCCTACAGGGATCCACACTGAACTGAGGAAACAGTTCAAATATTGAGGCTGTCCTTCCGTGGGTGCAATATATACTCCTTAACAGTTAGAGTGTATCTAGGTAAAGGACATTTAGCAAAATCCAGAAGAGATGAGAGCCTCGTGGTGCAAAAAATGAGTTAACATAGCAGTCCTGAGATGGCTGCCTTTGAAAGGCCTACTTACAGGGTTGGCCCTTGGCTGGCATCTGGGAACTTAGACTTCTGGAGTGTTTCCACCATTCCTGGAAATAGTAAGGATGGCTCACTGCCTAAATTGTATAAACACTATGGATTATACCGAACATCTCCCTTCCTTCTGGGAGCCTAGAATTTGGGTTTATGCTGGGCTGAGGGTGCCTATGTCACCAGCCCTCAATAAAAATCTTGAGCGCTATGTGTCTAACAAGTTTGCCTGATAACAACATTTCACATGTGTTGACACAACTCATCGCTGGGGGGAATTAAGCATGTCCTGTGTGGCTCCACAGGGAGAGGACCCTTTGAAGTTTTTGCCTGGTCTCCCCTGGGCTTGGCCCCACGCACCTTTTCCCTTTGCTGATTTTACTTTATATGCTTTTGTTTGTTTGGTTTGGTTTGGTTTGGTTTGGTTTGATTTGGTAATGGATCTTAGCCATTAGTATGACCATATGCTGTGTCCTATGAGTGAGCCCTACTAATGAATTCTTGAACCTGGGGGTGATCTTGAGGACCCCAACACACCAGCTCTTCCACAATATCAGCCAACAGCTCCATCTCAGTGCTCCCCTTATTCCCCATTAGCACCCTCATATTACACAATACTGAACTCAGGCTTAGCTAAGGAGAATTTGCCTACAATATTTTGAAGAGTGGACAGGTTTTATTCTTATAATCAAGAAAGTAAGGAGCAATATGTTTTATTTTGAATGTGTATTTAGGTACTTTTGGTTTGATCTATCTTTCCTTTGGTGGCTGAAACAGGACCAACTTGTAAGGGTAGTTTTTTAATTATTTGAAGATCTAAAATATGTTTACTTGCATATTTTAAAACATTGCTTGCTGTCCTTCTCTTCCTGAATACATTCAACTTGTTCTTGCCTTAAGCTTTTGTACCAGCAGTTTGTTCTGCCAGCGAGGCTTTTCCCGCAGGTTTGCATACCTGCCTCTGCCTTTTCAGTCAGTTCTCAACTGTCACCTCCTCAGAGAGAGGCCTTTCCTCACCACCCTATCTAAAGTCAGCCCCACCCCACCCACAGATCACCCTGCATTTGCGTCATCATAGCACGTATCCCAACCTGCTATTCTATTCATGCTTTATTTATTTGTTTAGTGAAAGCCTCCTCTCCCTGAAATATAATTTCCACTCAAACAAGGATTTTGTTTGACTTGATCAGCATTTTATTCTCAGTGCTTAAACAATTCCTAGAAGAAAAACTAGGCATTCAATAAATTTTTTGAATAAACAAATAATTAAATCATTTGACTAAATAACACTTTGGAAATTGCACTTAACAGCTTTTAGGAGACTAGCCCAGTTTTGTCTTTTTTTTTTTTTTTCTGTTGCCACATTCACTGTATTCCCCCTTAGGTTCTCCTTTCACCAATGGGCAGTCACTTTTTTCATTCCACCGGGCCCCCAAAGTAGCCAGACAGGCAGATGGAGAAGCAACACCATCAGTCAGTGTCAGGTGTGCACTATTCTCTTGATTTGAAAAGGCCAGCACTGTCATTTAAACCTCATCCAAACTCTTTGCATCTTACAAAGTTGAACTTCCACAAAAAGCAAGGAGGCAATTACTATGGATTGTACGATGCATATTGGCAGGGTAGATGTCATTAAGATTCACTTCCTTGCTTCTCCAGTTCAATTGCTTCTGTGAAAGGCAGTGGATTTCTCTTGTCTTCTTCAATTTAGATTTATTGAATTTCTGAATCTCAGCCATACCTTGTTTGTCAGATATTTTGGCAGATTAAGCAGTAATGGGGTACACCGAAGAAAGTCAGATTCCACAGTAGCTACTGTGCCACCCTTTCTGACATCCCCATTGCCCAGTTCAGGCTCTTCTGTTATTGCACTATCCTATTCTCCTTGTACCCTAACTATTTCCTCCTGCCCTTCCCTAACTGCACCTGTCCTCAAGGTTCAGCCTTCTACAATCCTCCCACAAGGAGATTCTGGAGCTAATTTTCTACCAGTGAGCTTACAGTTCTATTTATCTAGCTTTCAGCTTCACCCAATGCCTATCTCCAGTGGCTTGTGGACATTTGCATTGGAGGTTCAGCCTTTAATGCAATATGTCTAATACCTCATCTAGCACCTGCTCTCCAAAGCAGAAACTCCTTTTATTTTTCTGCTTCTCCTAATGTATCCACATATATTTTAAGAATAACCAATGTGAAATCATTTTGCCTTCACTATCAATGTACCCTTCACAATCAGTTATCATGAAACCATACATATGTTTTATTAGCTGTCCCTTCTTTACCATTCCCTTCACTCACACACTAGCATAGATTGACAGCACAACAGCCCAGGATTACTACACAGCCTTCCAATTCAGGAATTCGCAAAGTGTGGTCCAGCCACCCAGGCAACAGTATCATTTGAGGAGCTTGTTAAAGTATAGATTCCTCAAAACTATCTGAGCTCTCGCTACAGAATTAGAATTTCTGAGTGTGGGTCCCAGAATTCTGCATTTTTTCTGCATTGGGTTTCACCTCTGTGTAAGGACAATCACTTGATATCTAATACATTCACATGCACCGGATAGTGTAAATTGGACCTTAAAGATCAGAATGCCCTGATTTTATAGAAAAGGAAACTAAAATCCAGGGAAGTTTTCACCAATGAGTCACAGTAGGTAAGTGGCAAAGCTTAGACTAGATCTCAAGCCTTGTGATTTTCAAGCCATGTCTGACAGATAGATAGCCTTTTAAAGGCCTACATGGGGGTGTCTGGGTGGCTCAGTTGGTTAAGTGTCTGATTCTTGACTTTGGCTCAGGTTATGATCTCAGGGTTGTGAGATTGAGCCCCAAGTCAGGCTCAGTGCTGAGCGTGAAGTGGAGTCCGCTTGAGATTCTCCGCATCTGCCCGTGCCCCTACTCTCTCTCTCTCCAATAAATAAAATAAACCTTTTTTTTTCTTTTGTTAAGAAGGGTGCAAAGTTGGCCTTTGGATAGCATCTGGGAACTTTGATTTGGGGAGGGTTTCTAGGACTGATTAAAAGTGGCTCACTGTGCCTAATTTCTTTTTTTTCTTACAAACAATATGGTTTAAAGTGAACACCAGCTTTCCTTCTGAGAGTCTGGATTTGGGTACATGTCAAACTGAGGATGCTATGTGACCAGCCCCCAATAAAAACGCTGGGTATTGAGTCTCTAAGGATCTTCCCTGGTTGGCAACATTTCATAGGTGTTGTCACAACTCATTACTAAGGGAATTAAATGTGTCCTGAGTGACTTCACTGGGAAAGGATTCTTGGAATCTTCCACCTGGTTTCCCTTGGACTTTGCTACATGTGCCTTTTCCCTTCACTGATTGTGCTGCGTATACTTCCACTGTAACAAATCATAGCTGTGAGTATTAGGACTATATGCTGAGTCTGTGAATCCTCCTAGTGAATCATCAAACATGGGGGTAGTCTTGGGGACCTCATGACACACAAGCCAATGCTTCCTATAATGTATTTCACTGCCCCTCTCATGGGCTATATGTAAAAGGTGGTAGGGGTAGTCAAAACATCATCGCCTTAAAAAAAAAAAAGCATGATCTGAATGCTGACTTAGCTGCTAAGCTCCATTACTTTTCTGAGTCATGGTTTTGTCATCTATAAAACTGGGCCAATAATATGTAATTTTTCAGGTTTTTACAAAGATATAGAGATAATAGCACAAGAAATCCACTCTTCAGGGAGGAGCTATTATTTTTATTCAGAGTCTTTGGGATAAGATGGAACGATCAGAATGAATTCTATGGACCCACTTTTATGTATCCATATATCCATGTAGCAGTGGAACTAAGTATATAGACTAAAAGGTTCCAATTATGTTGGAACTTGTGAGCAGATTGTTTTCCTCAGGGTCTGTGTAGAGCTCCTCTAAGGACTTGCAGTGGGAATTGTTGTGTGGAGAGCAAGTGCAGCAAAGAACATGTTTATATTCATTCTCGGCTTTCAATCTATGCTTGGTTATTTGTTTCTTGCTTTGGGGGGGGGTCCTGCCCACTCTACTGATTTCTGGGTCCCGACCTCTTTCTGGCTGCCAGTCTGCACTCCTTAACTCTTTATTGGATGCTCAGCTATTCCTCCAACTTTGTACTTTTCCAATCACTACTTTACACAGGACTTACTCACCATTGTTCTCTTGGTTCTATATGGAGGATCCCCACTGAAACTTCTCTCCTGGATGTGCCCCTGGCATCATCCCTTAACCAGATTGTAATATTTGCTTTTGAATAAAGTACAGTTTCTTTTTGTGGAAGCAGAATTATTAGGCAAATGTAATCCCAATCAGTGGCAGCATAGTTGGAAGAAAAACTCATTTATGTTTATTTATTCTTTTAGTTCCATGCATCCAGAAGATGAACACAACACTTCTTAATATTAACATCGTTCCATCTGAAATAATGTCACTAAAAGGCTTAAAGATGAGTTATTTCAAATTTTGTTAGCAATTCAAATGGGGTAGATAGATTCTTTAGTATACACCAAAGCAACTGCCGTAAAAAGTAGTATTGCAAGGAGTTACTTATGGCATATCATTTTCAGGAAAAAAAGTCATTAGTCTTTGATATCAAGGGTGAAATATTTAAACAAAGACATTTGCTTTGTATTTCTCAACTAAACATGATATAATGGTGACAGCATTGCATGGGGAATCAGGGGTCCTATGTTTCAGTCTTTGTAATATCATCGTTAAGAGGCTTTTCTTACCTCTATTTTTATCTGAGTAGGGATGAGCTACTAGTACTTGCCAACAGAATGGGAGTAGAATTGATTGTGTCGCTTCTCTGCCAAGATGAGTTTGAAGCAAGTATCCCATCTCCATACTCTCTTCCCTTAGGTCCTGACTAGACGTGAACACCCAGGACAACCTTGGATGCTACTCGTTGAAAATGGCAAAAGCCATTCTCATTCAGAGTCCCTGAAGGGCCACATAAATAATTAATCCTTCCCTCTTACCAATCAGGAATATCCACACCATGTTAGCCACTGACATTTTGATATTTAATGTTATATTAGCTAGTACATTCCTAATTAAGTTGTTTCACCTCTTTATGCCAATCTATTTGGGTTGTTGTAGGATTAAATGAGTTAAGATCATGCCTAACACATAATAAATGCTCAATAAATGTTAGCTGTTAATAGTATTACCTGCTCTGATGCTAACTAGTTATGAGTCATTGACCATGTCAGTTTCCCTGGACATCTATTTCTTCAACTGTCAAATATGAGTTACATAACACTTTCTAAGGTTCCCTAAGTTTGAAATTTTATAATCAGAAACCTCTTCAAATTGCTAAGAAAAAAATTATCTTAACCCACAGAAAGTGACCAGAGGATGAGGGGAGAAGCATTCAGATCATCAGGTAAAGAGAGAAAGGAGGAAACAGAATAGTACAAAGGATGCTGGGTGGGGGGGGAAACCTTATTTAAAGAGAAGCATATTTCTTTTTGAAATTCATCACTTCTGAAATAAGCTTTGAAGAGAAGATTTACAAACCGGGCTGTGTCCGTGAGACTTTCATTCACACCCAAATGAATATCTTGTGTGGTAAGAAAACAAGGGTGTCCTCCCAGGAGTGCAAAGCCTACAATAAAAGAAAAAGGAAAAAATAGCATTTTGAAAAAAAAAAGAACTAAAGTAGAAAACAAAATTATGAGGAGTTGGCACCATCTCAATTGAAAAGTCAAACTCTTTAAAGCTCTCTAACATCTCTGCTAGGGAATTCCCAGGCAAAGCAAACTGAGGAACTGAGAGAGGTAGATGAAATTTTCTGTACACTCAACTCTCCTTCAGATGTGTGCCCATTTCTCCACCCTATTGTTCAGAACCTGGCAATAATGGGGCATTGTTCCCTTTTGGAGGCCATGCCTGGTTTTGGTTCTTTAAAATATATGATGATATTAATCCCAGAAAAATGGAAAAATAAACTGTAGTGTGGGATATCATGGATTGCAATGGAATACTAGTCAGTAATGACAAGGAATGAGTTACTAATGCATACAACATGGATGGATCTCACAAACATTAGGCTAAATGAAAGAAGCGACATACAAAAGAGTAGATCATGTATACTTCCATTTATATGAAGTTCTGGAACAGGCAAAACCACCAGAGAGTGGCAGAAATTAAAAGAGCAGTTGCTTCTGGAGACGGTGAGTAGCTGGGAAAGAGCATTGGCAAACATTCTAGGGTAATGGGAATGTTTTATACCTTGATACAGTTTGCAGGTAAAAAAAAAAAAAGGAAAATAAAGTAAGTAGTTCCTTCTGAAATGGAATGAAATAATTATATTCTACCTATCTTAGACTGTTTCAGAGTGTTCTCTTAAACATGCCCAGACCAAATGGTTTTTAGCTAGAGGGTACTAATTTCTGACTCTAGCAATGACTATTCACAGAGCACTACCATGTGCTGGCACTTTATAAGCACTCTTCCATTGAAACCTTCACTCTAACAAAAGCACAGTAGATATTACTATAAGAATTTTATAGACAAGGGTTCTGAGAGTCAAGAGTTTAAAACCTTGTTCGAGATTGTTTTTAAGAACTTATAGCCCTAGGGCTTGCCATAGGGGAGCCAGCCCCTGAGGCAATTTACATTGGAATTTGCAAAGACAAGACAATATAGTGGAACAGGACTCAGTCTTCTTCATCTGGAAAATCAGGCAATTTGCCTAGAGCCCTGAGATCCCTTGGAGATGTGATGTGCTACGTCCCAGGTAGAATCAGAGAACATGAAACACACTAACGATCCTACTTGCAATGGGTCCTGTAATAAAGAGTCTGACTCCGTTTATTTTGTTTAACTGCTACCAGTTTTCAAGCCAACCATCACACTCCCTTCTCCTTCTGCCCTATATCTGGGCAAGCTGGTAAGAAAGTGCACATGCTCTTTCCTTTGGCACAAGCAGGAGGTTCAAACTAAACAAGGCCTGCCCTGTGCATGGGAATCTTCACCCCAGCCTCACCTCCTACCCACAATAAAAGCCCAGGCCAGTATCATTTCTCCGCTCTCTAATGCCACTTTGAGACCAGTGTGGGAGACAGTCCTACCCTACCCAGGAAGCCATATTATGTGAGTAACAAACCTTTTCATACCCTCCTGGTGCACATGTGGCATCCTCATCGTCAACAGTCAAACAAAACTTTGGTTAAAGGCGCATTTTGTCTCTGCGGAGTGATCACAGTAGACCCTAGCATCGCAGCATAGTTCTGAAATTTATTTGTTCATTCTAAAAGTATGCGCCTGGTGGTATTCTAGGCACTGGGGAAAGCATTAGAAACAACAGGGTACAACTCCCTCCTTACACAGAACTTACATTCCAATAGGAATAATAAACTAAATATGTTGTATGTTAGATGTTGATAAGTGCCATAAGGAAAATAGGGCAGGGAGGGCAGATAGGGAATGTAAGGAATATGAGTTGTAATTTGAATGTGGTCGAGGAAGCCACACTGAAACATACTAGAAAATGGAAAGAGCATGTCCTGAGGTTCTTAGAAAGGAGCATGACTGGTGGGTTTAAGGCACAGCAAGAAGATTGGTAGAAAGGTACACAGTGTGTGAGAAGGAGAGTAGTAAGAGGTGAGGTTGCAGAAGGAAGGTAGGGAGGAAGCAACAACTTTGACTTTTGTCTGAGTAAGATAGAAAGCCTTTGGAGGATTAGAGCAGAAGAGTCACATGATGCACTTATGTTTCAATATAACATCTGTAGTGGGGGAAGGGTGGAAGCAGGGAGACTAGTCCCTAGACCCATTTGCAAAACTCTGGGTGAGCATTGATAGCTTGGACCGAGATGGTAGCAGCTGAAATGATGAGAAAGTGATTGGATTCTTGATGTATTTTGAAAGTAGAGCCAGCACTCAGCAGATGGCCCTGCTCCATGCATCACTAAAAAAATGGTAGCAACCAGAGAACTTCCAGATTTCACCACCCATTTCCCCACCTGCCAGCATCTGTACCCATATATTCTGCTTTCCTTCCTATTAAGCATAGATGATCTCTTTATGCCCAATGGGTGTACTAGAAACCATGCCTCCTTGCATACTCAAGAACATTGCTCTAGAAATTCTTTCCTTTCTCTCTTACATTACCTTCATCATGAATATGCTATTCTCATTTTTTCACTCATTAATAAAAAAACAAATGCAAATTTTCTCTTGTCCCTATTTCCCCTGCTAAGTATCCCTTTAACTCCTTGCTCCCTTTGCACTAAAACTGTTTTTTCTTTCTCTCTTCAGTTCCTCTTTTCTCATTTCCCTCAAACCTATCCCCATAAGGCTTTGCATGACACCCCCCCCCCCCGCCTTGCAACACTGCACCAAAACTACTCCTCTCACTGAAGTTACCAATGATACATCTAATGGCCATTTCAGTTCTCAGTTTTCTTGAATTAGCAGCATTTAACAAAGTTGTTTACCACCTTCTCCTTGATAAACTTTCTTCATACACTGCCCAGGACACCACACCTTCTTGCTATTACATCTACCTTAGTAGTTGTTCCTTCTCAATCCCCATTGCTGGTTTCTTCTCTTTTCCTTGACCTCTTAATGTTGATGTCCCCCAGGGCCAGTCCTTGGTCTTCTTCTCTCCATCTATACTCATTCCCTCTCTAATCATACCCAGTCTCGTGGCCTGAAATACCATCTATATGCTGATGACTCCCAAATATCTCTAGGGTAAATTTCACTCCCATATTCCAAACTAATAGCCAACTGCCTTCTCAACATCTTTGCTTGTGTATCTAACAGACATCTTAAACTCAGTACCTTCCAAACTGAACTCTTGATCTTCCCCTTTATCCTGCTCTACCTGGCCCATCCTGCTCACAGTTGCTCAGGCAGAAACCTTGAAGTCATTCTTAACGTCTCTTCTCTTACCCAATACATCGGAAATCTTGTTGGCTTTTCCTTCAAAACATATTCAGAATCTGTCCCTCTTACCCCTTCCACTGCTACCACTCTGGGCCTTGCCTCCATGTACTATAGCTACCTACGGATGGATTTCATTGCTTCTATCTTGTCTCCACCCCCAACCCCTGCAGTTTATTTTCAACAGAGCTGTCCAAGAGAGTCTTTTAAAATGCAAGTTAGGGATGCCTGGGTGGCTCAGTCGGTTAAGCATCTGCCTTCGGCTCAAGTCATGATCCCAGGGTTCTAGGATATAGCCCTGCGTTGGGCTCCCTGCTCAGTGGAGACCCTGCATCTCCCTCTCCCTCTGTGCCCCCCCACTTGTGGTCTCTCTATCTCTCTCTCTCACTTGCTCTCACTCTCTATCTCAAATAAATAAATAAAAATCTTTAAAAAAATAAAAAAATAAAATGCAAGTTAGATCATGTCCCTCTGTTCAAAACCCTCCAAAGATTCTTCATTTCACTCAAAGTAAAAGCCAAGTCCAAATAATGGAGTACATGTTTTGCCCTCAGTTCCAGGAACATTCTTCTCCTTGTTTCCAGCATACTATATCATCCACTTATTTATTATGTCTATTGTTTATTGTTTGTGTACCCATCAGAACATAAGCTCAACAAAGGCAGGAATTTTCCTCTGTTTTGTTCACTGATTTATCACTCTCAAGAACCTAGAATAAATACCGCTACATAGTAAGGACTCAACAAATACTTACTGAATGGATGTAGAAAGGATTTTGACTCTGGGGAGGGGACCTATTCCTTTCACTTGCAATCATCACCTAATATTGTTAACAGAAAGAACAGAATTTTCTATTATGTGTGAAGTGAGCTGATGGACTTTAGTGATGATTATAATCACAAATCACTGTTGAGTATTTAATCTGTTTCTAAACAGGGAACATCACCTAAACAAATGTGAATACTGCACATTCACCAAGAAAGTATTTATTGTACACCTACTGTGTGCCTAGCACAGAAATGAATGTCACTGAGGGTTGGAAACTACAGAGGAAGGTTTCATTCAGACAGTTTAAGACCTCCTGGCAGGTCTGCTCCAAGTCATACTCTTACTTTGACTAGAAGTCATTTTGCTGTAATGATGCAGGATTAGGTTGCTGCCTTTTCATTTTCCTCTTTGTGCTATAAAGAAGATTCACATCAAGCCTGGACTTACGAGGCAGGAGTAGGGAGAGGGGTTATAGAAAATGTTAAGAAGTAGGAGTCCACCAGGAAACAAACTGAGCGTTTTAGAGGGGAGGGGGGCGGGGGGTGGGCTAGCCTGGTGAAGGGTATTAAGGAGGGCATGTATTGCATGGAGCACTGGGTGTTATACGCAAACAATGAATCGTGGAACACTACATCAAAAACTAATGATGTACTGTATGGTCACTAACATATCATAATAAAAAAAAAAAGAAAAGAAATTGGAGTCCAAGCCTTTAGCAGTTCTAGAAGGAGATAAGATGGGGAGACATTACCTCTGAGAAAGAATTTTCTCTGCAGTTGTGGTCACTGGTCAGAAAAGAGCCTCAGACCCCAGTTTAAAAGCACAGATCAAGCATTTGCCAGCTTATCAGACCTGGCTGGTGATAAGTACTGCAGGCGAGTGTCAGGGGTCCGGAGCAGCTTCCAGGAGCCACTCTTGCTGAGAAGAGGAGGGTGGAGGGACAGGGCTCGCCTCTCTCTTCTCCCTTCAGCCAGAGCAGCCTGCTTTTATCTGTCATTTGTTTATGCATTCATGTTGGATATTTTTGAACAAAGGGCTTCTTCTGTTAATACCTTAGTTTCTGCCTGGGAAAATAAGCGTCCATCTGATTTTGCTCTTTTCCTCACAGATCCGTGCAAGCTTTGGAAGGAGGGGTATAAATAGAATTCAGGCACTGGAAATGTGAGGGCTCTGAGGACTCTTGCTGGTAGAACTAAGACAGTCATGAGCCTCTCTGTGCTTCACTTTCATACCTGGAGAATAGCATCACAATTTTTTATATTGTCACCTTTGTAAAGATGTACATTTGAAATAGCTTGGAAAGCACCAGCTTCTCTGTCACCTTGAAAGTGAAATACAAAGTTCAATAATGAAAAGAACCATCTCTTAGGATGCCTTGTGCATCTTTTCTATCAGCTACTGCACTTACCAAGATTAATAAATGTATCTGTCTATCTGCTCAATTAATTTGCGATAAAAGAATATAATCATCGGTAGACACACAGGAGATGCACAGTTTGCCTGGCAAGCATACACACAGAGCAGGGGAGGAGTAACTCATCTACAACTACACACAGCGACGTCAGTACATCTCACAAACATAAAGCTGAGCAAAAGAAACCGTACACAAAAGACCATATGCTGAATGATTCCATCCCAGGCAAAACTAATCTGTGATGCTAGAAACCAGGATCACGGTTACCCTTGGGTAGAGGGAGTCGCAACTAGAAGGAGATACAAGGGAGAGCTTCTGGGCGCTCTTAATGTCCTGTTTCTCTATCTGGGTATTAATTACTAGGATGTGTTTACTCTAAGAATTCGTTGAGCTATATATGCTTCAGGATTTGAGCCCTTTTCTGTAGGCATGTTACACTTTAATAAAAATATTACATGAGCAATTCATATGGCTTAAGTTGAGTGGCGAGTTTTACTCTGACCTCTGAGATAAGTAGAAATACGGTTGTAACTCTGCAACTCAGGCTGGGGGTGGAATCCTCAAGGACTTTCCTATGAGGAGGCTGGCACAAATCTGAGGCAATGATAGACAGCTTTAATTACATCCTATTTTCATTCTAAATACCAGAGTAACAGGTTTTGATGGAAAATTGTGCCAAAGGATGATGAATAAGATGCACACGAACATTATAGAAATGCTCTACTATGGGTTTGGTTGAGGTTCAGTGTTTCCGTAAGCATTTAAAGCAACTACTTACTCTGACAGAGTCTCCTCCTGTTGAGTTTGGCACAATGCCATGTGCAATTAGACTCATGGATATTTATTGAAGATAATGGTGAATATTCTGTGAACCATAACTTTTTACGGTCAGATGTTGCTTTTCTCATGTATTTGTTGTTATATTGTGCCGGTTTCAGAGCACTTCTATATAGAAAACCATTGCATGGTGCACTGGGTGTTATATGCAAATAATAAATCATGGAACATTGCATCAAAAACTAAGGCTATACTGTATGGTGACTAACATAACATAATAAAAAATTATTATAAAAAAAGAAAACCATCATATAACAAAATGCTTAATGCCATTTGTAGAAACAATTTTACTAGAATAAAACATGACTATTACCTGTTCAAATTAAATTAGATACTTAAAAAACACATGTGATCATAGCTTCCAATCCTAGGTCTGCCATTTTTTCGCTATGCGTCTGTGAGCCATTTGCTGAACCCGTTTCAGCCTGTTTTCCTCAATGGTCTTGTCCTTATGGAATTATCATAAGGGTTAAGTGAGATAATCCCTGTAATTAATGTGGAGCACTTGGTATGGGGTCTGCACCCGAAGGCTTATTAAGTCTTCACTCTTGGTTTTATTAATAGCTTAACTACCACATTTTATGTGAATGGTAAAACTGATCACTTATTCAGGGATATTTGACATAAAAAATAGCATAACATCTGAACAGAAAAAAGTTGTAGAAAACCCCAACAACTTCAAAAAATTAATTTAAAAAACCTTAAAGTTGAGAAATGTCTATGTACTAATCCATTTTTTTGATGACTTCAAAACAGAACACCTCTCTTAAGTACTAATGATAAAATAAAATTCTGCCCAACTCATAGAAGGTCAGTGCTGAAAAGGAGCAGAATTTGAGAATTACTGACCGGTTTATGCAATATTCATTTTTCTTCAAATGTCAACATGATTTCTTAAAGGAGCCATCTTTAAAGAGAAAAATGTTCTCATCTGTTTTCTTCTCTCCAGGGGCAAGGGGTGTGCCTTAGTAAGAACAGTGAACTTGAGATCTGAATCCTCGTGCTATTTGTATTACCAAGTCACTTAATCCCTCTGAACTTTATTTTGTTATATATTTGATAAGCCTCATTACTGATTATTACAAGGCAAGAACTACATGAAGTAGTTGTTTGCTTCTAAATCCTAGAAAGCTCTTAAGGGGCGCCTGGGTGGCTCAGTCAGTTAAGCATCTGACTCTTGATCTCCGCTCAGGTCATGATCTCAGGGTTGTGAGATCCAGCCCCACATTGGGTTCTGCCCTGGATGTGGAGCCTGCTTAAGATTCTCTCTCTGCCCCTCCTCTCTCTCTCTCTCCCTCTCTAAAATTAATTAATTAATTAATTAACCCTAGAAAGCTCTGATGCTTGTAGACAGGATGAAATATTTGGAGAATCAACCAATGTGTTTTTGTTTATGGTACCTCCACCTTGATCCTATCCATTTGTCCATTTGGGCAGTCATGTTATTGATTCAAGGGAGATCTGACAGAGCAGAAATGCAGAGAGAAAGGAAAGAGGTGGTATGTGGCTTCTGAGTTTCAAAATGGACTTTTTAAAACATAACAGAGATAATAGTTGAGAAAAAAGAAATTCTGAGTCTCAATAGCTTACGATTACAGGCACAAACTGTAGATTTGAAAGAAATCTTGGATAGTCAGAGCCAGTTTTTTCTTCCTGCTTTATCACCTAGCCTCCAATACTGGGAACTGAGGGTGGAAAAAGAGGAGCAAGAGAGAAGCAGCAACAGAAATAGAAATGGATGGACCTTTGACACCATACCCTGCTGTCTGTCCCCTAGGCCAAGTCCTGAAACATGATGGAAATTTCAGGTAAGTTTGGGGAACCCCAGAGCTGATAACACCTCTGTCTTGCTTTTAAGACAGAGCAACACATGTTATAGAACTCCCTGGCACCCAGCCTGAAGAAGGAAGGAGAGAGAAAGCCTTGCAGTATCTCTGTACCCAGTATGACATGGAGAGCTGCCAAGGGGTTGAGAGAGTCAAACCAAGAAATATTTCAGGTCTTGTAATCCGAGGGAAGCAAACTCCAGTGAATGGGAGACAGCCAAGGTCCAATGGGGATGTAGAAGTCCCGGTGGACTCCAGTGTAGATATCTGATGATGTCCTGATTACCAATGCCCAGATCCCCATAGCCCTAGACGTCTTCTTCACATACTCTCCAGGGCTTAACCATGGCTATGGGGAAAGGGAGAGGAGAGCTTACATTGACAAAATAAACCCCGAAATGACTGAGGATTGCCTAACATTGTGGAGATTTGGTTTCCTCCATCCTGCAAAACTGGAACAAGCAAGAAAAAATTCTTTACCTGTTAGGAAAATACATTTTTTTGCCCACATGAATTTGAGAGCTGAGAATTTGTGTCCACTCACATTTTGTACTGAACGTGAAAAGCTCTTTGGAACTTGTAATCAATTCTTCATGGAATTCCTACAGATGACGCTAATCTTTCTGCTTACAGCTTCTTTGAGAATTGGAAAGAATGCTCAGAGGCTTGCACTGCTACTCCCAGTGACAGTGTTTTCCCTTTGTGCTTGCTAACAAGACAGACAAATTCCCCTACTGGGCGACTCCTCCCAGATCCTAACCCTCTGGCCCCCTCTTCAGCACAAGTGGGAGTTTGTCTGCGGACTCACCTGTTTCTGTGGACAGTCTTGTTCGAGTACTTCTTTTTTCAAAAATCATGCCTAAGGACTTCCCTTGTAATAAGGGCAAATACTGAAAATTAAGGACAAGAATACAATTAAAGTGAAACATATTTTATGTCCAATATCAGAGATTATGTTTCAAAAGTTATTCTTTACATTATCGTAAAATGTGGAATAATTAATCACTGCTTCCAAATAAGCATTCAAAATATTACCTAAAAAGTGAATTTAAAGTGGGTTTTTTTTTTTCATGTTCTATACAAAGGGAGGAAGGGAACAGGAACTCCTACAGCTTATTGACATGTAATTAGAAAATATTAGTTGCTCTGGGTTCAACCTGAACACTTGTTCCAAAGTATGTTAATATTCCCGACTGGAACCATCTTTTTACCTAAATCCATGGAAATTCGCATCAATGTTCAATGACCTAGAAGATGCTTGGTTCAGAGGTGTTTTCTCAGCTAGAAGCAATGCTACTCTGTCACAACATGGGGCATTAAGACTCCTAAAGAAGCCCCAGCGACACTTTCATCATGCATCCCTGTGGGAGTGCAAAGGCTTTGTTTCTGGAAGTCATTTGGAAACAATCTGGAGAGTTTGGGTGTGGGGTGGGGCTTTTCCTCCTTCCTCTTCTCTTTGATAGACTTCCTGATAGGATGAGTTCTGGAACAAATAGATTCCTGCCAGCTAACTTTCCTTACACACAAAGTATGAAGACTAGGCCTGGGGTCTTGGGGGACCTTTTCTCCTTATTTCAGAAGTCTTATATGGGAATGTCAACTCATAGCATTTGGAGACACTCCTGTTTTCTGACGTTGGAGAGCTAGTGAACTAGATAAGAAAACCAACGTTGTGTAACCAACTTCCTCAACCTGAAACCAGCTCTTTAAAGTGCTTTTGAACCAGCTTGGAACATGAAAATGCTTTCACAATTAAGCAGCCTAAATGAAGCTGCTGCATTAATTAAGTGTTTCAAACATAAATTGCTCAAAATGCAGAATAATGCTCACAGCTAAGCACCATATCCCATCTCTTCTCCTACTTGGTTACCACTTAATTGTTTCTTTGCTAATCTAAATTATTTTTAATACTGTCACATGGTTGTGAATTTCTGGACATTATCCTAATGATCATATAGCTGATAGTCATCCACAACTGAAATTTGTTGCCAGAAAAAAAAAGTATTGTCCTTATTTTTAACTTGATAGAAAACACACAGAGAAAAGAATGAAAGTATAAAAATAAAATCTTTCCAGAGAAATGATTCCTTAGGTTCTGATCCAATTAATAATGAATTTCAACATTCCACATGAAAGAGGTGCAATGACTTGTCATTGAATAACTGATTTTTATGCTTTTTATATGTCTGTACACTCAGTGATAATCAATTACCTTGACTGTGTGGTTTCATTACTTACCTACTGTTTAGGAATTTTAATATATTTTCTTTCCCCTCTTTCTTTGGAAAAGCTGTCTTTAAAAAGGCTGGCTGGTAGTATCAGAAAATAAGATGAAAATGCTACATACCTCTCCTTTCTGTTTTATCCTAAATTTTAGATCTGCTGATAGCCATAACATATACTTAATATCTTCTCCTGTGAAGTCCTTTAGGGTGAGGAGGTCACGACCCTTCAGCTGTACTTTATTTTGTAGTGGTTGTCCACATCTACAAAAAAGAAAAAAGAAAAATAAGGAGAAATATATATGTAAGAAGAAAAAAAAAAAACTCCATGACCTATGGTGGTTCGTTGTTTTATTCTTGAAACAAAACATAGCAAATCACATGGAGTCTCATGTGTCTCTGCAAAGTGCTAATGCATTAAAATTGATATGGCTTTGGTTTACATTTTAGATGTCCAGTATTTTGGATGTTGAGAGAAAAGAAACATTTGAGTTGAACTCTTATTTGCTGGGAATAGCCATTATCAGTGGTTTTGCCACTTACTAACTGTGCAACTTCAGGCAAGTTACCTAATCTCTCTCTGCACCTAAATTTATCTCTGACCTAGAAAATGAGTATAATAATCTTATAAGTGAGGATGAAATTATCTAATACCTGGAAATCAGACAGTGTCTGGCATATACTAAGCATTTGATAAATTTTAGCTATTATTATTGATTGATTATATGATTGATTATACAAACAGAATTTACAGTGTCCATACAATAGAAAACATTTTCATTCTTTTTCCCCTACCGCCCTTCAAATCTATTCTTGGAAATTTGTTCTTTACTTGTCCCTGGTCAAATACAATGGGCCTTGTGGCTTTTCTAGTAACTTTCAGAAAATAAAATTTAAACAATCCTCTGTGCTTACTTTCTTCCCCCCTGAGTCTCAGTAAAACAATGTGTAATAATAATAATGATTTTTTTAACTTTAAAAAATGTACTGCAAGTTAACACCTTTTTTTTTTCTTCCAGCTCATGCCTAATTCAAGCTGGCCCCCTCTAGAGGGAAGAGGGACCATGAGCTGCTTCCTCTATTTCCCTGCCTTTAGTCCCTCCAAGTAAAGCCTAGGGAAGGTGAGGAGTTAAGGGTCAGGCAAAGTCTGTTTCTGTTCAAGCAATCTAGCCTTGGTATAGGTGCTTGAGGCTGTGTCTTTCTCTTCTGGGGTGCTTTTGCGGGTCCTTCAGAGAACTCTTGATCGTTGTGAATTTCTCACAGTAGTCCTTGGTGGTGGACAATTACATTTCTCGTGCCATCCAGGGGAATGCATCCAGACTCCTTTTGCAGAGATCTCCCCATCCTACAGGAGGTCTCTTGGCCATCATGTGAAACAATACCGTGCTAGGTCCCTTTCTCCGTCTGTGTTGGCTCATGGGAAGCTCTTCATGTTCTTTGCTCTGACAAGAGTCAGTTTCATTCCAGTATAGACTTCCCTCTTGTTCTGCCATCAAAACAGCTAGGCGGCCTCTCCCCCTTACTCTAGATGTCCCAGGTATAGGCCTGGATTTGGTGTATGGTGTCCTCAAGCTCTCCTATTAAAGATATCGATGCCCTGGGAGCCTAGGCTCCCTAGGCTTGAGGTGAGGGGAGAGTACCTCTCCCTGTTATACACAGTGGCAACACTTTAAAGATCCTCTTCTAGGGACGCCTGGGTGGCTCAGTCGTTAAGCGTCTGCCTTCAGCTCAGGGTGTGATCCTGGCCTTATGGGATCGAGCCCCACATCAGGCTTCTCTGCTGGGAGCCTGCTTCTCCCTCTCCCACTCCTCCTGCTTGTGTTCCCTCTCTCGCTGGCTGTCTCTCTCTCTGTCAAATAAATAAATAAAATATTTTTAAAAAATAAAGATCCTCTTCTAATCTACAACCTATCTCTTGGTTTCTGCAGTCCATTTTAGAAGCTGGCAGGGGTCACCAGTGGGTTGCAAGACTAATTCTTGTATATCTCCTTAGTTCCAGTTTTAGTGGCACAGCATCTCACTTTGGAATGAGGGAAGAGTAACACCTATTGGGCCCGAGCAGAAACTGAAATAGAAAGAGTCCCATTTTAACATTTGGTTACATTGTGATGACAATAATTATTTGGGGTAATCAGTATCCAAAAGTGAAAACGTTTATTCTTTCACTTTCCCAGTGTTATCTCTATTTAACAATAATTCTATTGTATACAATTAGAAATTATGAATAACAAAGGGCAAATTGTGGTTCACCACAGGTACTAAACATTAATCTTACTAGAAGTAAAATTGTCACAAAATGATCATGCTTCAGTTTCAGCCTAACGAAAGAGCTTGGACTACTTGAGATGAAGAGTAAATTCTTTGGTGGGATTTATGTATGTCTTGCAATGATGACAGGAGGATAGATAGGAAAATCACCAATTCACTCAATTTGTTGTTTCCACTGCATGATGTCAAATAACTTAGACAAAGGAATATTTCACTAAACATCCAACTTTCTGGCGAAGTTGAGTGGTTCACTTAGTCTTTGATAGATGAGTAGATTTTTTTCAGTTAACTTTTTGTGATGTTAAGCCCTTCAGAGATTCTAGGTAGTAAGGAAAGGAACTTGCATGAAGACCAAGGGTTTATGAGTTAGTTGGCTAATGGTTGATTGATTGATTGATTGAATATAAGATACTAATGACAGGGGTGCCTGGGTGGCTCGGTCGATGAAGCGTCTGCCTTCGGCTCAGGTCATGATCTTGGGGTCCTGGGATCAAGCCCTGTGTCAGGCACCCTGCTCAGTGGGGAGTCTGCTTCTCCCTCTCCCTTTGCCCCTCCCCCCTGCTTGCACTCTTGCCTCCTCTCTCCCTCCCAAATGAATAAATTAAAAATCTTTTAAAAAAAAGATACTAATGACATTCAATTCCAATAGAAATTAGTGTTTTCAGCTTATACATGGATCAAAGTTTTGGTCAACATACTTGTTTCAAAGATGTACCATAGTCTTCAACTTTTATTTTATTTTTTAATTATTTTTTAAATTTTTATTTAAATTTTAGTTGGCAAACAGGGCAATATTGGTTTTAGAAATAGATTTCAGTGATTCGTCACTTACAACTTTTAAAAATATGTCACTCATCTACTCTCTAAATGGAAATTTCTTTAAAGCAGTGGCCCACAACTTATTTTTATTACAGACCCCTAACATTAATAAATTTTGGACATGGATCTACAATGTATGTTTACTTATTTATATAATGTATGTGTTACTACCCTAATAGACTATGTACAGAGCAAGACATTTAAAAAATGTAAAAGTTTAGACTGAGAAGAACCAAATATTTTAAAAATAAATTTGTAAATATACAAAAATATTTTGCTGGCTAAACAAGTTTCTAGAATAGGCCTTCATTTTCTTCCTTCCACTGGAACCCTAGTAAAAATCTTACAGAACTGTGTCCAAGACTTGGATAATACCAGTCAGAAATTTGATAATTTAAAGACATGGATTTTAGGCAGAAAATGTATTTTTACATATGTATTTTGGTTATGTGTTTGGTTCTGATAATGTTAATTAGTGATAATATTAAGCAACACTTGGAATATACAAGTACTGATATTGTTGAGAGGTAAACCCTTAGACTGATATTCTTGCATTTTTTAGAGTCAGCTGGATCTGGGGATCTGTAAACAGGTTTAATATGTCTGACCTGAAGTGGAGGCATAAAGCTTAAACTTTCCCAATTCATATTTAGGGCATCTTTGCAAATAATTCTTTTTCTGGAATGAGGTCCAAGTAAGATAAAATCACAGGGGATAAACTCTCTTGACCCTGTGTCTCAAATAAGACATTAATATTCCATGGCTTAAGACTTCCTCCAATATTATTTTTAAAAGGGAAAAAACCATTGCTGGAAAACCCTGCTTCCCAGGATTTAAGAATTTTTTAAAATTATGTTCAATTAACCAACATATAATATTTGTGAAACATCACTATGGTTGTTGAACTCCCATCAACAATTGGAGAAACCACTCATATGCCAATTTTGAGGACTTATTTTTTGCTGAGAGCTCAAGCTCATTCTCCTGGCAATTTTGGAGCCCACAAAAGCTTAGTCATCAGAGCAACACTTAAGGGATTCAATACCCTCCCACACTCTCAGCCCTTGCAGGGTTGTGTTCTATCTACTTCCTTCTAAACACTCACAGGACTACAAGTTTCACTGAAGAGAATAGCATGGATCTTGGCATTGTGGTGGTAGTGGTGATGGTGTTGAATCTCAGAGAAAAAGAATTGAAAAAGAAAGGAAAGGATGCATGGAACTTAATTTTTCTCCCCCCTTCCCATGAAAGAAATAATGGTGAAAGAGACCCAACACCACCTTCAGCTACTTCAAAAAAGCTCCAATTTCCAGCTCTTATAAGCAGGAGACAGATTAGAAGTAAAAGGTCTCCGGATCTTTCTCGGGTTTCTCCTTATACTCCAAGAAGTTGGGATTAGGGTTGGGTTTAGGGTTGGGTTAATGTGCTGTTGGGATTGCATTGTGAGATGCTGCTCTTGTTATTTCTCCATTGACAGATTCAAGTTTAAAGATAAAAAGAAGATACAAACATCCTGCTTGTATCTTCCCATTTTGTCCAGACCTTTCATTTTAAAATTTATATAGCAACAGAAACCTTATTTCAAATTATTTCTTTTAGACAACAAGTAATCAGAAGAATACCTCTTTGTGACTCCAATCTCCATAGAGCAGTTACTGATAATATAGCCTTCACTCTTGCCCTGGGATTGTGCCTCCAGTAAGTATTAGCAGATAAGCTTTTTTTTTTTTTTTTTAAATACAGGTCGTTCTGGCTTTGTATGGTAGTGTGGGACTGTAAATGACCGTTAAATCTGCAACCATGCAGAGCAACCTTAATAAGTTGGAAAAAAATCACAATTGTTCTGTGACTTAATTTTTTGTCAAAACATTAAACATTCTCATATTATCAGTTATAAATGTGTAGGGAAATGAAAAAAATAGTGAAACAAATACACTTATTACACTACAATTTAAAACATTAGAAATATTGAGAATTACAGTGTTTTATTTTTTGTGAAAACTGTCAAGAGTAGTTTGAGCTATCATGCTGTCTTCTTATTATATAGCGTACGTTACAGAGCAAGCATCTTGTCTGTGCTTTGGTGAATTGCCATACATTCTAAGTTTGGGTCAACTTCCAAAATTTTATCCTTTGCACTTTCAATATGTAAAATATCTCTAATAATTCCTTGAATGTATGTTTTGCTGGTGTCACTTCCTCTGGAACACATCCTTATACTTTGTGTCACAACCACTTTGCTCATTTAAGTCGGTAAGTTTGTCTTCACTGAATTCCTCTGACTACATAGCTAGAGCCTCTCTAACGGTAGCAGGGTCAACAGTCCCACCATCAGCTATTTCTTCTATAAATGCATTCCCATTTGATTCAAATGTAGCTGGCAGTGTTATTTTTTATTTCTCTGCTGCACTTTGGTCTCTGTCAGACAATTCCTCCTTTCCGTTATTCATTTTTATAAAATGGCACATCAGTTTGTCATTGGGAAAAAAGCAGTGCAACTATAGTCTTTGCTGTTTGTATGTAAACTGAATAACAGATGCACAGTGAGCAATCACCAAAACTTGATGCGATTGGTCACTGATCATGATGTGCAGCTGTTATTTACATAGTGATTTGTGTACAAAAGCGCCAGCAATGAGGTTTTTACTTTATGCAACTACTCACAATTAATATACTATGGCAGCTGAAACTTGAACTGTATACTTGAAAGACGGTTGTTATTTGACTCAACTGCACTAATTGAAATTCCTGCATATTGGGACCTTGCAAAGGAAGGACTGCCTGTGCTCCAAATGCTTTCTCATCATAGGACTCTTCCACATACCATTCTTTCTGTCCAGAACACTATTCCCTCAGCTCTCAATGCTGGCTCCTTCTCATCCTTAGGCTTAAATACCACCTCCTGGGAGATTCCTTCCCTGACTGTACTAAGTAGTTTCTATTTTTTTTTTAAAGATTTTATTTTTATTTGACAGACAGAGAGACAGCCAGTGAGAGAGGGAACACAGGCAGGGGGAGTGTGAGAGGAAGAAGCAGGCTCCCAGCAGAGGAGCCTAATGTGGGGCTCAATCCCAGGACTCCAGGATCACGCCCTGAGCCGAAGGCAGACGCTTAATGACTGAGCCACCCAGGCGCCCCAAGTCGTTTCTGTTTTGCCTTCATTTGTTCATGATACTTACCACAGTTTTTAAATATTTATTTACATGCCCGTTTATATTACTTACTTTTTACCTTCCCGTTGAACTATATGATCCATGATGGCAGGGATCCTGCCTATTTTATTTATTAATATGTACCCAGTACTTATTGCAATGTCTGGGATATAGTAGGTATTCAATAAATACTTCTTAGGTAAAAGGATGAATGAATGATATTATGTCTCTGGGCAGAAGTAGAACAATTTGTATAAGAATGAATTCAGCAGATTTCTGAGAATGAATTTAAAGAAAATTGCCATGGTGGATTTTCAATATACTGATCAAACTCTGATTACAAAAGAAAGATACCAAGAGCCCCCATAAGACAATTAATGTTGAGGGAAAAGCAAGTATGGGCTGTGGCCCAGGCTGAACACAAGGTTTGAGTGTCATGGAGGAAAACTGATTGTGGCCTAGCGTGTTGCTAAAGCTGAAATTCCCCAGGGCTCAACTACTCTTGTAGAGTATTTACACTCTTGGGAACAACAGTTGGACATATGCACATGAAACAAGAGCGTTGGGGTGCCTGGGTGGCATAGCGGTTAAAGCGTCTGCCTTCGGCTCAGGGCGTGATCCCGGCGTTATGGGATCGAGCCCCACATCAGGCTCCTCTGCTATGAGCCTGTTTCTTCCTCTCCCACTCCCCCTGCTTGTGTTCCCTCTCTCGCTGGCTGTCTCTATCTCTGTCAAATAAATAAATAAAATCTTAAAAAAAAAAGAAAGAAACAAGAGCGTTATAACCTGGGATCTCAGGCACAGCAGTCTGAGTCAAGTGCAAAAACCTGAAAAACTGAAGAGAGGACCTGGTGGGACAAACTTTTGCCCATAGCACCATGAGAGCCAAATCCAAAGTACAGTAACAGTAAACTATAGCAATATTTTGGTTCCCTCTGTCCATGAGCCCCTCTTGTACAGAATAAGTTCCCAGTGTTCTTGGGGACAAAATGGGCAGAGAGGTAGATCCTGGAAATTTTTAAAATTGCATCTCAACCAGTGAAAGGGAGTCGTACTGTTCACCATTGGAAAATCATTACAGTAGTCACCACCTTTCTCGATTCTATTTAGGGGGTGGGGCAGGAAATGTTTGCATAGGAAAAATAGCTGTTTTTCATAGATATCGAGAACTAACCAGGAAAATTTATCAGTGGAAGGAAAGCAAACACAATGGTTCAAGTTTAAGTTCCTATCCTGTTTACTGTCTCCTCATAGACCTCCCCTTGGCTCTGAAATTGAGCTGCCACACCTGTTTCCTAAGCTATTTAAAAATTCAAGAAAAGTAGAAAAGTTCCACAATTGTACCATGTTGAAATGCCTCTGCCACAGGCCCCCTTTTTTTCTGGTCTGTATCAAGCATTTCTTGCTTTCTGGTGATAAATCCATACTCAAATTAGCCAGCTCAAAGCACTGGCACAAATGGCTTCTAAGTTCTTATAGAGACCCTATGCCTCAGTTGGAGGCAGCCTACTCTGGTTCTGGAGCACCTGAACCAGGGCCAGAATCACTATTTTAGTGTTTCCATAAAATACGTGGTTTCCTTATACTTCAGTGTGTCTCCTTGGTAAACCAGACCTAAACCACATTATCATTCTTCAGCCAACACACAATAGGGAGGATACAATATTGGAGAAAACAATGGGAACCATGTACAGATTTTCTGTCAAAACTGTCATTGCAGTCTGGTTAAAGCCAGAGCTTTTGAAAAAGACAAGACTAGTTCCTTACATTTATTTTATCCCTTGAAAAAATAATTACAGAGATTTCTCAACCTCAAATCACCAAATGCTAAGAAGTTAAGCCAAGGTAATAGTAGACCTTTGTGTTAGCTTTACCCAAATATCTTTCTACCTAGAGAATGGAAGCATATTCTGTATTGGCAGAATAAAACCTTTCATTGCAAGAGTCTGCGTTTTCCAACTCTGGTAAATTATTTGGAGCACGGGAGGAGATCTGGATGTGTTCCCTTGTATAATTGTATTTTGTTGGAAGAGAAAGTGCTTGATTCGAGTAAAATGTGATCAGTCAGAAACAGACTTTGCCAGAATAGGAAAAAATTCAGTGTTAAATGGTATTTTAATCCCTGTGGAAAATTTGTGATGAAGACTTTATCTTCTGGAGGCATAAGAGGGAGTCAGTGGGCCTTATGGCTGATATTTTTGTGTTTCTTTAACGTTGCAGATTGGGGCAACCTTTAAGGAATATTTTGTTGGTGTTTTTATTTTCTTTACTGAGATATTTTGGCTGTATTTTTAAAAAGGAGATTGTGCAAGGGTAGAATGGCCATCTTGATCAGTTTGAAAGGATCAAAGTAATCAAAGCAGCAGAATAAAAAGGACAGTGGTTTTAATTATTCCAATTCTAGTTCTAGTTCAACTGTAACCTTGGGAAGATCATTTTCCATCACTGGCCTCAATTCTTCATCTGAAAAATTAAGAAAATCAACTCAAAATCAGTGATCCATTTTGTCTTTGTCTTCCACAATACTCGCGAAGTTTATAAACGCAAGATTTCTCATGGGCAATACTGGAGCCATCTGAATTCCCAGTGACCCGCCTTTAATTTCATCCCTTTCTTGCCATCTCAAGAAGTCATACTGCAATGCCCGCAAGGGAGAGTGACTTTATGTTCACAAAACCCTTGAATCTCATCCTACTGATTTGGGGAAAAAAAAGCACTAATTATTCCAAATTTCTTTACTTCATTAACAACAATAATAATAGTCTCTTACTAAAAATTGACCTGCAACCTTTCTCACTGTTGCCACATGCTCATAGGTGGTTTAAGTCACTGTTGTAACTGGGTGACTAGGTGGTTTCTAAGAAATCTGAGATTGTCAAGCTAAAATGGTGTGACTTCCTGTCATCTGAAAATTGAAGAGGGTTAGCTTTGTGCAGATGCTATTAAAGGGCTGGAACCCTGAAACTGTATCTGCCTCTACTTCTTCTCAATTAAATCACTAAATTACTAAAAATAACAAACTAGAAATAGACCCAAATTTTACTGCTGGCCAAGGGACACATGATGACCTGGTTCCATGCCTGATCTCAGACCTTGTATAGTTTGCTGAAGTTATGAAATATGTTTTTAAAAAGGCCATTTCCAGCTATGACGGAAGATGTGAATAATCAAAGAGGACTGTTTTCTCTCCTCTAGGCAAGATCATGGATGGCCTATAATTGCTTCATCTGTGTGTCCATGCGTGTAGAGATAGTATGTGTGTGTGACGAAGGGAGCATAATGAGTTATGTAAGCCCTTAAGAGAGGTCTGGAATGAAATACCTGAAAACCAGTCACCTCCACCCCAATCCATAACCTCCACAAAATTGGGTGGCTTAGCTCAATATTCTCTGAAGAAATTTCTATTTGTGAGATGAAATTGAACTGCAATTACAAATTGGTCTTCTCTGATAGAAAAAGAGATTTTTTTAGTGGTTTCTTTAAAAGCTATAAGTGGTTTCCCTAATAGGCAACAAATCATGGGACACTGTCTATTATCCAAACACTGCCAGGCTCTAGAGCCTTGTTTGTGAGATGAAAAGCCTATGGATTGGGTGTTTTCGGCAGTCTTGGTGTCTGATCCTATTGATTTTGGAGAAAAAAAGAAATGATAATTGACTAAAAATGATTGATTCGGGAGCCTGCATGAATGGCTTTAGCCTCACTTAAGCTGTTATTTTTATCCTGTCCATGGTGATACGGCTGCTCACTTCAAAACTGTGCAGTCCCTGTTTCGTGGCATTGCCACACCCTAACCACACATTTCTTATTAGGCTCTAGTGTTAAGATCACGCGGTATGTTCTGTAGCGTGGTCTCTCCACCTTTCCCAAGAGAGATGGGGGAAATAAAGAGCTCGAATCTCAGTGGAAGGCTGAAAATCAAAGTAAAAGTACAATACAGGCAGAGTTGACAGGGAGCTTTTCTCTGTTGTTGAGAGGTCATGAAAAGCCAGAGGTCTTAGTGGAGATCAGCAATTCTGAGTTCATCTCACTGGCAGGTAGCATAGCTAACTAAAAGAGTTGGAAAAAAAAAATACCCATGCCACATGAGATAACACCATTTCAACATTATCCCATTTTCACGAGAGGCTTATGCTCTTAAGTTTCTAATGACATGGGTGATTCGAGGCTTTCATATTTTCAAATAGCAGGTATAGATTTGGGCTGATTTAGCCGTGCTTTTGCCTCAGCCCCCATTCACTCTGAGAGATGGCTAACCAAGACTCTGTGAATTACAGTCTGGCTATTGGGTATAGACAATAGAATATTAGTAAATACCAAAGAAGCCCAAATATTTGGAAGGGGCTTTGCTTGCAAAAATTGAACTTGTTATCATTATTTTAAAAATCAGTCATCACTGTAATTTTCAAAGAAGAGTATAAGTTTAAGCTCCAAGCTTTGGTTACTCGTTCAGTTGATTATTTTCAGCTCAGTGATGATTCTTTGTTAAAAACTATGGAATAAAATTTCATCATAGTTTTATCTGATGTAACTCAGTGGGATGGAATAATAAAATAATGAACATTTGTCTGTCACTTTACAGTTTTCACACACATTATCTCACTGATTATCACTAGACTGTGACTTCATGTGTCTGGTATGAAAGACCTTCTTTACCTTCTTTGCCACTGTATCTCCAACACCATGCATAGAGTGTGGCACAAAGTAGGTGCTCAATGAGTATTTATTAAATGAATCGTTGAACCATCTTGTGATGTAAACCCAGCAGATATTACTTTTTTCCCTTTTTATAGGTGAAGCAACATTACAGAGAAGTTTAGTGACTTGCTCAAGGTCAATATAGCCAGCAAGTGGTGGTGCCAGGACTTGAATCTAGTTTAGACTCCAAAACCTGAGCTTTCCTCCACATTCTTGGGTTATGTTGTCTAACTCTAGTACTAATTGGTAAACACCATAATCTGTCTGGGCTTCATTGACCTTATCTGTAAAATAAGAGAAGGCTAGTATTCTGTGGCTCTGTAGTCCCATCTAGGTCTAATACTACAGGCTTAATTTACAGTGTAATTTACAATGTCATCTGGCCTCCAAGAGTCTTCTCTTCACCAAAGAAATGGTGCTCATGGTAGAGTCCAGAGAGTCCAGAGCTGCCAGGCGGCCCCAGAGAAGGGCCACTGTCACAGGTCTGCTTCCTAACTGTGGGATAAAACTTCAGACTAGAAGCTTCTCCCTTTAGGAAGTCAGTGAGGTTGTTTGGAGGTTGGCTGTAAAGAGTCTCTGGGAAAATTCTATGTGATTGTTAACATGCAATTACCAGAAGCCTTCTGGCAACGATGTGCACATTTTACGGCCTTCCTTCCCTGGTTAACTTATTATCTCCATCCCCTTCCCCACAGACACTCCAAGCCACCTTCCACTGCACGTTCACTAGCTGTAAGCAGGGTGTCGCTTTTATAATGAATTCATTGGAAACAGCCTCCTTTCACATGCTACCAATATTTTCGGGATAGATTTCAAATGTGGATTTTACTTTAAAAAAGATCGTTATCCTCATCATACCTATGGCTCCTTTGCAGCAGCTTTGTCAATATTTATCCAGTTGTTATTTGGGGTCTGTTTTTTTTTTTATAGAGAACTGATTAATCCCCACTCCCTAGAATGATAGATTATTTTCCAGCAAACCAAATACAAGCTGAAGGCCCTGTGTAAATTAGTTCTAATTTTCTTCAGCCAGTAGCCCGTTTAAAATGTACACAAACGGAAGATGTCAAGAATACTTAGTCTGTTTTACTTGCCCAAGTTAGCGCCCCCCCAACCTGCTATGAAATCTGATTACAGATGACTGAGAAATAGAAGCCCAGCTGGAATTAGAGACCGCTGTCTCAAATAAGGGCAGAACCCGGCACTACACCCTGAAGAAAGAGGCCTTTTCAGGCTGCACTCCTCTGCAGAATAGAACTTCAGTCATCACCATGGTTTCCAAGTCAGACTCAAATCTCTGGCCATCACTTACCGAAAATTTCGAACCACGAGACTGTGACTGTTTCTAAGAGCTGCATTGTTCAACAGGATCCTCAAGTTAAACAGCATCTTCTTTTGATAATGAAAAAGATGATTCTAATGCTCTTGAAAACGCCTCACCAACGTAGACAATGAGGTGCACCTAAAAGCTAAGAACGATTTCGGTTGCAGTGAGAGAGCAAAGGTAAGATCACCCTTCAACTACCTTATCAAATTCCCCTGGTGAGAGATACTGCAGGGCAGGGTACAGAACACCTGAACTTTAAGCCAAGTTCCACCACTGTGTGTGTGTGTGTGTGTGTGTGTGTGTGTGTGTGTGTGTATGTTTAGAATGAATCCAGATTCTTTTGGTGCCCAGACTCCTCATTTTTCATAATATATTTACGCTGTCACATACTTGTATGAAATCAATTGACAAGTATTCATTGAGCGTATAATATATGCAAGGCATTGCAGTACCGGCTGCTGTGAAGATACATAGAAATAACCCTTTCAGAAAATGTGAATCATCAGTGCAAAACCCAGAGATAGACATGACATCCCTGAGCATTTCCAGTAATATTACTTTTGTAACTCTAAGTCTCAGCTTTCCCACAAAAACAAATAGAAAGAAGTGCCCTAGAGCTATTTTTTGGTGGCAAGAAGCTGGAGTGGGGATAGTGGTCTAGTAAAAAGGTCTCAGTCCCGTAGCTCCCATTGTGCCTCGCATATAGTAGATCTTCAGTAAACTAGAGGTTGCCTATTCTAGCAGGAACCCACAATCATTAGAAGTGGGGACGGAGTACCATATGCTCCCCCTCCCCGGTAGCCTCTCCAGGTCACTAAGGGGTCATCCAACACTTCACATTCATTCATTCATCCACAGTTATACATCAGATATTTTCAAAATCTGTCCTGTGTCAGATATTGGACTAGGCTGGAATTTCAGTGAAGGAAGCTGATCTTACTCTCACAGAGTTCACACTTCAGTAAGGGTGATAAGGTTTGTAAATAATTATCCATAATACAGACCCATAGGACAGGTCCAGATAAAGCGCTGCCATATCATAATGAAGAGAAAGTATCTAATCTGGGAAGGGTGGGAGGCAGGGAAGGAAGGAAAGGGGTGGGGGGCTGCCTCTTCTGATCAATTTATACAACTTTAGCAAACCCAGGTAAGCACTTGCTAGAAGTTTATGCAATGCAAAAAAAAAAAAAAAAGGTGTTATTTAAAAATCAATGATGGAGGGCGCGTATTGCATGGAGCACTGGATGTTATACGCAAACAATGAATCATGGAACATTACATCAAAAGCTAATGATGTACTGTACAGTGACTAACATAACATAATAATAAAAAAAGAAAATCTAAAAAAAATGAAATTAAAAAAAATCAATGATGGCCACTGCAAGGGCAGGGATGGTTGTGATGTCATAATTAATATCAGCAAGGAAATAAATCTTGATGTTATTCCCTTCTACGTACAAAGAATGATGTGAAACAGAGAGGGAAAGACCGAAATGTCCAAACCTTTACTAAATCTTCTGTTCTGGAAAGAATATTCCAAGTGGGGGCAAGTGTTTGCAAGGGTACAAAGGTAAGAAGGTATAGAGTGAATGTTCTAAGTGGGAGAAGAGATGGCTGCTTTGTGGGAAAAGACTGTAAAGCATTTTTGAAGAGGCAAAAGAAGCCAGTTGTTGGATAGGTTTCAGAGAGTGAAATTGTTGCAGCGAGACTGAGAGAAAAGAGTTCAAACGGCATGCTAATGTAGAGCCTGTATCTTAGTTAAGTGTGCTACCTACACAAACAACTCGTGTTAGCAGTGCTGGGGGAGAAATCAAGTGTCCGCCGTGCTGTGGTTCAGAAAGGGGGCAGCACTTCTGAGATGCCAAAGCAACTGAGAAACCCTTGTAATTCTATGGAGGAAGGAGCTCAGTCCCCCAGAGGGGACTAAGAAAACGAAACTACTCATAACCCTTAGCGAGATTGGAAGAGAGAAGCTGCACCACAAGTGGGAGGAGGTTAGAGGTAACTTCACTGAATCTCACAAGACAAGATATCTGGGTAACAAGTGGGAAAGCACCTTACACGATTTGACATTAGTCCTCAGAATTCATCCAGAGGCTTTTACCGACCCAACACCGTGACTCCTCTGATTCCACGTCAACTGCCTCGTTTGGCTCCCTACCTCGTTCCTTTTGCTTACCCAGCCCTCCATTCACTCATTTTTCTCTTCCACCAACAACAGCTGTGCAGCTGCTGCAGGCTGGGTCTCTGGGCTCTGTGGGATTGAGTGATAGACAGGAGTGATGCGTACTTTCCCATATGGAAATGGAGTCAACCATTTGGAATGACTCCAGAGGACAGATTTGTCTCTGTTCCCTGACCCCAGGCATTCTAACCAAGGGGGAGGGGTTTGTTCTCTGCTTCCTTGCATCAGGCACCATGGGACCTCCAGCTTGGCTTGCTCTTCATCCATCATTGGGGGCTGGGGTAGGGATTAGGTGAGGTTCCTGGAGGAGGTGGCAATGATCTCTGATGACTTGGGAAGAATTATGGAGTTGTCAAAACTGGAGGAAGCTACAAAGGATATTACAGCAAAGGAAGGAATCTGTGAGTAGACCCAGAGGAAGGACTAAATAGGGTGTGTGGGGTAACAACAACTTTCACAGTGATGAATCCACCTCATCATTGACCATTTAAATAAGGCCCCACTACCACCCAGGAAATAATGAAAAACATAAACCCATGTCCTGTTTGTATCCCCTTTGCATTCAGTCTCCCCCCATGTAACTGCCACTTCTTAATGAGAGCACCCACAGCTGTCTGCCTGAAGACACTCCCTCGCCCCTGTGTGGCAACCGTGAGGCATATTTTACACAATCCCCTAAAGGGCCCTGGTGGGACTGAGCATTGATTATCCACAGGAGTAACCTGCTCATCGGTGTACCCTGTATTGGCTGCCATCCCTTCCTTGTCTCCCTTCCCTTGTTCCCCTACCAGTGCTTCCTAGGATCGTCTTCCGAATAAATCACTTGACCTCAAATTCCTTTCTCAATATCTGCTTCTATAGGAACCCAGTATTTGCCCAGATCTACCTTCTCAACAATTTTTCAATGCTGTTTTGTGTTCTCTTCCTGCAGACCCTCTTATCTCTTATTTGGTACCTGGGCTTTCAGTGTTAACATCCTTGTTCCCCACACCATATGGAACCCTCACTCTCAGATCGAGCCCTGGTTACCTTGAAACTGGTAGTGTGCTAGTAAATGTTTAATAACCAGCTCTCAAAAAAAGAAGAAGAAAAGAAAAGAAAAAAAGCTTTGATCTGTGGCATTGACTGATTTGTGTGGTATAAATGCTCCCACCATGGCCAGATTCAGGCTACCAAAGTGACATCACTGAACATGGAGTTGGGAAGAGAGGTGTAAGATTGGCTCTTGCAAGCCATTGTGAGCACACCACTGCCTGTGACTCCCACCCAGAAAGGAGAATCCTCTCTAGGTTTGGAAAGGAATATTGGAGCCAGATTGTTGAGGGCCTTGAAAGCCGGATTTTGAGGTTAAGAAATTAATCTGTAGTCAAAGGAAGATTGCTAAAGTTTTAGAGCTGGGGCAGACAGGTGGACATATGTTATTATCTGCATTGTATTTTGAAAATATCAATCCAACAGCATTGTGTAAGAAGTATCGTGGACAGAAAATTGAGGCAAAGAGACAAAGGTTATTGTGCTATAACAAGGACATGAGCACATACTGGGGATGTGGAAATAGAAAACAGGATGGATGCAAGAGAGATTTAGCGACTAGATCCACCTATCAGAACAATTGATAGGATATTGACAGAAGGGAAATGATAAAGTTAATGAGACTCCAGGATTTCAAGTTTATCCTGTCACTTGACATTTGAGTCTAAAATTCCAAATGGCCAAATGTTACCATTGGGGATATAAAGAATGTTAGTTTCTTGACATTTAAAGCTTATAAGCATCATGTGTGAACTTGCAATATTCCTTTGAAATTGCTTACTGTTTCCCTTGTGAAGTCCAGGCATTGAAGGGGGAATCAATGTGATGTAAAGAATTGTGGGAAGGATGCTTGAAGATCAAACGTGACCTCTGGCTGGGTTGCTAACAGATAGTGAATTTGGCCAAATCACTTGATTCCCTTAAGACCCTCAAAGTCCTCACCTATCTAAATAAAGATTTACAAAATGAGCTATTACACTACTTGAGAAACTTTAACATGCAACCAAACACGAGGTACAGTGTCTAAGAGCCTTGGCATAGCTATTGCCAAAGATCCATTGCAAATTTCAGCTCTGCACAAATAAGACATATGGCTGTTACCGCAGTGAGAAACTCTGTTTATTTCAGTGCTACTAATTACATAAATACTTTTTATAGCTGGTTGTCTGGAATCTTTAGGATCCTAAGAAACATAAAGCATTTGCATGCAGTACACACTTTAGTTACAAGCTCTATGGGATTGTTTCTGGTACTCTAATTTATGCTAGATAAGAACAAAAAAATCATGTATCCCTATCTGAGACCAGAGGCCATCCCATGACCATGAGGAGAAGCAAGACCAAAAGCCATCCTGTGACCATAAGAAGAAGCAGCCTTAGAATGAAGTTGTGGTTTCCCAGGGGTCAGGAAGGAAGGAATCTTTATCATTTATGACATCATTGAGTTGCAAAATCAACCAACTGCATGACCCTCCCTACCACTAGACACCTTGTTATATAAAATAATAAATGTCCTTTTTGTTGAAGTCACTTTGGATTGAGGTTTTTGTCATAACCAAATGCATGCTAACTAATACGTGATTTGACTTAGGTTTTTGAAGGTTTATTTCTCATATAACAACAAGGAAATAATAATGTCCCTCAAAGGTGTGGGTTCTAGTTCAGAACCTATCGTTTATATATTGAATGACCTCGGGCAAGTCAGTTTCCTTATCAGCAAACAAAAACAATACTCTTTTTCTCTTCTTTTTTGAAAAAGATTTATTTATTTTAGAGAGAGAGAGCATGAGAGAACATGAACAGGAGGGCAGAGGGAGAGGGAGAGAGAATCTCAAGCAGACTCTGCTCTGAGCGGGAAGCCCCGTGTAGAGCTCAATCTCATGACCCTGAGTTCACCAAGGTGCTGCACCCTGAGCAGAAACCAAGAGTCCGATGTTTAACCAACTGTGCCACCCAGGCGCCCCATCTTCATTTTTTAAATTTTGATTAAATGAATATACTTAATATGTTGTGTAATTTAAAATTTTTAATTAGCATACAGTAAACTTAACTCTCTCTCTCTCTCTCTCTCTCTCTCTTTTTTTTTTTTTTTTTGGTGCACAGAGCTATGAGTTGTAGCACATATATGGATTCGTGTAACCATTACCACAATCAGACATGGAACAGTTCCATCTCCCCCCAGAGTTCCCTTTTCAATTCTTTTGTAGTCATGCCCTCCTCTCACACTGATCTTTTCTCTCTCTCCTATGCTTTTCCCATTTACAGAATGTAACATAAATGGAATCATACAGAATGTAATCTTCTGACATTAGCTTCTTCCACTCAGTGTGGTACCTTTGAGATTCATTGTATTACTGTGTTTATCACTAGTTTGTTCCTTTTTATTGCTGAATAGTATTCCTGTGTGTATCATAATTTGTTTATTCATTCCCTATTAAAGGACTTTGGGTTTTTTCCTGGTTTTAGAACTTATAAATAGAGCTGTCACAAACATTTGTATATAGGTTTTTGTGTGAATAAGTTTGATTTCTCTAGGGTAAATATTTAGGAGTAGAGTGGCTGGATTATGTGGTAGGTATACATTTAACTTTTGAAGAAACTGCCAAAATATTTTCCAGAGTGGCTATACCATTTTGCAGTTTCCCTAGTAATGCATGAGAGCTCCAATTGCTCTGTGTCCTTGCTAGCGCTGGTATTGTCAGTATTTTTCATTGTTGCCATCCAGATAGGTATGTAGTAGTTTCTAATTGAGGTTTTAGTCTGCATCTCCCTAAAAGCTAATGATGTTGAGCATCTTTCCATGTGCTTATTTGCCATCCATATATCTTCTTTGGTGAAGTGTCTCTCAAATCTTTTGCCTACTTTATTTTTTTCCAGTTTTATCGAGAAATAATTGACATACATCACTGCATATGTTTAAGGCATACAGCATGATGGTTTGATTCATGTATGTTGAGAAGTGATCATCACAATAGGTTCAGCTAACATCCATCTTCTCATATACACACAATAAAAAGAATAGAAAATGGGGGAAAATTTTTCTCTTTGTGATGAGAACAACTGCTTTCCTACATTTCATACAACATGCCTACTTAATTTTTTAATTGAGTCATTAGTTTTCTTACTGTTTAGTTTTGAGAGTTCTTTATATATTCTTGATACAAGATCTTTATTGGATATGTGATTTGCAAATATTTTCTTCCAGTCAGCAGTTTGTCTATTCATTCTCTTGATAGTGTCTTTTGCAGAACAAATTTTTAAATTTTGATCAAGTTCAACTTACCATTTTTTCTTTTTATGGACTATGCTGTCAATGCTGTATCCACGAGCTCTTTGCCTAAGCCAAGGTCACAAAGATTTTCTCCTATGTCTTCTGAAAGTTTTGTAACCTTACAAATTACATTTAGATATATGATCCATTCTGAGTTAAGTTTTGTCTGAGGTATGAAGTTTAGGTTGAGGGTTTGGAGGGGTGGGCATACAGGAATCCGTTTTCCCTTTCCTTAAAAGCCTTCTATGTCCTAGGTCATATCCAATTTGCTGAAGAATCCAAAAAATCCTTTTATGTTAATGTCCCTGGAATGCTTTGTGAACTGTAAAGCTGTGTCCTATTGTAAGAACGTATTTTTATGCGGCTTGGATATGCATGGGAATTGACAATAGAAAATAAATTAGAATTATGATGGTGAAATAAATCACCCATCAGCTGGCTACGGTTTTTCTTTCTCATTTATACATATATATATATCACCCACAGAGCTCCTGCTTTACAGAGAATTTGAAAATTACTTTTTAATTAACAGATAGTAATAGGACTTTGTCAAAATATTGATTCAGGGGTGTTTTCTTGCTGCATCACTGCTAAGTATTTGTTCAAACATGCAGGCCCTAGGGGAAATTGTGAAATCAGTGAAGATTATCTCTGATCCCCTCTCCACCTCTTTTCCCACCATATCCTTTCAACTGATGCATGTGAAGAAGGTAGACAAGAGTCCTAAATGAAAACCCAAATTCTGAACCAGAGCGTGAAAAGCTGATTATCAAATTCAAGTGTAATCTCCTTTTTCTCTCGTCATAAAATCACATTTCCATTGAAGTCACTCTTCTGTTAATCATTTACTCTGGCAGTTGGTGATTTTAAGCAGGACTTCAAATTTTTCAGAGCTTAGATAAGGAAAGAAATCTCAAGTTTTCCTACCTGGTGTTCCTTGTTTTGTGATCTGGTAAATTCTGTCCTTAGAGGGCAATATTAGGAAATGCACACACAATTTATGAGTTAGGAAAAGAGCAAATAAATATGGTTAATGATCCAACCTTAGTGTCAGAGGCAGATGAGATGCAAAAGGTGAGGTTATCTTTTATGGGTGCCCTTTTATTTGCTTAAGCTCTCACCCAGAATCCTAGAGCCTTCTCTTTCCCAATAGGCTGATTCCAATTCCTCCCCTCAGAAGCACAGAGGTCAATCTGTGCATAAAGGAGATTTATTAGCAGACCAAAGGCTATCAGGCATTAAGCAAACAGGGAAATCACAGAGATTCAAAGTCCACCAAGGGCCTGAACAATCATACCTGATGCTCTCTAGGACGGCCAGATACTTCTAGAGTTTGAGTGATGTGGGGGCCCTGTGAGGCTATTGGCATTGCTTCCTGTTGCCCAGCACTTGGTTTAGAAGCACTGTCCCAAGAGTAATTTCCATGGCAATATTCTCACCTTGAGCCCAGGACACATTTCCTGGATGTCCTCAAAAATCACTGTTTTGTGAATGCCTTCCCCACCCTCTTCTGGCTCTTGATGAAATCCTCTTTGTGGTTGGTGCCTCTCTCCAGATACTACCTGTGAAGTCCTCTTTATCTGCTCGTGACTGTTTTATTTGACCACATCTTCTAAGTAATTGTTTTATTTGACCGTATCTTCTAAGCTCTGCCCTCACCTTAAGTGACTAGCTAAACAATAGCCTTCTTTTTTTAAGGCTACACTACTGGTAACAATTTTGTGGTCTATAAAGATGGAACCTAACCAGGGTCCAGAAGATAAACTATGAGAATGTTGTCTCTAAAGTGACAAAGAAACAAGCCTTTTTCCTGGAGCTTTGTTGACTATTTGGAGTCTGGGACAGGGGATTAGGCACTCACCATGACCCATTCCACCCTCCAGGATTCTTCAACTGGAATTCAACATCCTTTCTTCCAAAGAACCAAGGAGTTCATGGATTCCCAGCTCATCCTCTATAGTTCCCCAGTGTATTACCATTAAAGAATAATCTTAATCATCTGGGAAGCCGTACAAAGAGAATTAATTCACAGATTTCAAAGTCAGTTACGGTTGAAGAGCTATTTATTGCGAGCAAATTCCTCAGCCTCTCTAAACCTGTTTTGTCCTCTGTTAACTGGTGGTACTGTCTCATGATTTTGTTGTGAAGACAAAATGTGATTGATGGCTATAGAGTACTATAGTAGTACTCTACACTGTATGCTACTCTGTATTGTACTGCAGTAGTCTACCCAGCTCAGTGTTCAACAAATGTTAGCTTTTAGTAGTTACTGGCATCAGAACATATGGTGAGAGCCCCCACACCCTACCCCAGTTGTTGGTTTATTATAGTCACTTTCCTAGAAATAAAAGAGAGGTGCACCTTGTTTTTTTTTTTCCACCATTGTCCTTTAAACTAATCAAAAATAAGAAAGAAATAAAACCAATGTTTTTCAGTGAGGACCTATGATGTGTTTTCTTCTCTCTTTTCCTTTTCTCCCTCAATGATGGGAAAACCAGGGACTTTGTTCTCCCTCAGTACTTCAACTAACTTTTCATGTTTCTAGTCTTTTACTGCCTCATGGTATTTTCCTTCTGTAACCCTGCCATGCTAATCAACGTATCCCATTTGAGATGGAAATACGATAAAGTAATTAATGATTAAGTGCTTTGAAAATACAAAGGACTCTGTAAATGCCAACAGCCAGCATTGCTTTCCTGTATAATGAAACAGTGTAATAAAAAAAAATCATAAAATCTTTTCGCTACCCCAGCCACTACTCTTTTTGCCAGTTAAAATGTATAATTATTGCCTGTTTGTTCAAAGCAAGGAGGGACATGAAAACAATCCAGTCGATTTTCTAAAGTAAGTGTCCCTAATCAATTGAACACAAAAAGTCTGGAGACATCAACAATACATTTTGCAAAGTTCATATGAGAATAACCCATCATAATCACCTTTAGTTTCCAACGATATGATTGACTCTTCCCCCACCCACAAGCTCTTTTTCTGCAATGAATGTGCCGTTCACATCTCATGTCTTATATGAGTTAGTTTATATCAATGCCAGGTGTTTTATTTTATTTTATTTGTTTATTTGAGAGAGAGAGAGAAAGAGAGAGAGAGAACAAGAAGGGTGGAGGGGGAGAGGGAGAGGGAGAAGCAGACTCCCTGTTGAGCAGGGAGCCCGATGTGGGGGCTCGATCCCAGGACCCTGGGATCATGACCTGAGCTGAAGGCAGACGCTTAACTGACTGAGCCACCCAGGCGCCCACTACCAGGTATTTTTGTGCACCATGCGTCATAACAGCAGGACACTGGACACAGAGGATAAATAATCCAGGTAACCTTAGGTTAGGTAGGGGGCAAAGATTAAATGCATTATTGAGTTTAGAAGAAACTGTTTGATCAACTTAAAGTGAAAGCTATTTGCTAGTTTTCCTATCGTAATTCCAAATGGGACAACATTTTGAAGTTGCTAGGTGTAACTGCCATACCTGGAAGGCCACCTATTTCTTTGTGTTTGGGGAAGCCTGGGAACTTCAGTATGATTCTACAAATGACTAAGACATAGTGAAGGATCCAAAGAATTGGGTTTCCACTAGAGGCTCTGGACATATTCCACCACCCAGGATTCAGGGTTGTTTTGGAACCCAACTCATATAAAAGGTTTTAACAATTTTTAAATTGATCATAATTTTCAGAACATTCTGTGCTATTTTTTTCTTTTTCATCCCAGTACTACCCTTTCACTTAACAAAGTAATATTGGCACCTGACACTCTTCCTTAACTCTATTAAGTAAGAATAATTAAAAGTTATTTACGTTCAATTATTTGCTTATCTGCTTCTTTGTGCTTTCTCTTTTCATCAATACCAATTTTAGCTTCATTTAATCAAAGTGGTAAAATAATTAGATAGATAAGAGATTTAAAGTAAAACTGATGTATGAACCTTGATAAGACCATAAGGTCTCCTGGAATATTAACTTCCTTTATCACTGTTCTCCCTAAGGTTCACCTTGATTTTTATACGCCTCTTAACTTGGATGGGGGATATGGGGAAGCTATTAAAATCAACATGAAATGTCAAAAGGCAAGTAAGGTTAGAATGCTTCAATATCTAATGTCATAGGAGGAATTCCAGAAATATTATGACTTGCTGATATATGTAGAAGTTTCATAGACAATGAGAAACTGGGTCAAACTGACCATTTAGAACTACTCATCAGAAAAAAGGAAAGATTTTAAGCTGCGCATTTATTAAACATTTAACATAAGCATAGTATCTTCCTTACTAGATTCTTGAGAGGTCTGAGATCATGGAATGTTAGACATAGATGGACCCCGAATATCTTAATCCAACTCTCCTCCAGAGGACCAGGGAAGTACAGTGACATTCTCAAAGTCAGGTAAAGGAGGGAGAAAGAGAGAAAAAGCAAGTGAGAGAGCAGGAAATAGAAAAACAGCTTCTCGACTGCTAAGGAAAGCTCTTTCCATTACTGACTGACAGAAAAGGAGGGGTCTTATCTGCCCAGCATGCGAAACCCCCTCTAGTTCTCATTGTGCGAATCTTAGTGTTGAGTCTTAGTGTAAAACTTCCCTCCCTCCCTCCAGCCCCTGCAAAGCCAGGTCATGGACACATAACCCAGCAGACATTCTCACCTGGGGCTTTGAATCTTGAAGGACTAAAGGAAAAGAGCCAGGGAGATGAGATTTACAATGCTATAATCTACCAACAGTTCTGGCTGTGTCCTATGGCTAACACTCTCTTGCCACGGTGACTAGGCCCAGTGGTGGCTGTGAACTATAATGAAGTCATCAGCAACATCCTCCCCCAATCTCTGGCTGCCTCACCTCCCTAATTTCCCCCATTTGCCCAAGCATTCCTCTCCAGATCCTCTGTTAATTCTGTGGGTTCCCTGATGATTTCCTACTAATCCTCTTCTCCACTCCCCTGCAAGAACTCTGGCTGATTCAGGAATTGGTACCACAAAGTAAGCTGCAGGCAACTGCCCCTCAGGGAAAAGTGATAAAATCAGGGTTGGTTGACAGACATTAAAACCTCCCCTTAGAAATACAGCGGCAAAACATCCGATTAAACAATTGCTTATGGTCACTTGGAATGCTGGTTGAGAGTACAATTTAAGGAGAAGAGTGTGAAGGGTATGAAGAGTACAGTGACAGCCAATGAGGTAGCTGCTTCTTATAATGAGTAGCGTAATGGTGAAAAAAGTCATCTGCCTCAGCAGATCTGAGATGGTCAAAGATAAACTCAGACTTTGGTTTGATCCTGTATGCTGATGAGTTACAATATCAGGAGTATTCACAGCCCTGGTTTCAGAGGTGCATATCGTGGCATTATCTGGGTTAGACTGAAAACTGGAAAATTCACATGGAAATATATGAGAAGATTTAGAGAACCCTAAGCATGCTGAACCCATCATTCTCACTGACTCTCCCTTGCCAGCTCAAGAAATCTCTCCTGCCTTGTCTAATAACCCTGTTCTTCCCTTGATTGAAGATGCTTTTGTAAGATGAAGGCAGTTCTCCTCATCCTTCCCCACCAATTCCCAAGATTGTCAGATCTCACCATGATTCTGGGAGGGGGATGTCAATGATAAAGTCAGAAGCCAAGGAGGGCAAAGAACTCCTGGATTTCTAGTTTATATTGAAAAAAAACTCTGGAAAATGTGTATGAGAATAGAGTAAAAGGATGCTTGATCAAGGATGAGAGATGTAATTTTGGGTTGGTCTGGATTCAACAGTTCAAGATTCATTGTAGATTGGGTAGCTATATTGAGTCCAAGGAGTAAAGAAGGGAAATGCTCCCAGTAGACAAAACTTCAAGTAGAGTACCTTGACTGGCATTTAACTTGCAGGGAGAGAAGCCCTGAGGCATGGATCTATAGGAATTCATAAGCAGTTGTTAATGGTTTGGCCAGATGATTAGGGACATGGAAGGGGCAAGATTAAAGACTGGACACAAGTGTTCCCTATATGAATAGCAGCTGAAAAACACCAACATTGTATTGATAGAAATATACGTTCAATGAAGTTTAGGTATTAACAGCCCAAGAGGTTTAGGTGTTCTATCAGGAAAACACTGATTAGGGCATTTTATATACATTTTTATGGGTGGGATAATATATACATTTTTCTGGCTGCATAGCATTTGAACCCCCAATTAGATTTAAAAATCTTATTCCTGCTCTCTTATGTAAAGATTGAGAGACATAAAGCGAACTTCCTAAGATTGGGAAATGGGGGAAGGAAGCAAATGAAAGAGAGAGAGAGAGAGAGTAAGCAAGCAGAGAACTGGAAATAAAAACCAATCTCTCTACTCTTGCTGATAGTCTTACTGTTGCAGATTAATAAAGGCTATCTAGGAGGTCATTTGTTAATGGAGATTTGTCTTTTTTTAAGATGAGACAGAATTGTCTTGTTTGTGAGCTCTTTCCATATTTCTAGAAATCCCCAAATGTGTGAGTTTTGAAAGAAGGCAGCAGCCCAGTTCCCATCAAGGAAGCCAAAGGAAGCAATATTCCCTGTCTTCTCTGCCCTTGGCAAAGAGGGTGAACTAGTAGATGAACTAGCCCAGGCCAATTGGATGCTTCCACCCAGGACATTCTCAAGAATGTGACCAAAAGACAAAGGGACAATGAGATTAGAAGCGTGGTGGAAGCAGTGGCATTGTCTAGCAGTGGTGTCCTACAGATTGCTCCTGCTGGGTAGCTTTCCTTGATCTATGCCTTTTTCTTTTACTAGCCCCATTCCCCAATCTTCCCACTGATTCTCTGCATTAGTTGATAGCCTCGAGTGCTAGATATCTACCCAGGAAAGCTGATTTGCATGGGCTACATCAATGAGCTCCCGTGTCTTCTAGCTTCTGGTTGGATTTGGCCATTGGAACCTCAGCTGGAGAGTAGAGAGAGGGAGTAGAGTGACGTCAAAAGATATATCCTTCTGGTTTCTCAAGAGGTCACCTTGGGTTCCTCAACAGAAATTCACTGTTCCTCCCAAAGTGGCCTACTCTGCACATCTCTCTCTCCTTCCAAGTTCTAATAAGCTCACCATCTCTTCATCTTTTGGGGCGAAAGCAATCAGCCCTGGGTCCTTGCACCATGCCTTGTGGTGGCTCCAACCCACTTCCAACCCTTTGAAATTAGTTCCTTTGTAAATAAACCCTTCTCCAATTATCCTAATAAGAGGGTGTCATCTGTTTGTCAGAAACCTGACTGATATGCCTTCATTTCCTGGTTAACTTTGTGTCAAAGAAACCCAACAGACTTAGCATTCTGACAGGAGGATAAAGAAGGAGCAAAAGACCAGAGTTGGGGTCAAAGGTGAAATTTTCAGTGAATGGTAATAAATGAGACTGAATGTAGCCAAGGGACTCTGTTAGGAAAAAGCCACCCATGGAAAGGCGTAGATAAAAATAGCTCAAAATCCACTCAGAGTCTTCAAACCTGACCCCCAATCAAAAAGGGCAATGGCTAACAGTTGATGTAAAAGGAAGCTTCTGTTCATAGACATACAATTGCTGAACAGTCAGGCCATTCATTTTTAAGTGTCTGGACAGTCATTAAGTCCTCCCTCCCTCTTGCCCAAGTCCTATGGTGTTTTACACAAAGGAAAATGCACGTAGGTTTTTCCACATGTCTCCCCTACAGTTTTCTTCACTGTCAGAGAGACACAGCTGCACCATGTTTGGAACGATGCAGCATGAAAAAGCTGTTAATCTAGCTCCATCTAGATGCACCAGGCCTAACTGCAGGGCTGCCTCCGGCTTCATTCTAAGAGTATGTACAAAGTAATGAAATTCTAAAAACACAGACCATGAAACAAACACTGGGAATTAAAGTTATGGGAGAAAGTAAACAATATGTGAAGAGCTTACTGGAAGCCAGGCACCACAGATTTTGTACACAGAATCTCATTTAAACCATACAGTCTTGCCAATTAGTAGCTATTCTCCTGATTTAACAGGTGAAGAATCAGAGGCAAGGAGTCGGCAACTTTCCGAGATGACTCACTTAACAAGTGGTAAAGCCACAATTCAAAGCCATGCTATTCCAAGCTTATTTTTGAAATTGAGGCCCATGTCCCCCAGGAGATGCTCAAGACAATCCATTTTAGTGGAGCAAAGCAAATGTTAGAACTTTTAGTTATTTTAATTTTTATCAGATTATCTGAAATCTTTTCATGTATGTTTTATAATATATGTAACATAGTCTCACAGTAGTACATGCAGACAAGTATGTCAGCGCACGTGTATTGCTTCTACTGGGTAGTTTCCCTCGATCTTTGTCTTTATTTTTTTTGGAGATTCATCCCTCAAACTACTCACGGATTCTGCACACCAGCTGATAGCTTCAAGTACTAGGTATATACCCAGGAAAACTGATTTGTGTGGGCCACATTAAGGAGCTCTTATATCTTCTGACTTCTTGTTGGTTATAAGTGATGTGCGATCCAAAAAAGTGAAGACCACTGCTCTGCGCTCTTTTAAAAGGCGGTATAGTGTAGTTGTTAAGGAGTGTAGATTCTGGAACCAGGCTGCATGTGTTCAAATCTCAGCTACCGCATTTTAGCTGAGAGACGTTGGGTAACTTAACTTCTCTGTCCCCAGTTTTCTCTTCTATAATATGCAGATTTAAATAATTAATACATAGAGTGCTCAGACCAATATCTGGTAAAAATAAGAACATAATAATATAAGCCATTCTCATCACATTGCATGATCCTTCAAAGTCGTCACCCAGGAAAGTGCCTTGTCATACAACTCCTGCCGTATTTCCCTCACAGCTCTTCTTCAGGAACTGGCTCCTGGGTTAGCGTGTGAGCCACCTGAGATCATCAGATCCATTTCTTAATAGTCACACTTTATTTATCACCCCAAAGGATATTTTTCGTCTTGAAATTTTTTTATACTTTACATCAACTTAAGTTTCAAATTATTTTTCAAAACAAATCTATTTTCTAAAATCTAATACAAATGCAAAGGTTAAGGATTTACATTTCTGCAGCTTTTTACAGAAACATACCTCAAGCTCTGGAGTTTCTTCCAAGACGGTCAAAGCACATTCTCAGCAATTTCAGTGATGCTAGACTAAGTGACCTCCCAGAAGGGGAAATGTCTCATTTGGATGTCTGTTATGTCTAGCAAAAATAATGGTCATTTTACTGCAAAAAAATTAACCATTTTATTAGAGCATGGTGTAATATAGGGAGTCCAGTCATCAGTGTCAAATAAAACTAAGTTTGATTCCTGGTTCAATATTTGCTAAAAGAATCACTTATAGATCATTAACATCTGTAAAGCAATTTAAAAATTCCTTGCTGCAGGTTTGCGGTGGGAGATGAGCTCAGTGAGGTCATGAGCCAGATGACGTAGACTACTGTTAGGACTATGGCTTTTATTTTCAGTGAGCAGGGAAGCCATCAGAGGGTCTTGAGAAAGAGGAAGGCATGTCATGCTCTTAAAAGAATCTTTCTGACTCCCAGGTTGTGAAGTCTGTTAGGATGGAAGCAGGGACGCCAATTAAGAAGTGATGGCAATGGTCCAGGTGAGAGGGGATGGTGTTTTGGGACAGGAAGGTGATGGTGGAGGTGATGAGACATAATGAGTTTGCAGGTATTATATAAATATAAATTTATATACATAGTTGAAACACGTATTACATCAGTTTCAGGTAGATTTGATAAATTCATACATTATGCTATGTTCACCACAAAATATAGGCACCATCTGTCACCATAAAATGCTATTAAAGTATCACTGACTACATTCCTTATGCTCCTATGCTGTACCTTTTATTACCATGACTGATTCATTCCATGGCTGGAAGCCTGTACCTCCCACTCCCCTTCACCCATTTTGCCCATCCCCCTATCACCCGTCCCTCTGGCAACCATCAGTCTGTTCTCTGTATTTATAGGTCCGATTCTCCTTTTTTGTTTGTTTATTCATTTGTTTTGTTTTTTAGATTCCACATATGAGTGAAATCATATGGTATTTGTCTCTCTTACTACAAAAATTAAAAATAGAAATACCATATGATCCAATAATTTCACTACTGGGTATTTACCCAAAGAACATGAAAACACTAATTCAAAAAGATATATACACCCCTATGTTTATTGCAGCATTATTTACAATAGCCAAGATACGGAAACAACACACACACAGAGGAATATTATGCAGCCATAAAAAGGATAAGATGTTGCCATTTGTGACACATGGTGGACCTAGAGGGTATTATGCTAAGCTTGCAGATATATTTTGAAGCTAGATCTTTCTGAACATATGTTTAAAGGGATAATGTAGGTAAAAGGCCTCAATCAGGTATGTAGTATACAATAAAACCAATAAAGGGACACAATCATTACTACTTTATGCTCAAAACTTGTACAATAATCAGTGGATGGCCAGTTTGTTCAGGATTGGTATGAACTAAGATCTTATAATTTATTTTTTTCCTTCCGGACATATTTTAATTTTTCCGCAGTAGGCAGATAGCATGGTCCTGAGAGCTAGGGTTCCTTAGCCAAACAGATATGAGTTCAAATCTTGGCTCCACCTCTTACTAATTGTTTGACCTACAGCAAGTTACTTAACCTCTCTGTACCTCAGTGTCTTTATCTGTAAAATGAGGAGACTCAAGAAAATATACCCCAGAGAGTTTTGTGAGGATTCACTAAGTTAATGTATGTAAAGTACTTAGAACTGTGCCTCCCACATAGTAAATGTTCATGAAATGTTAGTTATTATGATTGACAACTTCTATTAGTTGTTTGATTTCTCATTTTTCAATTTGAACCCTTCTGTTTTGATTGAAAAAGCAAATTGTGTTAATTGTAAAAACAAATTAAACCCGTACAGGTATGTGTGACTTAGAAATTAGAAGGCCTCTCTAATTCCACACCCCAAAGGGAACTACTATTAAACAGTGTAGTAAATGTTGCTCCAGATTTTTACCTATGTGTTTATCACACCTATTCATATATGCATATATGTTAATTTACTTTTTATGAAATGGGATAGTACTCTGCATATTTTTTGCAACATGTTTTTATCGCTTAAAATTTGATCTTTGATATTTTTCCATTTAAGTACACATAAAACTATTATACTGATTTTTGTGATTGCGTAGTATCCCATTTTATGGTTGCCCAATAATATATTCATTCAGTAGCTTATTGAAGTCATTTAGTTGTCTTTATTTTTCCTTCTTACTGTAACAAATGATGCTACAGTAATATCCTTGCCCATATTCTTGGTGCAAACTTCTATATTTCTGTAGGAAAAACTTCTGAAAAAACTTATCTATAGAAATGGTTAGGATGAGTAAGAACGATATACCTTTTTTTAAAAATTGTAATTTATATTGCCAAATGACCTTTTGAAACGATCATATATTTTTTTAATTCCCACAAACTGTGAATAAATGTGCTTATTCTCCTACTAACTATATCCTGGCAATCTTCTTAATCTTTGCCAGTTTAATAGGAAAAATAATAAGTTTTATGGTTTTATTTGCATTTTTAATAGTAGAGTTCATTGTCTTTTCAAATGTTTGAGTTTAATTTTTTTTGTACATACTCCTTTTTTTTGTCCATTGATTTTTTTGGGGTTGGGTTCTTTTTATTTATTTTTTCCTTTTCTCCTCTTTAAGATTTGGAAAAAGCAAGCCATAGTCTGGGAGAAAATACTCGCAATGTGTAAAACTGACAATAAGCACTAGGTATCTACCCAGAAGAAGTTTGAGCATTTGTACACACACACACACACACACACACACACACACACATGAATAGCCATAGCAACTCTATTTATGAGTGCCCTAAACTGGAAAGGATCCAAAGGTCCATCAAAAGGTAAATGGATAAATAAATTAAGGTATATCCATAAAAAAAGAACAAATTACCGATAAACACAACAACGTGAAACCATTTCAAAAACACTATGCTGAGTGAAAGAAACTAGACATGAAAGAAATTATACAAAAGACAATACTAATTTATGACTGATGCAAAATCAGAATGGGTTTTTTTTTTTTCTAGGAGATGGTAATGGAAGGGGAAAATCTTTACCTTGCTTAGGGTGGTGGTCACATGGTGTAATGGTAAAAACCTCTGCCAAAGCTCATCTGAGTATACACTTACATGGGTACTTTAATTTTATTTCGGTTATGTCCAATCAAGTTGAGTTAAAGAGAAAAAATTGTTTTCTTTCTTATTTTTTTAAGACTGTATTTATTTGAGAGAAAGAGTGTGTAAGAGAGCACAAGCAGGGGAAGAGGCAGAGGAAGAGGGAGAAACAGGCTCCCTGCTGAGCACACAAGAGCTTGATCCCAGGACCCTGGGATCATGCCCTGAGCCAAAGGCAGATGCTTAACCGACTGAGCCACCCAGGTGCCCCCAAAATATTCTATTTTTCATGTTTAAATTATTTTCAATAAAATAGCATCATATAGTGCATATCACTTTGTAATTTTATTTTTCTCAACATTACATTTTTTAGAATTCTTCATGTCCATACATGTAGAACTGGTTCATTTGTTACAACTACTATACAATATTCATTCCTGTGTGAACAGTCTTTCCATTCCTCTACTGATGGACATTTAGGTTATTTCCACTTTTTTCAAGGATAAACAGTGCTGCTGTGAACAACTTCATGTAAGACTCTTTGGGCACAGTTACCAGTTCAGCTTTATTTCATTTTGACAAATTATTTAAGTAATGGGATTATAATAATTTGCATTCTCACTAGCAAGCTTCCTGTATTCCTAAATACTCAAACACATTTAAAGTTAATAATGTTATTATTTTTGCCAATAATATGAGATAAAACGTTATCTCATGATTACTTATTTTACATTTTCATTATTTCCAGTGAGGTTAAATACCTTTTTATATGTTTATTGGCCATGTGGATTTTTATCTCTGTGGATGCAATATCCTTTGATTATTTTATATTTCTTATATTTTTGTCTTTTTCTTATTGACTCATTAGTGTTCTATATGTATTCTGAATACTAGATCCTTTATCCAACAAATTATCTATAGTCACATTTACCAGCCTGTTCATTTATTGCTTCTAGTAAGTACTTCTTAAGCTTTTCTGTGAGTTAAACTCTTGCTACATGGAGAAAGACAACTATCATATGATTTCTCTCATCTGTGGAACATAAGAACTAAGATGATCGGTAGGGGAAGAAAGGGATAAAGAAAGGGGGGTAATCAGAAGGGGGAATGAAACATGAGAGACTATGGACTATGAGAAACAAACTGAG
>NW_024423319.1:91835328-91842165 GCF_017311325.1 Ursus maritimus
ACACACACACACACACACACACACACACACACATGAATAGCCATAGCAACTCTATTTATGAGTGCCCTAAACTGGAAAGGATCCAAAGGTCCATCAAAAGGTAAATGGATAAATAAATTAAGGTATATCCATAAAAAAAGAACAAATTACCGATAAACACAACAACGTGAAACCATTTCAAAAACACTATGCTGAGTGAAAGAAACTAGACATGAAAGAAATTATACAAAAGACAATACTAATTTATGACTGATGCAAAATCAGAATGGGTTTTTTTTTTTTCTAGGAGATGGTAATGGAAGGGGAAAATCTTTACCTTGCTTAGGGTGGTGGTCACATGGTGTAATGGTAAAAACCTCTGCCAAAGCTCATCTGAGTATACACTTACATGGGTACTTTAATTTTATTTCGGTTATGTCCAATCAAGTTGAGTTAAAGAGAAAAAATTGTTTTCTTTCTTATTTTTTTAAGACTGTATTTATTTGAGAGAAAGAGTGTGTAAGAGAGCACAAGCAGGGGAAGAGGCAGAGGAAGAGGGAGAAACAGGCTCCCTGCTGAGCACACAAGAGCTTGATCCCAGGACCCTGGGATCATGCCCTGAGCCAAAGGCAGATGCTTAACCGACTGAGCCACCCAGGTGCCCCCAAAATATTCTATTTTTCATGTTTAAATTATTTTCAATAAAATAGCATCATATAGTGCATATCACTTTGTAATTTTATTTTTCTCAACATTACATTTTTTAGAATTCTTCATGTCCATACATGTAGAACTGGTTCATTTGTTACAACTACTATACAATATTCATTCCTGTGTGAACAGTCTTTCCATTCCTCTACTGATGGACATTTAGGTTATTTCCACTTTTTTCAAGGATAAACAGTGCTGCTGTGAACAACTTCATGTAAGACTCTTTGGGCACAGTTACCAGTTCAGCTTTATTTCATTTTGACAAATTATTTAAGTAATGGGATTATAATAATTTGCATTCTCACTAGCAAGCTTCCTGTATTCCTAAATACTCAAACACATTTAAAGTTAATAATGTTATTATTTTTGCCAATAATATGAGATAAAACGTTATCTCATGATTACTTATTTTACATTTTCATTATTTCCAGTGAGGTTAAATACCTTTTTATATGTTTATTGGCCATGTGGATTTTTATCTCTGTGGATGCAATATCCTTTGATTATTTTATATTTCTTATATTTTTGTCTTTTTCTTATTGACTCATTAGTGTTCTATATGTATTCTGAATACTAGATCCTTTATCCAACAAATTATCTATAGTCACATTTACCAGCCTGTTCATTTATTGCTTCTAGTAAGTACTTCTTAAGCTTTTCTGTGAGTTAAACTCTTGCTACATGGAGAAAGACAACTATCATATGATTTCTCTCATCTGTGGAACATAAGAACTAAGATGATCGGTAGGGGAAGAAAGGGATAAAGAAAGGGGGGTAATCAGAAGGGGGAATGAAACATGAGAGACTATGGACTATGAGAAACAAACTGAGGACTTCAGAGGGGAGGGGGGTGGGGGAAGGGGATAGACCGGTGATGGGTAGTAAGGAGGGCACGTATTGCATGGTGCACTGGGTGTTATACACAACTAATGAATCATCGAGCCTTACATCGGAAACCGGGGATGTACTGTATGGTGACTAACATAATATAATAAAAAATCATTAAAAAAAAAAAACTCTTGCTACATGAAGTGTGATCCATGGACCAGGAGCATTAGCATCAGCTGGGAATTTGTTAAAAATGCAGATTCCTAGGGCCCACCCGAGATCTGCTAAATCAGGATCTGATTTTTAACAAGACCACTAGATGATTTGTAGGTGCATTAAAGATTTTTAAATACTGGATTAAATGATTAAGAAACATGCAAATTTTCGGGGTGTCTGGGTGGCTCAGTTTTTGGGCGTCTGCCTTCGGCCCAGGGTGTGATCCCAGGGTCCTGGGATTGAGCCCCGCATCGGGCTCCCTGCTCACTGGGAGCCTGCTTCTACCTCTCCCACTCCCCCTGCTTGTGTTCCCTCTCTTGCTGGCTGTCTCTCTCTCTGTCAAATAAATAAATAAAATCTTAAAAAGAAAAAGAAAAGAACTGTGCAAATTTTCTTCCTTGGGGTAATAGTAATCCCCACCTGCCTTCTGCTGCTTTTTCATATGTGAAATTACCTGGCTTTGGTCCTATATGTCTGCAGTTCATATATCCTGGAGCTGCACCATAAAATTTCAGAAATCAAAGAAACTATTAGAATCTGATTTATTGATCTCGGGGTCATGAGACTGAGCCCTGCATCAGGCTCTGCACTCAGCACAGAGTCTGCTTAAGATTCTCTCTCCCTCTGCCTCCCCTCACCCCCCAGTGTGCACGTGCACTCTCTCTCTCTCTCTCTCAGATAAATACATCTTAAATACTAAAAAAAAAAAAAAAGAATCTGATTTGTAAGTCTAGATGTTTTGGGGATTTCATAGTATGGTTTTCAAAGTGGAGATACACCTGTTTTTCTGATTCCCAAGAAAGAAACAGTATTGGCAGCTGCATTGTAATGCAATTCAAAATGCAAGGCTTGGAGGTTTTGTTGAATGCTGCCAAGAAAGGAACTAGTTCAGTGAGGAAGCGTAATCCATCAAATGTCTTCCTTGTTTGTACATGCCTCTATTTTTAAGTTGACACAGAATGCTCCAGAAAGGAATAACAACTAGAATTAATAGGGGAAATTGCCAAGAGTTGTGCATGTTGTCAGACATGGGACGACTTCTCTATATCAACATGATTTCCTGACGTTGGCCAGCTAGGAAGGGAGCGCTCATGGCGAGAGCACAGGACTGCAGCCGAGAGTCCTAATATTATACCTTAGAACTCCCTGCCTTCACCAACATGAGGGAAATGACTCCGTAGGTTGAAACCATCTGGCTATGGAGATACATACTACTTACTCAATGTCATGGATGCTCCCACCTTGCCCGCCTGCCTGTAGTGTGCAGGGGCACAGGGTACTGGATCTGGCCAGGGAGTGGTAAGAAGCAGAAACGTGTTACCTCTGGCCTGAAACATTTCATTTCCTGCTTCCTCTCTCTCTCTCTAGACCTGCCACGGTGACCAAAGAGGTCAGGAGTCACAAACGGTGCAGCTACAAGATCGCTGAACCTCCATCAGTCGTCTGGCCCCTGAGTGATCAGGTAAAGCAGACCCTCCCACACCTGCTGACCCACAATGGACATGTAGCATGAGTGAGGGAAAAAACACTTTCGTTTGTGTTAAGCCACTGAGATTTGAGTGTTGCTTGCGATGCAGCATAGCCTGGGTTACATGGATACAGGGAACATAGCTGACTCTGCCTTATTAATGAGACCTAACACTGTTGAGTGCTTCTCTGTAGCCCAGGCACCATGCTCTAATTTCCACATGCATGATCTAGTACCTCACCTTCTGGGATAGACAATAGTATTATCGTATATTACATGACATATGGGATATGTATCTGTGTCGTATGTATCAATTTTATGTAGATACCATCGTGTGTGTGTGTGTGTGTGTGTGTGTGTGTGTGTGTGTATCTCAGTGGTATATTGTGCAAGGAGGTTTTCTTCCTTTCCTCTTGTTAGGCTAAAGTAGTATCTCTCCTTCTAGCTAAGACTAGTCTCTCCACAGGAGATCTGGATGCCATCTCTTCCTCCCTTATATTATTGGTTATTCCTTCACGCTCCTGAATCTGTGTTTTCTCTCCTATTTGCTTTGCCCACCCCCCCATTCTAAAGTCTCTCCAAACTTAACAGATGCCCTCCAACCACCTCCCTTCCCCCTCCAAATACTATCTCCTGTCCCCTCCTATCCCATTTCAGTCCCTGATGTCTTAAGTGTTCACCCTCACTTGTTTCTCTCAGCTCCCGTGTTGTTTCTTCCTCCATCACTCTACCAAACACCTCTTTTCAGCGCTAGTCGTGATGCCTGCATCGCGAACTTCAGGGAGCCGTTTTCGCCTTACTTCATTTCTCAGCATCACGTGACACAACTGACCACACCCTCCTGTCGAAGCCCTATTCTGTTGGCTCTCCCTCCGTGGCTCCTCCCTACTTCTCAGCTTCATCTTCTCTTGCTGGGCTGCTAAATGTTGGCCTTCAGCACCACTCATCCTAGCCTCTCTTTTCTTTTCATTCTATAGTCACTTTCCAGTCTTTCCCGAGGCTACCTAGACCCAGGCAACCCCAAATATGCGCCTCCATCTGGGGCTCCTATTTGCCAATTGGCTGCCTAGCTTAGCACCTCCTCTTTGATGCCTTAGTGCGCTCAAAGCTGAAGCACCCCGCCACCTAACTCCACCCCTCCTTCTCTTTCCTCAGTGTTACCCATTTTAATGAATGGCACCACCCTTCCCCTATTTGCTTATGTTGGAAACCCCGGAGTAGAGCTGCATTAATACCTTCTGGAATGCTCAACAGCAAAATGTGCTTTCTCTTTTTGAAATTAAAAAAAAAAAAAAAACTTGGGGCGCTTGGGTGGCTCAGTCGGTTAAGTGTCTGCCTTCGAGTCAGGTCATGATCCCGGGGTCCTGGGATCGAGTTCCACATCAGGCTCGCTGCTCGGAGTCTGCTTCTCCCTCTCCCTCTCCTCCCGTTCCTGCTCTCTAGCTCTCTCTCTACCTCAAATAAATAGACAAAATCTTTGAAAAAAACCAACTAAAGGAAGTCTTTAAAAATTCTTATTTTCCCATAGTGACTATTATGATGCTTTCATGAAGAATATCTCATTTTTCCCAAAATAATTTAGGGCTCTTCTTTGCCGTTGTTCTAAGAGCTATTTGGTAGTCCTGCACTGCCTAAGAGTCAATAGTCAGATACCATTTCCTGTTGATTCTACCTCCTAAGACATTTTGAGGTCGGCTTGCTCCAGATCAGCCAATACACCATGTTCTAAACCATAGTGACTGGTTATCGGTATATCTGCAATAGCCCTCGAGCCCTCCTCCTTGCTCCAATTTATTCCCCACAAATCAGCCAGGCAGAATGATTCCAGGAATACACATAGCTGATCCTTTCACTCCACCGCCTAAAACCCCTCAATGGCTTCCTGTTGTCCTTAGGATGAAATCTCAGATCCTTAACCGGCTCACGACCCTGCCACTTTACCATGAGCTAGTGTTACCTCTTTGAGCTCCTGGAAAGAGCTGTTTTTTATGAGCCTTTGCCCACGATTTACTTTCTGCCCAGAGCTCTCTCACCTCTCCCAGCTCCTCCTTCTTCAGTTCTTAGATTTGATGATGTTTCTTCAGATAAGCAATTCTTAACCTCTCACACCAGGACAGTGCTCCCCATTAAACACTTGCTTTGTAAGTAAATGATTATTTGTGTATTTCCTTGTTTAATCTCTCCTTCCGGTTTTAATGAAACTCCCTGAGGAAATCAATAACACGCTCTCATACGCACAAAGTCCTCGAATCCAGCTTTGATTCTAGAGCGTGTGCCCACAACTACATGTACATACATTTCCTCATCCTGGAAGATGGCTTTTTGCCTCTTTGTTTCATGGTGTATGGGAAACTGAAGTTTGACTATAGAAAAACGTCTCTGGAGGAATTCTAAAGCAATGGTGTTCTGCTATTGGTGAATCTCTTTGCGCATTTCCTGTCAGTAGTGGATGGCACACCTCAGCCTTCTGGGGGAGGACAGAGGGAGATGTTCAAAGGACAGGTTGGGCTGACTAAGCTAGACCCTAGCTCTCCTCCATTGTGTAATCAACACATCTATGAGGGAGTAACGTGAACCACCTTATAGGACTGCGGTAGGGCTCATTCATTCGATAAAGATTTAATGAGCATCTTGTATAGGGAAGGTCTCAGGTTACATGCTGGAAATACAAATGCGTTTCGGATGTTTAGCAGAGTCCCTATTCCATTTAGTTAGAGTCGGTCAGTTATTGCTAGCATTATTACACTTATGTGTCGACGTTTGCCTGTGTCACACAGCCTGAGTGACAGACCATGTGATATTTGTGACGTTTGTCCCTATGCTTACGGGGCCTATATAAACCACCAACATCAGCGTGCGGGCTCAGAAGCATCTCTGCGCGGCGTGGCCGCCCCTCCCCTCCCGGCCACCAGAGGGCGCGCGGCCTCTACCGCCCCGCCCGCTGCGTCTGCGCCTGCGCCTGCGCCGCGCCGGCCGCCCGGCCCTCCGCTCCCCTCCCCCCGGCGCCGGCCCCGCCTCGCGCCCTAACGTTCCGCCTCCGTTGCCCCTAGCGGCTGTTTGTTGACTTCCGGGGACGCGATAGTAGCCGATGTCCGGGGTGTCGCTATGGGGGCCCGGGGGGCTTCCGCGGCCCGCTTCGGGACTGAGGCGCTGCCATAGGACCCACCGAATCGCCCCCGCCACCTTTCCGGCTCAGCCCCAGGTTCCCCGCACCACCGTCGGCATGGGGGAACCCGAGGAGGTGGTGCCCGGTGAGTCGCGTCCGCGGTCGTGGTGGCGGAGGGCCGGGAGGGAGGGTCCACGGGCGGGCGGGCGGGCGGCCAGGTCCCGCCTCCGGGCCGCCCCGTCGGAGAAAAGGCCCAGGCGGCGGCGGCCGGACTGTGGAGCTCGGGCCGCGCCTCCGCGAAAGCCTGAGACGAGCGGAAAGGAAGGGTGGGGGGCGGGAAGCACGGGGAAGGGGGTGCTTGTGCTTGCTTCTCTTTCTTTTAAAATAAGCTTTCGATGAGTTTCTTGAACGCAGGGGCAATTTTTACCTGCCTATAAACTTCCCCAAAGTACCTCCTTCGAGGTCCCCAAGACCCAGTTATGTATCGAATGCACTAAAGAGTGGGTGATTAGGGGGCGTGGGGTAAAAG
>NW_024423319.1:91842175-91901905 GCF_017311325.1 Ursus maritimus
AGGAGGGGGAAAACGACTTAGAGAAAGAGGGTGCGGAGGGAGCCATTAACGAGTGCTCTTCTAAGACTTTTCCCCTGCGCTCCAGAAGTACATTTTTTTTTAAAGATTTTATTTATTCGACAGAGATAGAGACAGCCAGCGAGAGAGGGAACACAAGCAGGGGGAGTGGAGGAGGAAGAAGCAGGCTCACAGCGGAAGAGCCTGATGTGGGGCTCAATCCCGTAACGCCGGGATCACGCCCTGAGCCAAAGGCAGACGCTTAACCGCTGTGCCACCCAGGCGCCCCCAGAAGTACATTTGACATTGTGACGTTGTACCACATGTATAGTGTAACAGAAGTAGACGTTTCATGAAGTGGTGCTTACTCTAACCACTTGGTATGCTCTCAGATCTTTACTATAAAGATCATTCCTTTAAAAATGATAATCGTGACCCACTAAATTTTTTTTCTGACCCACTAATGGATCAAGACGAACAGTTTGAAAAAAAAAAACAAAAACAAAACACTGGATTACAGCAGAATCAAGTGTGTGTGTGTATACACATACACACATGTATATAACGATATGTATAAAGAGAGCGCGCACGTTTTCTGCCATGCTCTTGGCTCTAACACGTTCACCACCTGGAGTTCACAGCCTAGTGAGAGATACTAGGAAGTAAACAAAATGACAGTACCACTTCACAATAGATACCAGGGGACAGAGCAGAGCCACCAAATCCTGGCTTGGGGTGAGGGTATCAGGGCAGGCTATCTGGGAAGCCAGAATAGGACAAAACAGAATTCTTCATTCTAGAAAAAGCCAGAGTGTGTTCTAGAACCTGGCCTCTCCAATCTCAATTATCAGTTTGAATTGACATGCCTCACAATTTTTCTCAAAGGGTTTTTCATAGTAGCTAGTCCCTTGTACATTATCATTTATTATTAATACTTATGTTCCCTATGTTTATGGTACCCATTAGTTTCTTTCTGTGTGATTATTCTCCTTGAGATTTCCTCAGAAGCTGGATCTGGCCGTGTGTGTGTGTGTGTGTGTGTGTGTGTGTGTGTGTGTGTTTAAATGGTTATTGAAAACTGGTAGGGATTTTTGGTCTCTCTCTAAAATGGTACTGGACCAAAGTAGTCTGTGAATACTACTTAGATCAGGTAGTATTTAATGACTTAATTTAAGAGTGTTAAATCTCAACATCCTCTATCTACATGATGCTAATGATGAAATTCAGTACTGTCCTATTCCCATGTGTGGAGAAAAGCCTTCAATCAGGGACTAGACCATGATGTGTTAACCCGTGTTAATAGGGCACAGGTTGTATCAATCAGCTCATTCCAGGGGACAACAAGACTTTTAGTAACGGAGGACTGCCTTACTTTTTTTTTTTTACTTTCCAGCAGTAAATGAATAATAGATATTTAGTAGATTTCATAAATAAAACCAGAATAAAGTCTGAGGAGTAAGACTGAATTAAGGTAGAAGGAGGATGTCAACAGTGCCAGAGTGGAAGCAGAGCTGCCATGAGACAAGGAATGTGTATAGATAAGTCACTGAAAAAATATTTTAGTAACAGGCAACATAGTAAAAGTTGTAAAATAGAAACTATCGTATCTTTGCAGGTTCGGGTGCTGTGTTTACATTTGGAAAAACTAAATTTGCTGAAAATATTCCCAGCAAATTTTGGTTTAAAAATGATATACCTACATTTCTTTCATGTGGAGATGAACATACTGCTATTGTTACAGGTTAGTATTGAAATCCTAAATGAGGATGGTAATCCTTAGAGAATCCTCAATATTATAGATGTGCCATGTTTCAGACATGTTGAATATATACTTTCCTTTACCAGAATAGTGTTTTTTCTTTCTTTTACCAGAGAATTCTTGACAATTTGATTCATCCAGAAAGTGTTTTAAATTTTAAATTCCCTTGGTATATTAAAATATGATTTTGTATACACACTACTTTCTTGGAATAAATTTAAATATATCTATATAATCAAAAATGATTACTGAATAATCTTAGAAACTTTTTACACCTAACAGAATCTGGTAACCTATAGATGGACAGTTAAATTCACTTTAACCTGGGCAAGGTAACCTGTTTCAACACACAAAAGCAATACAAGTTTTAAGTGTAGCTTTTTTATTGCTTTGTGATGAGTTCATCTCACATCACTTTATGTTGAAAATGTTTCAATTTCTTATGTCTTTTTCCTTCCCACCAGGAAATAATAAACTTTACATGTTTGGCAGTAACAACTGGGGCCAGTTAGGATTAGGATCAAAGTCAACTGTTAACAAGCCAACATGTGTCAAAGGTTTGGGGACTTTTCTTCTTTATTGCTTTAAATATTTAAATTACATAAAGTACTTTTATATTGATTGTGATGTTCTTTAATATCATATTAGGAATAATAAAGCCTTAGTTCTTTATTTTCCATTATTTACTTGACTATTATTGGTGTTTAACTTCATTTTTATATGATAATCAGAACTATTTTATGTTAGGGTCTAAAAATCACATTGCTAAAAAAACTTTAAAAATAAATAAAAATCACATTGCTTTTAAACTCAGAGAACACAAAGGAAGTAATGATTCTTCTGTATTGCACTTGAATATCCTTTTATTTTGCCTGTTTGTTAACCTGCTTAAATATTACTGTTATTGTATATACAAAGAACATCAAACTGTGAACATAACTGTGAACATCAACTAAGCTTGAGTGGTGATGTGACAAGAGCGGTAATCTTAATCTTCTTAGCCAAATTTTTTTTTATAATGATTTTTTATTATATTATGTTAGTCACCATACAGTATATCCCCGGTTTCCGATCTTAGCCAAATTTTTAATTTCAGCTCAAAATGTCATTGTAATTTAGCATATCCATGTTATTTTTTATAGATAATGTTACGGAATTTTCAAAGTATTCCACTTGGTCAAAAAGTGTTTATTGAGCACAGTCTACTAAACCCTGGGTTGTTTGTTATTTTTTTTTAAACCCTGTGTTTATTCACAAGATCTTTACTCTCAAATATCTAATAGATGAAGTAACACGGGATTGTCTAGACGATGAGATCTTTGACACCGGGGACTCTGTCTTAGTGATCTTTGCAGCCTCTGTGCTAAGCATTTAGGAGATGTTCTGTAAATCTTTTTTGAACATGCAAGTGAATGACTCAGAGCTTTAACATAGGTTATGCCTGTGACCATTGGACTTGTAGTGTTTGTACCTCACTGTGTGAGGTAGAAGGTGAGCTTGACGATGGTGATAGCAGATGAGGGAATAGAGCAGATTGGTGAAGAGGCAACGTAACAGTGCCACGAATCTCAGCACATACTCATTACCTGTGGAGATTTAAAAAATGTATGGATGCCTAGGCCTTACCTCAGACCCACTGACTCGGATTCTCCAGGGCTGGGGCCGAGCTATCTATTTTTCTCGAAGCTCCGCTGGTTATTATAATGCCCGGCTAGTTCTGCAAACTTTTGGCTTATTAGTTAAGAACATCAACTTTGGAGACAGATGGGCCTGGGTTTAAATCTCATTTCTACTGCTTAGTTACGATTTGACCTGTGTTATTTGTCATTTTTATAACCATAAAATCTTTTGTCATTTTTTTAGCTTTAAAACCTGAAAAAGTGAAATTTGCTGCCTGTGGACGGAACCACACCCTAGTTTCAACAGGTGTAGTATTCAATCTGTATGACTTCCTGCCCAATTTGAGGACCGAGTTCTTACTCCAGTAACATTTGTAGCTTTGTAAAATTAAGAGAAGTGGTACCTTGGCAATAGTAAGGTTAAGATTTTTTCAAATGTAAATGGTTAGCACACTTGTTTGCCTTTGAAAATACGTAAATAAATCTTCTTTTCTTGGATTATGTCAAGGGGCAGCCCATCTTTACCTATGTGCACACCTCAGGAGCCACTTGCTCCTGATCTTGCTCTTTCCTCTTTTCTGAGGGTGAGTGGAAGCCACCCCAAAAGGCTATTGATATGAGCACAATTCCAATCAAAATCCAAATGGGTTGTGTATGTTTGTGTGTAGAAACTGACAAGGTGATTCTGAAGTTTATATGGAAAAGCACAGGACCTAGAATAGCCAAAACAGTTTTGAAAAGAACAAAATCGGAGGAGTAGCACTACTGATTTCACGACCTATAAAGCCACAGTAATCAAGACACTGGGCTATTTGCAAAAAGAGAGGCAAAGATTATCAGAACAAAACAGAATCCAAAAGTAGACCCACACGTATATGCCCAACTAACATTTGGCAAAAGTGCCAAGGCAATTCAATGGAGAAAAGGTAGTCTTTTCAACAAATGCTGCTGGAACAAATGGACATCCAGGCGCTGGTCACTGAACAGCCTTTCCTAACCGCCCCCCCACAGCCTCTTCTGTGTTCAGGTTATTCTCACCGCCTCCGGCTCCTCCTTAGCCCCTGCCCTCATTCATACTTTTTCCTTGCTAAAATGACTTTCTCTTATTCACATCCTTATCTTTTAAGATCCAGTATAAGTCTTCTTTCATGGAGCTTTCTGTGGCTCTTCAACTTTGACTCATGGTGCTTTGAACTGCTTTAGCATTGCACGAACTCTGGTTTATGCCATATATGTTAAATTGTGTGGCCTTGTTCCGTATGTTCCGTTGGAAAGCTAGTCTTGGTTCCTCAATTAGGTTTCATCTTTTTCTAAAATAATATCTAACTTTAAGTTTTTACTGATTGAGGCAGATTTTGCCCTCAGTTTCCCCTGTAATTTAATTTAACTTCATGTGCATTTGTATGACAGATATAACTAATTTTTAATATGTGTATGTTTTTAAAAATCTTCATTATTTTTAAGCTTATGGGCAATTTTTATTATCTAGGCACGGTACACTTCATATTTAATTAATAAAGCAACTAACACATTTATATAGTGTGTACAAGCCAAACACCATTCTAAGAATTTTATAAATGTCAGCTGATTTGATATTTATAAATAACTCTGTGAAGTAGGCAGTATTTTTTTAAAGGGTATTCTTATCCCTGTTTTGCAGATGAGGCAAATGAGCCACTGAGAAGTTAAGTACAGCTTGCCCTAGGTCACACAGCTGATGAGTGGCAAGCCAGCATTTGCACCCAGGAAATCTGGCTCTCCAGTCCTTTCTCCTAAACACAATACTATACTGCATTTCTACTTAGCTAGAAAATTAAAATACACATAGAATTTTCATGTTTCTAATTATATTCTTTTTGGATTTGCCTCATTTTACTCATTACATATTATATCTTTAATGGGTATGGAAGTTAAAATTAATGAACCACATCTCTTTTAAAATAGTTCGATTTGGATTATAAGCTAATTTGGAAATTACTTTCCTCTTTTTGCTCTGATTTAATAAAGTGCTGCATTAGCAGGAAAATACATTCCACACATTCTGTGCATTTCAATTGCTACTTAAGCTCTAGACCGATTTAGAAAATTTCACAAAATATAACCCTGCTTGTTTTGCTTGATTTTTGACAACAGATTGAAGTTGTTCGCCAAATGGTAGGATAATGTCAGCTTTTAGCTTTCTTAACTGTTAATAGAGGAAATATCTGGTAACTGGCCTGTCTCGTAAAGATGGTGACTATAGCATATCAATGTTTCTTTTTCCATGTGCAGAAGGAGGCAAAGTATACGCAGCTGGAGGAAATAATGAAGGACAGCTGGGACTTGGTGACACTGACGAGAGAAACTCTTTTCATCTAATTAGTTTTTTTACTTGCCAGCGTAAGATTAAACAGCTCTCTGCTGGATCCAATACTTCAGCTGCACTAACTGGTGAGATTTTGTCCCACTTGAGGCTGGGATCCATCCCTTTCGTTTAGACCAGGATATACCGACTGAGTCATCTGACCCCAGCATTGCTGTTTCATTTTCTTTCATTAACTTTGTGTTTTCAGAAGACATAAAAATTGAACTTTGAATCATGACATATAGTCCAGTTTTGCGCTTATTTAGAGTTAGACGGAAACACACACATAGCTGCCATGCTTCCATCTACTCCTATAGAAATTAAATATTCATCATGTGTTTTGAGCATTATATTTGCAGCTATAATAAAGTTGCTATCAGAAACATAGAAATCTATTGGATATGTGTTAACAGAACACGGTCTGGGGGCGCCTGGCTGGCTCAGTCGGAAGAGCACGTGACTCTTGGGGTTGTGAGTTCGAGCCCCACCTTGGGTGTGGAGATTACTTAAATAAACTTTAAAAAATAAAATTAAATATGGTCTGTATTGGTCATTGTATCTCTCTGCCCTCCCTCTCAAAGCCCATGTGAAAAATGTCCTCAAGATGGAAGCCAAGATCCACGTGGTGTCTGTGAAGAAGCTGCCGGTGGGCTTCTCTGCTCCAGTGGGGGGGGGCTGTGTGGCCCACAGTGCTGCTCCAGCTGCCAGGAGGGCTGGAGTACCATCTGCAGCGCCGTGCCTGCAGTACCGTCCACCGTCCACTAGCTTCTCGGTGTCCTTGTGGTTCTTTCAGTTTCTCTTGATTTCCCTTATTATTAAACCACTTCAAATCAAAGATTTAAAAATTTTAAATTAATTAAAAGATGTAAGTCTTGATAGTTTCCTTTCTAAAGTATTTTGCCTAGCTTCACTTTTTCTTCCGTTGGAACCCTAATCAGAACACAAGCTAATGTGTTTTGGAGATGTTCTATCTGCTCACGTATCTCAATCTCTGAAGCTGTGGTATGTGTTTTCAAGTATAAATTGTAAAAAAAAAATGAAATGCATTTCTTTTTCTTTTTTGTCTTTCCTTAAAACTTCGTTTTTACAGTGTTCTCAAGAGCAAGGTCCTCCAGGCCCTTTTGACCTGGGACTTGGCGACAGAACCCATGCTGTCGTTCAGTTCAGTTGCAGGCCGACTGCTTGAAAGGAAGAAACATTTGCTGTTCAGACAGTAGACTAAGAAAAGGTTGTTATAGGGAAGAACATTCTGTCTTTGCTGTTGAGATAAAAATATGGACACGATTTGCATCATGTTATTCTCTGTCCTTTATCATCATAGAAGCCTTTCATACTATAAATTGAACTCTTATGCAGCAAGCTGGTGTGAATGTCTTAGTAGCACTTTTCTATCAAGACACATAGTTTTTCTAAATTAAAAAAATAAATGCTGTGTTGGAAATATAATAACTTGATAGCCTTGCTACCTCTTAAAACCTTTTTTTTCCTCCTTGTGTTTTCTTTATAGAGGATGGAGAGCTTTTTATGTGGGGTGACAATTCTGAAGGGCAAATTGGTTTAAAAAATATAACTAATGTGTGTGTCCCTCAACAAGTGACCGTTGGGAAACCTATCTCCTGGATCTCTTGTGGATATTACCATTCAGCTTTTGTAACAAGTAAGACAGAACATTTTGGATTCATCATGTTACCTCTTATTTCTAACTATTTACTCAGTTAATGATAAAATCTAACATTCTATAGTTCTGTGGAAATAATGCGATGGCAGTCTGTATAATGAAATGATTGTAGTCTGTTTTGGGTCACAGTGTCTCTCCATTTTAATAATGAGAGTTTATAATTTCAAACTCACTCTGACCTGTTATCTTTTTTTAGTGAATATTAGAAAATATTAGAAAAACAGTGTGTATGTTAGAGACTTCTAAACATTGATTCTCAAACTTCTTGGATTCCTTGGCATTGGAAATGAGATCTATGGGCCACCTTCCCTTGGGTGCACTTGCCTCTCTACCTAGACCTACTCTACTCTTGTCCTGATAATTTGCTTTTATTGTTTAGTAATGGAGTCATAGACTTTCATTGTGAGAGCAGGGATGTAGAATAGACGGAAAAGGAAGATTGCTCAGTATGTGATAGGATTTCCTTTGCTGGAACTTTGCTTAGCATCCCCAATCTCTCCCTTTCTGGGGCTCCCTGGCAACCTTTTCTGCCTTAGTTAAATATTCAAAATGTTATAGTCTGTATCTACACAGGGAGTGATAGAAGTATGATCATTCCATCCTATTGGTGGTTTTTCTAACAGCAAAAACACCTAGAGGAAATAGTTCTGTGGCCCCTCTTAGATATCTCTAAGTCTTTGTTTTACATTTACTCCTTTTTCTATGCACCTCAGATTTAGAAAGTGCTGATTGACCCATTCCGGTGGCCCTCAGATTTACCAATGAATTGGTAGCACCATGGTACCAAGAGAGGGCAAACTCCAACTCAGCTGCCATTGTTCACCACTCTATCAGCTTGTATCTTGAACAAACTAATAGTAAATATCCTCAAATGAGGGAGTAAATGAATGAACAATTAACTGTGTACTTTGGGGCAATGCTACCTACCAACTTATCGGCAACTTTCCGGCTCCTGGGGTTGGTATAGTCTGTGCTCACTTTGTTTATAAGACAAACAAACAAAACACAAATGGAAAAACAAACAAAAATCCCAAGCAAAAGCATTGTCTTATACTTAGATTTTAATAAAACTGCCAAATCAATTTTATCACTAAACTCTACTTTAGCCAATAGGAAAACAAGGAATTGCTCATTGTAGCCAATAGGCATTACATTGAACTTTTTTGTTTTGTTTATATTTATGCCTTTTAAAAAAACAGTTTTATTGGGTGGAATTTAAGAAACAAGACAAATGAGCAAAGGGGGGAAAAGACAAATTAAGAAACAGACTCTTAGCTATAGAGAACAATCTGATGGTTGGGGGGGGAGGTAAGTGGGATGGATGAAATAGGTGAAGGATTAAGGAGGGCACTTGTGATGAGCACGAGGTGGTGTATGGTAGTGCACCTGAAACTAATATTAACACTGTGTCAACCAACTGGAATTAAAATTTTAAAAATTAAAAAAAAGAAAGTCAAAGAACATACACAAAACCAGCTTTATTGACATATAGCTCACATACCATACAATTCACCCATGTTAAGGTGCAAGGAGCAGCAGGAATTTACACATAGAAGTGGAAAGAACCTCATTTGGACTTAGTAACTCCTTTCATATGAGAGGCGAGAGGCATGGGAAAAAGAGGACGGGAACCAACAGAGCAGTTCTGTGCCAGTGCTTGCTAAATACTTTATAGAAAGCTGTAGTTTAGAAAATTTCATTTTCTGTGCAGATCAACCCAGAAAATCAGTAGAGCTGGGTTTGTAGTATTTGACCAAGTTTTAAGTGGTGCATACTATGTGTGTTGGATGTCCCACAACTTCCCCAAGTTCTGTTTTGCTAGAAGGACTCTCAAGCCTCAGTAGCTTGAGAGTTATTCTCACAGCTAAGATTTATTACAGCAAAGGATACAGACAAAAACAGCTGGAAGGAGATATGTGTCCTCCAGAGAAATCTAGCATACACTTCCTAGTCCTTCCTCTTTGCTGCACAGGACATGCTTTCAACTACAGATGTGTGTGTGTAATGTCCCTGCCCAGAGAAGCCCACTCTATTCTCAGGGTCTTTGGCTTTTATGTGGGGGTGCTGATTGTCTGGGCATACCCTGCTAGCAAGTAGTCACAGCAACCGAAGCTCTGATCCCTCCACAATGAAACCAAGCATACCTCATCAATGTCGATGGTTGTGCAAATAACCCTAAGAACCCAAGCTGGCATAATTCATTGTTCGGGTTACAAAACAAAATCATCAGTCACTAGCAGAAAGAACACTCCAAGGGCCACATTCCCAGGGGTTGGTCAGTGCTCAATCATGGTTCTCTTGGAGACATGCAAATAATAAACAACCAGATACACTGTGTTACCTCTCTCCTGACATGAATGGTGATATGTTCTGTGTCAAATTAGATTATGTATCTACAAAGGTTTTTAAATTCCTGTCTTATAGAACTCAGTTCAGTGCATAGAAATGAATTCTAAAAAGTTCTGCTTTCAAGAAACTCATAGTGTGATAACTATAATAAGAGAAGCAGGTTAGTAGTGTTAGTATGGACAAGACAGTGATTAAATGTCACAAGTTCCTTGATAAGAGAATCTTTCTGAAGGAAGTGCCATCTAACTGAGCAAAATCTGCTGTCTTAAGACTCACTCATCATATTTACTTCACACATAAGTGCATTTTATGAAACAAGTTTCATAAAAGCAATTATTCATTTGTTTAACAAGTATTCATTGAATATTTCATATACCAGACGCTGCTAGGTTCTTGGAATACCAAAGTGAACAAGACAAAATCCATGTCCTAATGGGGGCTTAATGTCTAGTCATTTTGCTTTACTATAAAAGGAAGTAGAAGAAATAAGATGGTCTCTATGTGAAACAGCTAAAATCGTTTTCTAGTTCACTAATAGTGATGTCATGAATTCATAAAGACTTTGGATTAGCATAATCAAGGAGAAAAGAAAATCTTAGCTTTATTTCCTTACCATACAGTAAAAATATCTCAAGAAAGGGTAAATTAATCAAGTTATCATTTTCTGAATTTTTTGTCGAACATGAGAATGTGTACCCTCAAAGACTATTATTTTGTCCATAATTCTGTCATCTTTGATCGTTGTACTTTTCCTTCAATAGCGGAGGGAGAACTGTATACATTTGGAGAACCGGAGTGTGGAAAGTTAGGTCTTCCCAATCAGCTGCTGGTCAATCACAGAATGCCCCAGCCGGTGCCTGGAATTCCTGAGAAGGTGGTGCAAGTAGCTTGTGGTGGAGGGCACACTGTGGTTCTCACAGGTATGTGTGGAGCCCACCCTCTGTTCCCTGCTTTCTGAGATGGCTAATAATAATTTTTTAAAAATACACTCATTTTCTTCTATTGTGATAAAAACACTTAACATCTGATCCACTCTTTTCATAGATTTTCAAGTCTATAATACAGTAATTGTTATCTATGGGCACAGTGTTGCACAGCAGATCTCTAGACCTTACCTTGCATAGTTGAAACTTTATACCCATTAATTAGCTGCAGCCCTTTCCCCCTCCCAGCCCTTGGCAGCCATCATCCTAGTCTGTGCTTCTGTGAGCTTGACTTTATTAGATACCTCATACAAGCTGGCCTTGCATCTTTTTTCATTAAGACCCCCATCTTTGATTTCCATAGTTAATACATATTTTTGGCCTATGGAAGAAAATTGTAAGTAGAAAAAAATGAATCTTGTGGAATTGTTTTTGCTAACAATGGACATTTTCATGATCTTAACACCTTTAATGGCAGCAGATAACATTGTTTTTAGCTTGCTTTCAACGACAAACTGTTTTCCTTGTGTGTGTGTGTATTCTATATTTATCTAAAATTGATATCATTTTTCCTGAAATACCTTCTTTTCCCTGTTCATGCTATTTTCTACATGTCATTAATAATTCTTTTCTTCGTAATATTCACAATGTAAAACTTGGTATTTTCTTTGTGATTTTTATGTTCTATTATAGTAATTCATCAAAAAGTGTTAAGATTCTAAATTACAGATAATAAAGTTAGAACCTTAATAGCAATGTCAATTTTGGCTTCTGAATTTTATATTTGGTATGACATGTCATTTTTCAGGATTCCAGTCAATACGGTACAATATACATACTACTTGATACTGTGCTTACTAAATTGCTGCCTCCAAATTTGTTCGGCATTAGATTTATTTGGGTAGTGTACAGGTAATACAGCTAGTGAAATATTACATTTTTTGGTCAAAAAGAAATTAACAGTTTCTGAAGTCACCGCTTAATCTTCAGTAACCCAAAGTTAGCAGTGTTGTAGGGAAATTTTGAATAATACCCCATTCTCAGATGATTTGCTTAATGTTGCAAGGTGATTGAGTGATATTTTATCTTTAGACTTTCCTCTCTTACATCACTTTTCCTTGACTTTTTGTTCTAGTCCAAGTCATGCTTATTAAGCGCTGGTTTCCCAGAATGGTAATTCCCAGATGGAATCTGTTTCCAAGTTAGAAATAATTTTTTTCAAGGCCTCCATTCTATATTTGGAAATAATAATAATAATAGAGAGGTGTAAGATTTCTTTGAATTTCTGCTAACAAAATGGATTTTCATATATTTTTAAGAATATTTATTTTAGGAATTAAACTTAGAAATTAATCTTTATAAATTATCTGAAAATGTATTCTATAGGTAGAAATTCAACTTATTCTTTATGTGTTCTGCAATTTCTCTAGTTTAAACAAACATTATAGAATTTATTAGGTGATTGAAGGTTATTCTAAAGGACACAAATGTTGATTATATAAAATAACATCATTCAACTATATATTATAAAATATCATTACATTAAATGAGCATCCAGATAATCCATGATACTTTTAATTATACTTAAAATTTAAAAATGCACCTAAGTGTGATATTTTCTTGCAATATTATAGACATTTAGCTTTCTGTGGACTTAATTTTGAGGTTAAAAACTATGTTGCCAGAAATTATTCTCTCTAGATTTTTGCAGACTTCGGGATCTCACACACCAGGAAAGTTTTTGTATTTTAAGTTTTTAATTTTGTGACAAGAATAGGAAGACCAACAGATGGTTGCGATCTTCTGATTTGCATTTGGCTAAATATGGGCATTGCAGAAAAAATGCAACCTTTTCACCACTGTATCATAAATAAGGGGGCATTTCAAAACCAAAATTAAAAAGCTCTCAATTTTATTGTAAAAGACACCCTCTTAAATTATATACACTTATCTGTATGGAAAATTTACTGCTTTGCCTATTTTTCACATTTCTCCACGGACCTGTGAGAACTTTATGATGAGCCAGCCCTGGTGAGAAACCTGTGTTTCAGAATACAGTGTGGACAGAAATAGTCCTAACTGATGAAGAAACGGACGTGAAGCCCATGTTGATTATCTTGACTAAGTACTAAATTGAATACCTAAGAGTTATAGAATACTTTGAAGACCTTAAAGGAAAGAATAGCTAACCATCTGTTCTAGATCATTCCCTTCACCAAAGGAAAGGAATTGGATTAGATGATTCTATGGGGGCCCTCCCTAGCATTGTTTTTCCTTTTGTCTGTAATTCTGATCTTAAAATCTGTTTGGGTACCTTTCATTAAAATACTTTAAAGATAATTTAAATTAATTCATTGCTGATGAATTTATTTAAAACATAATACTCCACGTGACCTTAAGAGGTTAGAAAATACAACTACTGGTTGTGGCGATGGTATGATTAGTTTCTTCTTCGAATCAGGGAAACAGTGAACTGCTGAGAAAGTGTCAGCTTGGAACTTGGGATACACTAAGTGAGACAGAGTGATAGATGTAATCTGGTATGTCATCACCAGCATTAGCAAAAGCCAAGAAAGTCCTGGTTATAAAATGGGGTCCACAATAAAGTCTGGATTCCAAGGAAAAATAAGAACTTAACTTCTCTAGATTATATTTGGACAAACTCAGGATCTCTACAGGGCAACAAGTTACTAGTCATGAAATCAAATGTATTCTGGGAAATCAGAATAATATTCATATGAAGCCACCTAATAAAAACCGTTTTCCTAATAGGGTATCATTTGTCAGCATCGAATTACGTTGTTAAATGTTACAAAGGCGATAAGACCAAAAATTATATTCATTGTTATATGTAATGTCCTTAGGTTAAAATTATATTCATTGTTATATGTAATGTCCTTAGGTTAAAAAAAAAAGAAGAGTCTTAGGTCATTTTTTTTTTAAGTTGAAACTGTCATCACTGCTAATCAGCCAAGTACCTGAAAGTGAACCGAACAGGGTAAGGAGCAAAACTTTTGTCACGTAATTCAGGTGGCCTAAATGTCCTCATTTCACAGGCTCATCTCAGCCCACATAATTTAACCCAACATTCAGAACTGGTGACATGCTCTGCGATTATTAATTAAACTAAGAGATGGTATTTTTTACGTTAAAATAAGGATGTTTTGCCATAGCCTCAGTGTGGCTTCATCTCGTTGACACAGCATATTTTCTTTAAGAGGTGTTATCCCTCTGTCTTATTTATGAAGAAAGCATTATTAGGAAAAATGTAAAACCATATGACACTAGATAGTTATGTGTTCATCAGGATCCTCCACTGTCAGAAATAAGATGAGTTGATTAGCTACTTTTTAGAAAAATGTTTTTAAAATGGAATGTCCTAGTGTGTCTTAAAATCTGTCTGAATGTTTTCTCATGCAAGCCTCACAGCAACTCTATTAGAGAGGAATTATAACATCAGAGAATTTGGATAACTGGCCTGCTTGCCACAGCTAGTAATAACGGAGGTTTGGACTCCTGCCCGAATCCAAAGCTCTTGCTCTTCCTCCTGTAACATGGAGAGGCAACGCGTGGGACTTTGGAGGAGACCATGCTTCCTGACTCAGGGCCAGCCAGAGTTGTGTGTCTAAAGGGACCCTTTTGTCACCACTCATTTATCCTGTTTTTGTGCTTTTCCATTTCTTGAGAACGTATGAGCTAATGTTTACTAAGTTATCGGAGGTCCTTTGGAGTTGCTTAAAAAATATTAATATAAAGGAAAAGCTTTTGTCCCTCCTTTCATTATTATTACACTTCCTAGGAAAGGAACTTTACCTGTGAGTAAATCAAGCATATCTACGGTGAGTTTCAATTCTCATGCAAATTGTCCTCTGAAATTGTTTTACAAAGTAGGTTATTCTGATAAACTATTTTTGAGAAGTAAGGAGTTTTTCTGTAGGAAACACTGCTCATTTTTTTTTAAGGCAACGAAAGGAATTAGCTTAATGACAATTGATGCCATTTTTAAAGAGCCGAGTGGTAATAATAGGTACATGTTAGGTAGTTCACTGACTGATGTGTCTTTAGCAATTCTTTTTATGGTTATATGTAAAAGGTAAAATCAGGCCCATGCCATAACTTTTACAATCGTCTGCCTTGTCATTTTTCCCCTCCTTCATCACTGAGAATGTATACCTAAGTATTAGGTATTCTTACATGTATATTTTAGGGGCATTTAACTTTCATCACAAAAGTTTGAATGTCACAGTTTTCTAGATATACTGGTGACAGTGTCTGCTTCCCTGCAATCTTTTTCTTGTATTTGTTCATTCCCTTTCAGAGAAAGCTGTGTATACCTTTGGACTGGGACAGTTTGGTCAGCTGGGTCTTGGTACCTTTCTTTTTGAAACTTCAGTACCCAAAGTCATTGAGCATATTAAGGATCTGAAAATAAGTTCTATTTTCTGTGGAGAAAATCACACAGCTCTGATAACAGGTAAAGATGAGAATTTCTGCTACGTATTTCTAGAACGGGGTATGTTTTACAACAAAATACAAACTGTGTGAAATGAATGTATCTAAGCAAAGGAATCAATAACTGAGAAAACCAATAACTGAAAAATTTTAATCAAGAAAAGTTCTTGTTTAATATGCCAAAGTGTAAAGTTGTAAACTCTTTTTTAATATTTCAATTCAATTTCAAATCAGTGTAAATGATCCAAAGATTTAGAACCTCAAAACAAGTCAGTGGTGTCAGAGGTAATATCATAGTATTATACTTTGGCAGAAAGCTGGAATCCTTTTGAAATTACATTAGTTTGAAGGCTCTTAACTCTGCTCAGGCCAGAGGGAAAAGTCGTAGAAGAAAGAACTTTAAAATGTTCTCCATGTTTAGTCTGACACAGCTACATACGGGCTGAATAAATGCCTTTGAAGCTTTTGCCGCTAGGAGGCGTTTTCAGGAGTGATTCTTTGCTACTTTCTCCACAGTGACAGAAAGGCACCTCAGAGGCCACTAGGCAGATACCAGGCTCCTCTAGACCCTTTGCTCTGTACTTTCTCCTTTATCCAGGGAGATACTGCTTTGGGTCTACTTCTCAACCTCAAAAACTAGGTGCTGCTAATATGGACTCAATAAAGATTCTCCCCTAGAAATAACTCATTTACCTGTAGGTAATTGATATACTCTACAATTGTAATTGCTTTGGAACAATACCCCTGTAATTTCACTATTTCTAGCCCACGTTTCTATCTAAAAATGAAGTAAAGCATTAAAAAGGCAGAAATCGTACAGTATTTTGAAATAAACCAGGTACTGGTATTTCTACATTTGTTTCCTTCTTTCTAAAAAAGCTACTGCTAAATGGAGCTCATCTGATGGTATCTAGTTGGGGCAACTAGTAATCCACAAATACAACGTATACTACCATACACTGTTCCTTCTTCCCCAAAGAGCCTTTCAGAGAGAACTACCTGCCCATTTTCAAGTGTCAATGTCCTTGTTAATGTGGTGTGAAATAGAACTATATAAAATGTAAAGAATTATCATTCATTCATAGTCCCAGAACAGTTGTTGATATGTATCCCTTACTGCAGGGTCCTAGTGTCAATTTCACTGTCCTTACTGCTGTTTTTCATCAACCCTAAATTGCCATTGATGGGAAATGCATACTTTTTATGGATCATCTAACACACAATTAGATTATTTGGTTAAACTTTCATACTACCTTCCCCCTGATGAAAGAAGTTATAGCACAAATAATTGAACATTAACTTTGTTTGCTTTTTGCTCATCAAGCTTCCTCAGGGGACCGGTGTTATGAATTTTTTTTCTTCCAGGACTAACAAGAGGTGTGTAGTAAGTTATCTGTAAGTTCTTGCCAGTTCCCCATTATGTCAGCCGGTGGTTCATGGTTTAAAAAAGCTTTCAGGTTGGAAGTACAATCAGGTAGCTTGGATCAGAGTTTATCTTTTCTGGCTAAAGATAATCAAGTTAAAACACAAAGCCTAAAAAGCACTTTGGGTAAAGAAATCAAGGGTCAAAAGAAGAAGGAAGAAGAAGGGAAAAGGATGATAAAGAGAATAGGAGTATACGTAAAGAAAGGAAATAAGTGGCTAATAGTAAGAATTGTAAGCGTCTACGTTTGGGGTTTAAATACTGGTTATTGCTTATTAATAGGGGATCTATTTTCTATTTGTTTAAAGATTTATTTGAGAAAGAATGAGTGAGGGAGAGAGAAAGCACAAGCACACAAGCAAGAGGCGCAGAGGGAGAGGGAGAAAAAATCTGAAGCAGACTCTGTGCTGAGCACAGAGCCGGACGCAGGGCATAATCTCATGACCCTGAGATCACGACCTGAACTTAAACCAAGAGTAAAACGCTTAACCGACTGCACCACACAGTTGCTCCTCTGTATTAATTTTTGAGCTTGACACTTCACTGAATTATGTTATTATTTCTCATCATTTTTCCTTAAGTTCTCTTGGATTTTCTTAGTATGAGATTACTTTGCCGTCTTAAACTAGAAATTCCCAGATGTGATCTTATCATTTCCTGACTTAAAACCATTCATTCAATTTATTGCCATTAAGGTAGAATTCAGAAATTCTTATTATGAACCGACAGGGTCCTCTGTGGTGTGGTTCCTTCCTACCTCTTCAGACTCATCTCATACCCCTGGCCCCTTTGTGCTCCAGGCACATTGGTTGCCTTTCAGTCTCTTGACTGTGTTATGTTTTCTCTTGATTCAAAGCCTTCATATGTGTTTTCTTGCAGTTGAAACCCTAATCATCCTTCAGGTCTGTTTAAAAGCCTTCCCTAATCCCCAGACTAGAAGGAAATCCCCCTCTTCTGCACCCGTCCTGGCCCCCTTGCCTTTCCTTCTGCTTCCATGGCACTTTCCACCCCCTGAGAGAGAGGGTGTGAAGGAGGGCTTGAGAAGAGGAGTGAAGGTTCAGAATAGCTGTTCTGGCAGTGGGCAGAAGGGTTAACTGGAGAGCAACAGCCAGACTACTTATCATTATCGTGGGCCACAGAGGGGCCCTCGCCATTGCTCTAGGGACTAGTCAGCATGGTTGGTTTATGACACTTCCCTCAGCGGCGTTCCACAACCCAGGAGCTGAATTAGTAAAAGAGACAGTTGGATTGATCTAAGCCGGTAGTTTTCCACCAGTGGCCATTTTGTTGCCCAGGGACACATGACAGTGTCTGCAGATGTTTTTGATTGTCCCAACTGTGGAGGCAGGGTGTTCTATGGACATTTAGTAGGTAGAAGCCAAGGATTCTGCCGAACATCCTACAGTGCACAGGACAGACCCACACAACCGAGAATTATCTGGCACCAAATGTCAGGAGTGCCAAGGTTGAGAAACTTGAGTGGGAAAAAAAAGTAGATCGTATTGGAGCATAGGGTGTCAGAATCCAAAAATCTCCTTCCCCTTGAGAGGATGGTGTGTATCAAGAGGCAGCTCACGCTGGGGTACTGCTGTTCCACACAGTGCCTCACACAGCTGGGCTTCAAAGTCACAAGCCACCAACAGCTTAGTGATTTATTCTCAGAGTACCTGCTGCCTAATGTTACGTGCAGGACCACAGAGACCGTAGAGAGCGTGGAAATATCAACGGATCAGAGTAAATTCATTGCAGCATTTGAGGGGGAAATTGTAATTGCAATGTAAGTAAATATGTTTGTCTATTTACAAATAGATCTATACAAGTAAGGATTTTGTAATTCTCTCTTTTTTTGCATTTTAGATTTAGGTCTCATGTATACTTTTGGAGATGGTCGACATGGAAAATTAGGACTTGGATTGGAGAATTTTACCAATCAGTTCACTCCCACTTTGTGCTCTAATTTTTTGAGGTTTATAGTTCAATTGGTAAGGACATCATATTTCCCTGTTCACATGTTCATATTCCTATATACGAGTCCTGCAGTATTTCATAGAAAATAGGTAATTTTATGTTTGTTTGAAAGACTATCATGGCTATATCAAATCAGTATACTCACTTCCTAAAAGCCAAATGTCAGACATCATGCCACTCAGAAAATCTGTCTGTTTCCTAATTCCTCTCCTTTGAGCGTCATCCTTTTAACCCTAGTCTTGACTCTCTTGCTTCGTTCTCCGGTGTCTCTTGAGAGCCAGAACCGTGCCATGCCTGGAAACTTGGATGTCTCCTCCAGCAGCCGGCAGGATGTCTGACGATCACCTATAAATATTTGTTGAATTAGATATTTCTGAGATTTATTTACATTATGAAGGAAAGGTTCAGAGTATGCTATTCTTAGAACCACCGTGTAGAACACTATAAAGTTGCTAAAAAATCTGTGTATTACAAATACCACACAGTGGTTTTTTAGGCATTTTAATGTGAAAATCAGTTATTTCTCAAAATCCTTTGAATGTTGGTTTCATTTTCACAGTTCCACCATTGTGCATGCTTACATTTTGCTCTAAGGACTTTTAAGCATTGAACTTCAAAAGTGTTCATGTAAAGAAAAAGTTTTGGAGACATAATTATCCGAAGAGCATGATTTCTTCTTGGATCACTTTTTTCCAAGTAGAACTTCTCTGGATAATTTTTTCAAGGTGTTTGTGTTACTCTCAGATTAAAATAACATTTTCTAACTTGTGAGGAGAAGCCTAATGTACCAGATAAATTGGAAGTAAAATGGTGTGTTAAACTTGTTCTAATTTTCAATTGTGGTGTTTAAAGAATACGTATTAAAATTCATATGTGTGTGTATTTGGGAGTGGGGGAGAGACAGACTGACTGACTACCTAGGAAGTCTACCATTAAGTAAATGTTTTGTAGCCAAAAACTGTTAAAAGCCCATTTGTGTTTGAAACCAATGTTGATTAATCAATCTGCGGTTTTCTGCTGCAGGTGGCTTGTGGTGGATGCCACACACTGGTTTTTGCCACTCCACGACTCGGTGGGACAGAAGGAACGGAGTTAGAAGAAATAAACAATTCCTACTACCCTGCAGTGCCTTCTCTGCCCATCAGCGATCTGAGCTCAGGAAATGTACTGCACAGAACTCTATCAGCACGTGTGCGGCGAAGAGAGAGGGTATGGAGTCGTGGCCAGTTCTATATCATGGCACTGCAAAGAAAATGGAAAAAAATTCATTTTCTTTTTAAATCAAAGAAGGGTCTTTTAAGATAGATATACTAAATAAAATGGTTAGAGTTGCAGGGTTATAAACTTAAAGCAAAATCTGAGTTAAGCTGTTAAACACACAAATGAGAAAATTCAAATAATCATGGATAACCTTGAGTTAATAGAGAGTGGATACAAAGCAAAGACACAAAGCGTCCTTGTAGAGGCCTATCTTCGTACTTCAGATTGAATGCTGAATGATTTTCTCAACTCTATATGGATTGACTTTTACTTTTCTTTTTATCTTTTAGTTACACATCATGAGCCGTGAAAGGTTATACACTATAAACAATGAAATGTAGGAAACAGAGAAATAAGGACTTCAGTTCGAGATAGGGAATGTTCTTTCTCATTTAAATTTAGAGGTTCTCATTGTGCTTTTAAATTATTACTTCAGTGACACTTAATGTTTAAAAAAACAAAAAGAAAATGCCAAGTAATGTTTAAAGGAGACCTTCCTTTTTTTTAATAAGTTACTTTAAGTTCCAAAACATATTCTCTCTGAAGTTAAAAGGTTAAGTTTGGCTTTTTGTTATGAAAAGTATATATGGAAAGACTGAGAAAAAGCAGCATTTTGTAGTTATTGTTTGTTTAGGTCTCCTGACTAATTTTTTGTTTCCTAAGGAAAGCAGAGAGAATACACATACACTTTCTCCTGTCATGTTAAAAACAGGCTTCTAAATTAACAATTTAGAGCAACTTAGATACAGAGATAACAGAACAAAACATCTTTGAGTCCTTGGGGGTAATTTAAAAATGAATGTGGGATGGTGGGCAACTTTGAAGTCCCTCTCTTAAATATTTTTAGCAACTGGGGGGTAGTTTCTATCAATACTAAACATATAACATCATGTAACAGTTTATTTAACCTGTTTATTTTAAAGGAGAAATCACCCGATTCTTTTCAAATGACACGAACACTACCTCCAATTGAAGGGACTTCTGTGCCACCTGTCTGCTTTTCCCCCAGTCCACTTCCTTTCTATATGTCTGCAAGTAATTGGCCAGGGAGAATGGTACTTGAAAAGGAGGACCCCGTGCAGCCAGCAGAACCAGGTAACAGTTGATACTCTGCCTGCTCATAGGAAAAGTGGACCCTTTATTCCTATTGGTGTCATGTTTATCTTAGGATGTTCTTGACAATTGAATTGTTTTCTTCCTAGTTGGAGGCTGACATCTCTCATTTGAGTTCAAGTCCAGGAATACTCTTACAACAAATACAAAGCATCATCAGTGACCCTAAAAATTCCATGTAACAATAGCAGCGTATTTTTATAGAGCAATGTATAACATATGTAATACCTTCTCTTACATTATCTCCTTTAACCCCTGAAGCAACTCCATGAAATAGGTGGGAATTCTAAACTCTTCATTTTGATAGATGAGAGAAGCAAGGCTTGAAGAGACTGACTTGGCCAAGGTTACTCAGCTTATAAATGAGGAAAGCCGGATTTGAATGCAGATCTTCTGGACCTATGTGAAGTCTTGCATTTAGACAGGATACAGTAGGGGTCAAGAACATGGGGTATGCGGGCACCTGGGTGGCTCAGTCAGTTAAGTGTCTAACTCTTGATTTTGGCTCAGGTCATGATCTCAGGGTTGTGGGATCTAGCACTGCCCAGTGTGGAGCCCTCTTAAGATTTTCTCTCTCCCTCTCCCTCTGCTCCTCACCCAATGCTCCCCCTCCCCCCACCACTCTCATGCATTCTCTCTCTCTCTCTCAAGAAAAAGAAAAGAAAAAAGAAAAAAAGAGCATGGGGTATGGAGTTAAGTTGATCTGGGGTCAGATGCCAGCTCTGACATTTATTAACTGTGTGACTGACTTTGGAAAAGTTACTTAATTTCTCTAACCCTCAGTTTTCCTATCTTTGAAATGAGTTTAATAATACTTCTTTAGAGTGACTGAGATTACATGAGATAGGGTATATAAAATACTTAGCATTGAGCGTAGCACCTCTAGGAACCTCTTTATAGTTACAGTCATGGTTATTAGTCACACTTCTACCTCAGCGCCTTTTAGATATGCATTATATTTTAAAATGTAATCCCAGCTCTTTGGTTATTATACACCTCTTGTAAATAATTTTATTTATAGGCATTTGTGTATCTTAGGAGTGTGTATATGTTACTGCAGGGCACATGCTTGAATAGTAGGGGTAGGACAAGAAGCCAGGATCAAGAGATCCGAGTAAACAGTAGGTTTAGAATTAAGATCATTTGGGTACCTGGGGTTAAGAATCATGGCACAGATAATTTTTAGTATCTTTGGGATCAAGAACCCAGGCAAGATTTGAGGTAGTAAAAGCAAGACTTGTGGGCCATGGGAATAGAATATTACCTATAACTAGGACCTTGATCATAAGCTGGTTTCTTAACTGTATTTTTTTCCCAAAGGTTTATTTTATTTATTTTAGAGAGAGAATGTGAGTGGGGGGGAGGGGCAGAGGGAGAGGATCTCAAGCACGCTTCATGCTGAATGCAGAGCCTCCTCTCAGGACCCCCAAATCATGACCTGAACCAAAATCAAGAGTCAGACATTTCACTGACTGAGTCACCCAGACGCCCCTGATCCCTGATAATGAGCCGGTTTCTTGCATCTCACACAGAACTTTTGTATGTTTCCTTTTGAGATAAGCATCACTAACACTCTTCAGGCCTGTACATGGAAAAAGTGGAGTCTGACAACTGTGTACAAGGAAAAGAGAGGTTTATGGTTTGGGGGAAGTTGTTTCCTACTTCAAGAGATTGAATGTGATCATATACAGAGTTTTGTAGCTAGAGCCAAAGGAAAAGCTATTCCTTATCTTTTTGTGACTGTTTACTAAAACTGTCTTAAAAGTATTCTGAAAGTTATATCTAACATATAACGTGACTTTTTCTAAATTATTTGCAGACTTTAGTGTTTATTGTGGAGGGAGGAAGGTCAGGGAAGACCTTGCTGAGAAGGTGATATTTAAGCTAAAACACAAAGGATAAGAAAGACAGCCACATGAAGAGAGAGGTTATATGCGTTCTAGGCAAAGAAAATAATACAGGCAAAGGTTTGGAGGCAGTTTGTAAGAAAAGGAAAGAAGACCATTGGAGCTAGAGAGTACGGGAAAAGGCTAGATAAGACGTTGGAGAAAAGAGTGAAAACATATTCATGATTTTATAGGCTGTGAGAAGCCTATTTGATTCGAGTGTTTTTCTTAAGTCATTAAAGGGTTTGAATCTGTGGAGTGATGTGCTCCAATCCAATTTACATTTTAAGATGCTTACTTTTGCCTCTGTGTGGACTGTAGGGAGGAAAGACTAAAGGTAGGAAGAATACTTAAGAGCCCTTTGCAAGAGATGATGGTGTGTAGTCCAGGGTGTTTGCTGTGGAGATGGAGAGAAGGGGGCAGATTGGAAGTGCATTTGAGACCTAGAACTAACTGAATTTACACATAGAGGTGAAGGAAAGGGAAGAATCAAGGATGATTCCTAGGCAAGAGGATGGTTGACAAGCTTGAGGAAGAAAAAAATCAAACTTGAGATACCTGCGAGACATCCAAGCAGAAATATGCAGCAGGCAGTTGAAGATGCAAGCTTGAAGTTTGGAAGAGAGGTCTGAGCTAGGGAGATACGTTTGGAACCTGATAACACAGAGTTGGTATTGACAATCCATGGGACTTGGTGAAATCACGTGTTAGAAAGCAGAGTAGCAAGAGAAAAGAGCCCAGGATTCGGCCCGAAGAACATCTAACGTTTAGAGGGTAAGGGAGGAAGAGCCAGCAAAGCAGCTTTCCTCAGCCCTGTCAGCTAGTAGGGCAAGAGGAGCGGTATCAGAAGAGTAGGGTCATGAGTTCAAAGGACTGCTCAGAGGTCAAAGAGAAAGCCCAAAGAAGCAGCCCATGGATTTGGCATCGTGGGGTGTACCCGCGATCTTGACAAGAGTAGCTTCAGGAGAAGAAGAGAGCAGAAACCAGAGGGCTAAGAGTTGAGGCATGAATGGGAAATGAGGAAGTGAAGAGGACATAGGGTGTGTAGAGAATTCTTTTGCATATTTTGGTCATGAAGAGTGGAGAAAAGGGCTGGCAGCTAGAGGGAGATGCGGGGTCAATGGGAAATAGTAGAGCATTTTTGTATGCTAACGGACATAAGCCTGTAGTCCCAGACAGACTGGTAGCACACGAGAGAGAGAGCATCACCAAAGGTGCAAAGCTCTGGAGAGGAGAGGCGAGGCTGGCATACAGAGCAGTCTTTGGTAAGAGGAAAGACAAATCCTATATTTCAACAGGAAAATGGAGGTAAATGTGTACATTTGTTGGGGGGAAGATAAGGCAGATCAGGTCTGATGACTTCTATTTTCTCAGTCAAGTATAAGGCAAGGCCATGAGCTTCCATGGTCTGCTATCTATTTTTCCAAACCTCCATTCTCTGCCCTCTTCTGTCTGTCCCCTTTAGCACTTTCTTCATTAATCTTCCTCAGGCACAGTTCTAGTTCCCATCTGCTCCAGTGGCTTCTGAGAATCCCTAATATTTGTGAAAGTAAGTGTAAGTTTCCCCATGTAACTCTCACCTGCTTTTGTAGCTTCATCTCTCAGTAATCTTTTTCTTATAACCTTAATGCAGGTCACAGGTCTGTAAAGTACGGCTCATGAGTCATATCTAGCCAGCCACTTGTTTTTGTAAATTAAGTTTTATTGGAACCTAGTCATGCCATTCCTTTATGTATTGCCTATGGCTGCTTTTACACGATAGTGGCAGAGTTTGAGTCATTAGGGCGGAGACTATATATGGCCACAAAGCCTAAAATGTTTACTAGATGGCCTTTTACAGAGAAAGTTTCCCAACTCTTAATTCTGATCAAACTGAGCTCTTCACAGTCAGACTTCGTGGAAAAGGCTGTGAAGTCAAGACAAACCTGAGACCGACACTTGGCACTTCACTTATTCGTTTGTGAAGTGGGGTTACGCTGCTTACCTCTCTTGTTGTCATGGAGGTAACTCGACACATGTGAGAGGATGTGTTCCCTGCACATGGTCAGTCTTCAGTACAAGCCATTCTGCTGCTTCTGTTAGCACTGGGCTTCACTTTCTTCTCCATTCACCTCTACCTCTCAAAAATCTACTCACTCTTCCCCGTACCCCTTGAGTGAAACATTTCCTGATTTCCAACATTCGGGTGTGATTTCGCATGCCAATATATCCTATATTTTATATTCCCTTTAGATGATAAGTTCATTAAGAATGAGCCATTAATTAAGTTGATTATCTTGCACATAGCACCTCACATGAAATAAACACAAACTGATTACTTGCTCCTTTGAATTGAATGAATTTACAAGGGCAAGATCAGTGAGGCTGGCATTTTTAGCGAGGACTTCGTTGAGGATCTCCTCTCAAATAAACACATGGGTACTAAATGAGGGTGTAGTAATTGAGAAAAATGTAAGGTCAAGTAGAGCTTGTAAGCTTTAGTTACCTGCTCGATGACATAATAACCTTGCAGTTTCCCATGAAAGTTTCTAGGTGCTTGTACTAGTTATCTGATTTTTCACATAAGTGGCCTTAAAACTCATCTCACAGAGTTTGTGAGGGTCAAGAACCCAGGAGCAGCCTAGCTGAGGGGTTCTGGCTCAGAGTGCCTCATGCAGTTGCAATCATGCTGTCAGATGGTACTGTAGTCACCTGAAGGCTCCACTGGGGCTGAAGGATGGATGGTCTTCCACGCTCACTTGCGTGGCCATTGGCAGGACGTTTTACTTCCTCAGTGTGTGGACTTCTCCCTAGGAATGCTCCTAGCATGGCTTCCCCTGGAGAAAGTGATGCAAGAAAGACAGAGTAGGGGGACCGAGATATAAACTGCAGTAAGGTCACAATTATGGCTGCTTTGTTTTGTTGGCCATACAGAACAACCTGGTAAAATGTGGAAGGGAACGACACAAGGGGACCCATATCAGGAGGATGTGGGTCACCTGGGCCCTTTTTGGGGACGGACTGTTACAGTGCTTGACACCTGGGTAATATTTCTCCCAAAGGAATAGTGTTTGCCTGTTCGTATGAAGGAAGCAGGTGCTGTGTCATCAGGACTGAAGTCTTTAAACTTGCAGAAAGAGACTTTAAAACCTCTTATCACTATGAATGAATTCTGTTCAATTCCCTTAACATGAGGTTAAAGGACTTTAGTAAAATTATGCCTGCACTTTATATTACAGAATAATTTATTCTCTAGTTGTCTTTCAATTTTCCATTGAAAGCTGGTTTTCTCTTTTCCCTTTTACTCAGATTATTTTCAGGAAAAAATGGCCAAAGGGAAAGAGACAGACAATTCTTCAGCAGCAGATTCAGAAAGCCTTGGAGAAACTACTGATGTCTTAAATATGGTAATGGTTTTCTTATTTATCTATATAGATATGTTTGGATTTCAGTTCCTCATGTATTCATATATGTGTACATCCTGTGCTGTTACTTGCATTAAAAAAAGGTTTTGGTGTCATTATGTTTGTTATTTTTATATATTATATGTTTATTATTTTATTGAAGTATAGATTACATACAATTAATTTTGAGCCCCGTATCATTAGTGTGCAGTTGAGAGTAGATTATATACTGTCTGAACTGTTTTGTGTTCATTTTATATATAAGAATGAATAAATATATAATCTGATATATAGTCTTTATTCTTTTTAGAGCATATATTTTTTATTTATTGCAGACACATATGATGAGCCTGAATTCCAATGAGAAGTCGTTAAAATTATCACCAATTCAAAAACAAAAGGTATAATATAGAGAGTTATTTTCATTATGGTAGGTGAGAATGGTTTATATTTTTTCTTGAAAGTTTTCTGGAAAGAATACATGAGAGAGAAGTATTCATTTTCTTTAGATTTTAAAGGAGGAATACATTGTAGATAGCCTCAGCTTGGGTCGGTTCTGTTGGTATGTATCTCGGATATATAAAGGGATTTCATTGCTGGAATTTGCTTTTTGACGTCACTAACAAGTCATAGTAGCCGAATTTCTTACCATCAGAGCAAAGGACTATTATGGCAGTTTGTAAGTATTAGAAGAGGCTACTGTTTATCAGAATGGTTCTCAGACCTAGGTTGAGCATGACTTTGGTTGAGTTACCATGTTGTCCTCAAAGATGATATTAACATCTTTTTTAGCTCTATAATATGATGGTTTTAGTGAAAATATTTGATAATTGCTTTTTCAATGTGTGGAATGGGCTTTAATCTATCACAGAATCAGTAGCATAAAAACAAAATTAAGCATTTGGAAATTAATCAGAAACCAGGCATGGGTGATAAAGAGAGACTTTTAATGAATAGCAAGAGGAAGGAATAGGTGGTGGTTTTCACAACCCTAGAGAGATAAAGGCCTGCCCTGAAATCCTTTGCTTCTCCTGGCTTTAAGGACAAGTGGGGTGAAAGGAAGGAGGGGTTTGGGGATTAGAAAACTAACTTGGAGAAATATAAATTGAAGGAAGAAGGCTTATAGACAATATTTTATTTATACTTCCAGTGCCTTTGCCACGTTATTAAGCTAAAAATCCTTAAAGTCGAAGTCACTGAAATGCAAGAGAATCTTGCTGAATTATAAAAATTTAGTGCCAGTCTTTGTTAGTTTTATCTCTGTTTTACTGAGAGGCGTGGTGAGTTACAGCATTCCTTTTGAATATGGGAGAACTGTTGTCCTAACCCGTGTAGAAACTCAGCGAAGGTTGACTGACTTTATTGACTGACTACACTTCCAAGAAGACATCTTTCCTGTGTCTCTCCTTCCTCTTCTCTTAGACTCGGAGCTCTGCTGCTTCTGTGCTATTTGATTGTGCTAGGGAAATAAAGACACATACATTTAGAACTCATTTCTGGCAACTGGGCCTCTGCCTCACTTTAGCGCTCTTGAAAGAATTGTGACTTTTTAAAGAATAGGACCTAGAACAAATAGAAGGAAAGCACTTCCTTTTAAACAGATATATATTTTATACTTCACATAGTCCTCTTAAGTAGAGGCCCAACCAGACTTGAATGAAAAAAAGATTTATTACAGTATTTCCATATATTAATGTTTAAATTATGCTGTTAAATTTTTTTTTTTTTGGCAAAAAATGACCTCTTCCTAGGCCTAGCACTCACGACAGTTTATAACACTTGATTTAGTGAGGTTTTACTCTCCACAGACCCAGATTCATCAAATATTTCAATTTATTAGCTTATAGAATTTAGGTCAACAATTTGATTTTTGCCTTATTTCGTCCAACAGGAAATGAATTGCATATTCTTAATGTATCATTCAAATCGCATTGTTTAATTTCATAGTTTTTATAAAAATCTTACATTTTACCCTAGGTATTTTTTCCACATGGTGGTTAGTTTCATGTGTGCAAGTTATTATAATTAAAGAATACAATAGATAAAAGGAAGAGGGTCAAAAATTTGAAAACTCAAAGATTTGTTTTGAAAAGAAACCTGTTAGTATGCCGATAAAAAGATTTCATGTGTAGTTTTCAGATTTTTCTTCTAGAAGTAAGCTATTCATTTTTTTCTAATATTTAACAATTCCATATTTTCATTTATTTTCTTTAATTCTGTGAATTTCACGGAATTAAAAGACCAATCAAAAGTTGACAATTAAAATAATAGGGAAGGTAGGAAAAAAAGAAACTGAACCTGACCGTATGCAAGAGAAGTGTACATTTTTTTACCAGTATTTTCCAGAATTAGTCTGGAAATGTATTCTATTTAAGACTCGATTCAGATTAAGAAAAGGGGTAGAGAAGACATACTGATGGTCCTGTGTGAGTGGTGGCAACATGAGAGCAGGTAGTGAGCATGTGTGTGTTAGATGCGGACACGTGTGCCACGTCAGAATCCGATGCACTACAGATGTAGAGAGTGGCCTCAGTTATCTCCAGCCAAAGCCAAATCTGAGCAAACTGTCTGGTAAAACTGGACATTTTTATTCTGCTAGCGAAACTTAGAATAATGCAAAATCTTGGCAGTGTTTTGTAGTAGATAAGTTACCTTTGTCCACTAATAGTAGTATGACGATTACTTCAAAAATTTACAGAAACAAGAAACAATTGAGAAACTGAAGCAGCGTACAGCTCACTCTGAAAATGATGATAGTAAAGGATTTGCAAGTGAAGAGATGTCCAAAACAGTGAAAGAGGGGAAAGCCTATAAACAACTTTTGGCAAAAGGAATGTACGCGATGCAAGCAGCTCTGACTATGGAAGCATTTTCAGATGAGGACGTAGGTAATGACTCAGGCCAGCCTGGGCCTCGGCCTGACACCCGTGCAGAGCGCATGCAAAGAGAGCTATTTAGACGTGAAAGTAAGCATAGTATTTATCCACCTGACAGTAAGGCGATAGCAAAGGCATGTGATGGAGGCCAAAGGCAGAACGATCCAGACACAGAAGAAACAATCTCTGAGAAGGAAACTGAGCTGGCGGAAGTGGCAGGTCTGAAGGCTAGGAGACAAAGTGAAGAGAATTTAAGAAATATTAATATGTTCTTTGACAGCTTACCAAATAGAGACGTGAATATTGAGGATGAAGACAGTAAAGATTTTGTTAAGGACAGTAAGAGGAACAAGCAAGATATGATCTTTGACAGTGAAAGAGATTCTATAGAGGAGCCAGACTTGGAAGGCGAAAGTGCAAGTCAGCAAGGTACCATTGATGGCTTCGAGCAGCCCGAGTCAGTAGAATTTAGTAGTGGTGAGAAAGAGGATGACGAAGTGGAAACCGAGCAAAACTTGTGGTATAGCAGAAAATTTTTCGAACAAGGACATGTGGAAGAGATGGAACACAAAATGTCCAAATTCATGGCAAAATATGATTTTAAGTGTGACCACTTGTCAGAGATCCCCGAAGAGCAGGAAGGAGAGGAGGATTCAGAAGGAAGTGGCATAGACGAGCAAGAGGTAGAGGCAAGTGAGGAAAATGTGAAGGTGCCTGCAGGAAAACAGGAAGAAGTAGAGATCCTGTCAGCGGACCTGACAGACAGAGCAGAGGTGAGTGAAGGCAAGGGAAAGGCAGGAGGTGGAGGTGAGGGAATCCAGCGGGAGGGTAATTCAGGAGTGGAACAGAGACAAAGTGAGGAGGGGGAAGAGGAGGGAGAAAAGGGAGGAGGAGAAATGGGGGGCCTGGGTAAGGGAGAGAAGGACCTAGAAGAGGAGGAAGGCCAGGTGCAAGAGGAGGGGGAAGGAGGCCATCAGGAAGAAAGAAACAAAGGGATGGAGGAAGGGGAAGGGGAGGAGCAAAGAGATGACAATGAGAAGGAAGGGGATGGGGGGAGAGGAGGGGAAGAAGACAGGGAAGAGGAAGAGGAGGAGGAAGAAGGCAAGGAGGAGGGAGAAAGGAAAGAGGAAGAAGGACAAGAGGAAGGACAGGGAGAGAGGGAAGAAGAAGGAGAGGAGGAGGAAGGAGAGGGGGAAGGAAAGGAAGAAGAGGGGGAAGCAGAGGAGGAAGAAGAAGGAGAGGGGGGAGTGGAGGAAGAAGGAGAGGAAGAAGGGAAGAAAAGAGAAGGTGAAGGGGAGGGGGAAAGAGAGGGAGAAGCAGAGAAAGAGGAGGAAGCAGAAGAGGAAGGAGAGGGAGAAGGGGAGGAAGGAGAGGGGGAAGGGGTGGAGGAAGGAGAGTGGGAAATGGAGGAGGAAAGAGAGGGGGAAGGGAAGAAAAGAGAAGGTGAAGGGGAGGAGGAGGAAGAGGGAGAAGCAGAGAAAGGAGAGGAGGAAGCAGAGGAGGAAGGAGAGTGGGAAGGGAAGGAAGGAGAAAGTGAAGGAGAGGAAGAAGGAGAGGGGGAAGAAGAAGGAGAAGCAGTGGAAGGGGAGGAAGAAGAGGGGGAAGGAGGGGAGGAAGGAGAGGGGGAGGGAGAAGAGGAAGGAGAGGGGGAGGGAGAAGAGGAAGGAGAGGGGGAGGAAGGAGAAGGGGAGGGAGAAGAGGAAGGAGAGGGAGAAGAGGAGTTAGGGGAAGAAGAGGAAGAATGGGAGGGGAAGGGGGAAGGAGAGGGGGAAGAGGAAGGAGAGGGACAGGGGGAGGAGGAAGGAGAAGGGGAAGAAGAAGGAGAAGCAGGGGAAGGGGAAAAGGAAGAAGAGGGGGAAGCAGGAGAGGAAGGAGAGGGGGAGGGAGAAGAGGAAGGAGAGGGAGAAGATGAGGTGGTGGAGGAAGAGGAAGAATGGGAGGGTGAGGAGGAAGGAGAGGGGGAAGAGGAGGAAGGAGAGGAGGAGGAGGAAAGAGAGGAGGAGGAGAAAGAAGGGGAGGGGGAAGAGGAGGGGGAGGGGGAAGAAGCAGAGTGGGGAGTGAGGGAGAGGGAAGAGGAGGACATGGAGGAAGAAGAGGGGAAATACGAGGAGACAGGAGATGGAGAGAGTGAAAAGCAGGGAAGACCGGGTGAAGGAAAAGAGTCCAACAAAGCAAGCAAAATGAGAGGATCTGTGAAATATGACAGAGATAAGGCATATCCCCAAAAGTTGGTTACTAACACAGAGGGAAAGGGGAACAAGCGTGAGGTTCAGAGGTTCAAAATGCCAGTGCAGTCAAAACAACTTTTAGAAAATGGGCCGCTGGGTTCCAAAAAATTCTGGAATAATGTATTACCACATTATTTAGAATTGAAGTAACAGACTTTAAATTTCAAAGTTTGTCAACCTTTTTAAATTTTTAAAAATTTCAGTTTTAAATTTAACAAACTTAAGTTAAAGCTGTTGGCCGGCCCACAGTCTGAGCATCTTACATGTAATAGGCATTTAATTGCTTGTTTGCCGCAGTTACTTTATGTGTGGTACAGTACGACTGATAAAGGCGACAGAAAGCACTGGTAAATTTGGCTCCTCTTAAACTAATATTTTGTTATATTCCCCCCCCAAATTTATAAATCTGTCACTAGAAAATATCAAAAGGTCATAGCAGATAATTAACATTCTATATTCCTCATTAAAGTCAGATTTAGGAAATAAGGAGTGTACTGTAAGAATGTTGCTTTTGTATATACAAACTGGTCCCTTTAAAGATGGCACAAATCCTTCAGGGCTGTAAAAACATTTCTTATGAATTCCTTTGGTCTCTGATTATAATTTGCCTACTACATAGAATAGTTTTATAAGATGGATGGTATTGTAAAGCTAAAATGAAGAATTCACATTTTAAAGAAGTAGTGCTCTTTTTTCACCTTTTATGTGTCCTTTTTGCAACCAAGTGACAGCCGGATTCAGAGCTTAGATCTTAATGTGACGTCTTTTAGTTACTGTCTGCACAAATGGCATTATATCTCATGAAATGGAGGTGAACCTAAACATACATTCGGGAAGTGTGTAAAACTTGTAAGTATTTATTGGCCAGGCAGAGCTCCTCGTGGACTGTTTCCTCACATATAAAATGGAGCGGATTAGATGCCAGAACTATAGTCCCTCCCGACTCTCGGATTCTTTCCTGCGAACAGGCTGATTTACTCCCATCGTGTTTGTCATTTGCATAAAAGTTTTTTAAGGAAGAAAAATTGCACTTTAAAATTAGTTGAGTTTTCTCTAAATTATATATTGTTCTTTACTCTTAAAAACTTAGGAAGAGCTTTAATGTCTCTTGTCTTCTATCATTCTGTATTTCTAAACTATAACTTCTGAGCTTTAACTGTACTATCAGAATCCTCATTCCCAGCGTCTATTATGTACCCTCTGCGTGTTCTTCATTGCCTATTCTGTAATTCTGTTTGTTGCTTGTCAGAATGTTTCAAGTAAAATAAAATGTAAACGTCTGCAGTAATCGTTTGTGGAAAGAGAAACTAACATTAGGTATTGAATTTTCGAGAGGCTAGATTTCTATTAGCGTAAATTCGATCTTCCCTTAAAATTTTCAGTATTTAACATACAGCTAGATCGTTTGATTGCTCTTTATTCACAGCTTCCTTTTCAACTGATTTCCCACCCCAGTCCCTTCCATATCTTGGGCATGAGGGATTTCTTATACTTTTAGCAAGGAGGATCTCCATGGTAAACGTCCTGTGAATTTCGTGTAGTCGGATCCTTTGCACATTTGATTCTCTGTGAGAAAGAATATGAGGGGAGACACTAGAGGAAACTCTAGGAGCAACCGTAGATTTTGTTTTAGCTGCAGGGATCTCGGGTCGCTTCCCCTAACTAACCAAGCACGCTAATTTGGCATTGCAGGGTTCTACCAAATTCTACCACATTCAGTGAGTGTCAGTGAAATGGAATTGGTACTTTGATAAAGTGTGGGCACTGTGTTGTTAATGCTAGGGCCCAACATGGTTATTTTAAAAGTTGACTTAAAATGATTAACTGAGATGAATGATAGAATGGAGTTCATAAAGAAAAAGCCTTCAGGGAGAAAAGAAACAATAACCCTCAAGTTGTTAATGTCAAAGGTGAGACCTCCCCAGCCAGAAGTACTGAAATGGTGTTCTGAACATGTGCCCGCCTCAGTATTTGAACTGGTGTAGAGAGCCACTTTTAAACAGCATTTCCTACCCATTTCTTCACATTTCCCTGGCCAAAAAAAGTGTTGTGTGCTCTTTTCGAGGCGGTAGCTCGGGCAGGCATAGTGTTCTGGTCAGGAGCACCAGGCCTCGTCATTTTGAGATGTGAATTAGTACTTGGGTCAACAGATTGGAATAACTGGTTCCCTTTTTATTGTCCCCATCTGCCGGTTGGTTAAGCTTTTATTGTAGTTTCTCACTGGTTATTACTGAGGCCGGTGTGAGGTGTGTGTAGAATCCGTTGAGTTACAGTTTCAAATGAGGACTCTGGCAGAAAAATATTTTCCGGTGAGCTACAAAGGAGTGTCACAGAGACATTGGCTGCTGCCGAAAGCCGCCCTTGAGGTGAGTGCAATGAAATGTTTTCTGTAATTTCATCATAGAGGTAAACTTGCGCTACACATAGATAAAATGCTACCATAGAGGAGGGTGCTGTAATTCCTTCTTCCTTCATTCCTTCCGTTGTACCTGACCTGTCACTTAATATTTCGTACATACCATTCATTCAACAAATAGGCGGGTACCAAGCACCCAAAAGGGAATGTAAGCTTTCCCAAATCAGGGAGAGCTCAAGAAATGAGGGCTGCGTACAGTCAGACATTAGGTAGGTACAGATGTCTTGAAAGAACAGCAGGTAAAAGGAGTTCCCGTGGCCCCGACTTGAACTATGGCTTAACAATGCCCTTTCGTTACCTGACCTTCCTCCCCGCCGCCTTCCGTGTTCTTTTTAGCCAGGGCTACCCGAAGATAAAAATACGATCTGAAAACAAATCTATGGCTGTCCTTCATGAAGTCCCTTAATTAAGAAGACGACAGTGGTTTTATGCCTTGAGTATGCCGAGAGTAAGATACAGTTCCTGATCTCAGGGAACTCTCGGCTGTTTCTATCAGCTGACCAGAAACCTTACCCATATAATAGAGCATTTCAGGAGTGGTACTACAGCAGCCACAGAGACAGGCTAGGAAAGGGCTTCCGGGGAGCACTGGGGAAATGTCAACTGAGTCGTGAGAAGTAAAAGCTAACCATGCAAGCAGCAGAGGCAGGGCTTTCCCGGTTGATGGGAGTCATGAGAGTATTTCAGTGTGACTGCAACTTAGAGTACCTTTTGGTTCGGGATAGAGAGGCAAAGCACCGTATGTGTTTGTGAAAGAAATTAAACAGCAAGAGTAAGGTGATCACACTTGGGCTTTTGTAACGGTCTGGCAGCAATATGGAGAGTGGGTTGGAGAGCAACAAGACCAGAGCCAGAGGTGCCAGTTAGAAGGCAGCTCGAGGAGAGCAGGCAGAGACAGAAGAAGGGACTAGGACAGTGTGGACAGAGAGTTGGGGACATGTGTTCTCGAGAGCTTTAGGGATAGAATTGGAGGGCTTAGTAAAGAGATGTAACCTGGGGGGAGGGAAAAGACCAAGCTTTTCTTGCGTCTGTGTGAAGAACCTGGTGGAGAGGGTTCCAGTGGCCAAGGCTGAGAACAGAGGAGTAGGCGCGGGTTTAGGAGCCTGCTTGGGGCTTGTGGATCCAGATGTTCAGGGGACAGGTACATATCTGGGCCTGGAGCTCCGGGGAGATTGCTGGGTATCGCCAGCTTTTCTGGGTTGTTAAAACCGTGGAGTTGAGTGAGAGGCAGCTCTCACAGTATGAGAAGAGGAGAACTGAAGACAGAGTTTGAGGAAACCTCAGTAGGTAATGGGAAGGTTGAGAAAGGGAAGTCTGAGAAGGAGGTGGGGTAGGGACACTTTCTAGGCAAGAGAGGTGCCGCCCAAGCCAAGGAAGGCGTGGTGACGGGCTGCAGAGAGGTCTGGAGAGGCCCGGCAGAAGGCTGGCCAGAGCCCACATGGCCAGCAAAGGGTGCTGCAGGAAGCCCACCTTAGAGTCAGGGCCTCTGGTGCCCTGGGATAAAAACACCTGAGACTTGCCCTTGCTATGACTATATACAAGGATACGTACACACAGGGTGTTGTCGAAGTGAGCTTATCAACAGTGCTCTCAGTTTCAGCATGTAGGGGGGACAACTCTGAGGGCAGCTGTTCTGGTCTTCACATATTTGAGCAGAGCTGGGCACTGGCGCCCAGGAGGCCTGGATTCAAACCCCAGCCTTTCACGGATTAGCTGTGTGGACACCTGGAAAAGCTTTTCTTTTTTTTTTAACCTGACTCTTACTTATTTGTTTTTTATAAAGGGAGGGGTCTTTGGATAGTTTAGTTAACACACGAAACATGTTAGGGGTACTCAGCAAATGTAACCTGTGTCCCTCTAATTATCCCCTCTGACCACATCAAGTCAGATGCGAAACTACCCTCCGGAATCCCCAGGTCACTGACATGTGCGTGAGTCTAGCCTGTGAACCTGATGTTTAACTACAACATAGCTACTCCCCCTCAAATTGGTAGATGTGTGGGAACGAAGTAAGTAACCATAATGATAACCCCCTTAAATACGGGGTGGAGCGAAAGTGCACGCCATATGTGGGTCCAGTACTGCCTCTCAACGTTTGAAGCATATTGAAAGGCTGATGGTATGGGACAACAAACTTCCCCGTGTCCTAATGTTTTTATCAAAATAGATTAAAAAATAACTCACACATAAAGAGTAAAACTGCCTATCAGCAAGAAGTTCTGTTTCTCAGCATCATAGCCACTTTTGCAGGCCTGCTTGGTCAGAGTCAAACTGGAATGGATTTGGTGGCAAAAATACCAGATTAGGAGGGACTGGTGCATAGAAAGGAGAAGAAGATTAGAGGTTACAAGTGACATTAAGTTATAAGTTCGAGGTGACATTAGAAGGCAATTATTTGGAGGTCAAACTGGGAGCCCTTAGTTGCAACCTGGCTTGCAGACTCACTTTGGTATACACAGTGATTTTTGCAACATTTGAATCCGTTGCCAACATTGAAATACCGGGAAACTTTATACTGTAACAGTGTTTTCCAGGCTGGACTTGGCCCTGAGGCAGCACTGGCCCCCAGTGCAGCCAAGGCGCCCCTCCACTTCGCTGTCGTCCTAGGCTGCTCCTGACGGCCCTGCCTTCTTCCCATGCTTGCTCTAGCTGCTGGGCTCCTGGCAGAGAGTAAAGGGCGCTGTGCAAGAGGGGAGAACAAATAAGCAAACACTTTAAATCAACTGTTTTCTAGTGATAAGATCTGGGACATTACAGCCAAAAGGTGTCCGAGCATCTTGTTTTTTGATGGTCCTCAGTGTATACTAGGGAGTCTTAAAGTCACTTATATTTGAATACAGATGCGCATTGTTTGCTTGCATTGTTTTCTCTGTAAATAATCTTTTTAATTTTGATACAAACCCTCCAAGGTAGGTATTGCTGTTGTCGTTTTCCCATTTTACAGAGAGACTGTAAAGTAATATTATGAGGCACCTTGCTCAGGCTGTGACTGATGGTGCAAAGCTTGGAAAGCAGTACTTCGGTCTCTGTATTCAATGTCCTTCCCACTCTCTCCTGCCTCAGTGAGTTCTAGGATAGTATAAACATGAACTTCCCTGTTAACCCTTCTTACCCTAAAAAACCTTGAAATTGAGATTTTAAACGTTGAGGTATCTCAAATTGAGAATTGTAGCACAAAATTTTACACTTTATAGTCCCTTTTAAAAACTTGTTTACAACTATTGAAATATTATACATCTAGAAAAGAGTGTATCTTGTGCGTGTATAGCTCAGTGGATTTTCCACAAAGTGAACACGCCCACGCAGTCAACACCCAGGTCAAGGTAGGGCACTCCCCAGGGGCTTCCCTTCAAACCCTCTTCCAGGTATTTCCCGTCCACACCCCCCCCCGGGTGACCGCGATGCCAATTTCTGAGAGCAACCTCTCGTTTTTCAAGTATGCAATGTAGTCGTATTCTCAAGCAAACTGAAACCTCAAGAATGTTTGGTCTCTTGATATTTCCCATAAGAAACGTGGCCCTGGGCCAGACCCAAGACTGCAGCTCCCTGTGCTATGCTTGACCGGTGAGACAACGGTCCCTTTGTGAGAGCCAGGCTCATTCACTTCGTTCTGTGGTTCTAACACAAGATGTGTTTCCATTGACCATTCTAGACTACTTAACGTCTTATGTGGTTCTGGTGCCAAGAATGTATTTAAACTTTGCCCTTTCTCTTTGTAAAATGACAGTATTCTGCCAATCTCTCCTAAATTGTTTCGGTTTGAAGGTAAGTACTGTGATTTAAAGTAGTTGTCCAGATGTGACTAGATTAATTCTAAATGTGCTTATGTGCAAAGTTCTACAATTGATGTGATTTCTAGTGAAAATGTTTTCTAAGAGCTTTCTCAAATTTAGAAAATGATACCATTCCAGCAGTTATTCATTGTTACTGATTTTCGTAAAGTTTTAAGTAAATTTATAGGTCATTATAAAAAGAGATGGGTGTTTTGGTTATTCCTAAAATAAGATAAAATGTCATGTTCCTTTTTATCATAGCACGATATTGTCCTATGATTACATTAATATCTTAGTTAACTAGCACGATTGGAGTTGACCCAGGTGGTAAAGTAGCAGAATTCTCCAAGAGAAGAGGATTTTGCTGGAACACAGCTCACTGACCCCTCCCTATGGGAGACAGACTGACAGAGTCTGAAATTCTCTGTTTTGGGAACACTGTTCTTTCCAATTGGCCTTCGTTTATATACATTCATGAATACATCTATCTATCAGCCATAAATCTTAAATCTAGTAATCTTGCTTCCCATTCCCCTCCAGAGTAGTCTCTGATCATTTTACTTTCTCATATATGCCTCTGGCTAGGTATAATATACAATATAAGTCACTTAGAGGGGAAATTATGCAGAAAAAAAAGAAAGCTTTAGAAATTATTGGTAAATGGTAACTACCTCATAGTTAACCCTACCCAACCTAAACGTGCAGCTATCTACCCTGGTACCCTGATTTCCTCTCTTGCATTCCCTTCCTGCATGCACTGCCTCATGACCTTTGCTTAACCTAAGTCAAGCCCTCCCAGCGTAACTGCCGAAACTCTTAAATCTCCAGGCTTCACTTCTGGATTGCTTGTCCTTAGTGAAAATGCTATTAAGGCACACCCTTGGTGCTATTGGCCTGAGGATGCCACTTACATCTGTTACAAAGGTGTGAAATATAAACGTATCCTCTCCCTAGCCTGAACTCTTTTGCCAGAAGAAGGGTGAGTTAATTATGAGAGGTATTATTGTCAAACCACCCACTAAAGATTCTTTTGGGTGTCCAGCTCATCCTTAGCCAAACAGCAACTAGGAAGGTGACCATGAGAAGCTAGTTACTGTGTTGAAGGGATATAAAGGGTGTATATCGTGTGAAGCAAGTACGGCCGAGGTGAACTTTGTAAAAACATTCTTCAGGGGAGTAAAGGACACTAATTACTTACTTTCTCACCTATTTTAGGGGCCACTAGTGAAGAGCAAAAATGAAAAGCATAGGAAAAAAAGTCCAATAAGGAGCCTGATCTCTTAATGACAAAAAATAAGCAGTATTCCACCCAAAACATGAAACTGCAAAAAAAAAAAAAAATCTCAGGATAGAATAAAGACTATAACTGGGGCGCCTGGGTGGCGCAGTCATTAAGCGTCTGCCTTCGGCTCAGGGCGTGATCCCGGCGTTCTGGGATCGACCCCACATCAGGCTCCTCTGCTGGGAGCCTGCTTCTTCCTCTCCCACTCTCCCTGCTTGTGTTCCCTCTCTCGCTGGCTGTCTCTCTCTGTCAGATAAATAAATAAAATCTTTAAAAAAAAGAATAAAGACTATAACTAATATTTTCTGCCTATACTTAGTAGTACATGATTTACTCTATTAAATCCATAGACAGGCTGTCTTCTAATTTGGATTAGTTGGGCAGGAGCCAGATAGACTTAAGTTCTGCCTCTGGTTTTCCCTCTGCTTTAAATAACCAAGAGCAAACCATTTAAACTGCCTGTGTCCCTTTATCTTCTTCCTAGAATGTAAGTAATTATACTTAGTTCTTTCTCATGAGTATCAGTGAATTGTACTTCTGAAGTGATTTTAAATCCCTATGTTTTGGAAAATGAACATAATATATAGATATGATTATGTTATAATGCTACAGTAGAAAGCTTTTTAACTTCTCTAAAGTTAAAAGCATTCTTTTGAGACAGCTCAGAAAGCATATTTAATTTTTTTCCGTTTTAACCTTGCAGTAGACACTAATAGAATTTTGGGAATCCTAGTCATTGAAAATGTTGAAATAGATCAATGTGCAGAAAAGCCTTGGTAATATAGTAACTCGATATGCACGATAGGTTATGCAGCATTTTATTTCTTTGCCTTCAGTATTTGAATTCATATTCTATGTGTTCTTTGAGATGGTATAAATTATTTATGACCGCAATATCAAATCTGTTTTTTTTTACAAAAAGAAAATCTTATCTCTTCCCTGATTATCAATTTCGACACAGGATCACGAATTTTCGGAAGATGAAGAACTAGAGGACCTGGATGAGGAAATTGATGAATATCCGGAAGGCAAGAAGAACATACCAGTGGATGAAGCCAATGACAACTCAGTTGAAAAGGTATTGATTGACACCACCAAAAAGGTATGATGATATGTGCTTAAATCCTGAGATCCTGTCTAAGAGCGGTCATATGGGTTCCGTGGTTCCTGCAGAGGGCAGACTCCACCTTCCTTTGGGAGCAGAAATACTCTGAATAATATGGCTCGTGTGCTGTAGGAAAAGCTTTGGCAGATTTATGAATCAGGCACACTTTGTTTCTAACATCCTTTCCACACTTCTTGGTAGCGTTCTGTTTCCCACTTGAGTGGAAATGAACTGATACGGGCCAGTACAATATACTGTTGAGAAATTAACTGAGAAGTTCAGCACTGGGTCCTTGAAATGATGAAATTAGAAAGTTAGGAGCCCTATACTGTGGCAGAAATGGGGCGAGTGTGTGCACATAAATACATGTGTATATGTACATGTATGTGGACACATGAAAGCTGTTCACAGCAGTGTTTGAGGCTGGGATCAGTTCTGTGTAGATGTGGTGAGGAAGAAAGGAATTAAAGGAGGAAAAGGAGGAGCTATTACTGAGGAAGAGGAAGTCATCCTAAAAGTGGAGCTAGGAATTCCAGAAACATCTCTTCCATTTGGCAGTTTTGTCCAAGAGGGACACTGCTAGAAGACAGTTGGTGGGTTTGAAATCATTCATTTGCTAGCGCTGCTCTGGGTTAATTTCACAGCTGTGGAATTCAGAAACCCAAACTGAATGACACTATGTCAATTCATTTTCATTTTCAGTTTTTGTACCTCTTGCACAGAGCACTGAGTTAATCATACCTTCTTGTCGATAAATCACTTGCATCTTTGGTCTATGCAAGGCTCCTCTTTATTTAAATTGATTCCCTTTTAGTTCTCCTTTTCCATAACACAGCCAACCACTGAAACATGTTTGTCCTTTTATTTGAATGTGTACTTGTAAACCTGTGTTGTTTCATGTGCATGTATTTTTAATTTACAAAATGGGGATGTGCTATCAAGATCATTTTCTTCCTTAATTTCTTTCTGAAGACTCTTTCCTCTCACTGAGAAGAAAAAAAAAGTTTCTAGCAGTTAGTGTTTTCTTTCAGAAGGAGGGAAAGATTTATAAGGAATATTTATGAGTTCCAGTTTGGGTGGTCCCTGAAATTCTTTAATATAGAATTCTTAAAACTTCAGTTTGACAGTGTAAAATGTTGAGCCAATTCATATACCAGCTAACGTTCCTGAATCTTCTTTGAGTCGAATTCTTAAATCATACAACTTTTTGGAATGAAAAAACTTGAAGCTAGAAGGGACATTAGCAGTCACTCAGCATCTGAGGCAAAAGCCCAGCACGAAGCAGTAGTCACGTGTTTATGTTGTTGGCTAGAGGCTGACTCCAGAGCCCTTGCCTAAAACCTAGATGACATTTTCCGGCCCATCACAATTATGTTTTTTATTATATTGTTTCTTTATCGTTTATAGGACAAGAAAACCAACCAAGAGGAACGGGCTATTTGTGAATACAATGAAAATCCAAAAGGTGTGAACACATTTGACTTCAAAAGGCCAGATACCTTCACATACACACATGCGTGCATGCATACGTCCGCACGCGTGTGCTACACTTGAAGCATTAGAGCTTGCACACATGTATTCTATTTCCTACTCTGTACTGTCACGTGAGCCTCACAACAAGCGATGAAATACGTGACACAGGCATACTTGTTCTCATTAATCACCACCACAGCTTCATATAAAATATTCACATCGCTCACGGCCACTCACGTATCAGTGTTAAGTGGTTCAGGACAGCCTTTTCTCTGCCTTTTTTTTTCTTTTCAACCAGTGGTGTTCAGTTGGGCTTTTGTCCCACATCTCAATTTACATCTCTGGTGGGCATTGCAAGACCCCATTGCTAAAGACCAGGCTGGCCTGGAGCCAAGGCTGGACATCCCATTATTTCCCCCAGGGCTCAGACCTGTGTCTTTGATCTTATCGTGGACATTTAAGACAGGTCCTTTCCCAGGCCTAGCTGTTGGTGTCAGAGAACAGGTGCCACAGAATAGAGGGGACTATGATTACCCTTGAGACCTACATTTTCTACAGCCAAATCATCTGGGGTTTTTTTGCTGTACAACCCTCATATTATGTTTCCATACCATCACATCAAAGTGTGCTTTTTGCTGTGTTCTCATTAAAAATAACCATTCATAGTAGTAGATATCTGAACTTAGGCAGGAGGAGGAATAGTTCCCTTCATACTTTTTTCCTTCTAACTTCAACAGACAGAGTAGTAAGTTTTAGAATATTTTAAGCAAAATGTTAATTATTTATTATCTGTAAGTATTCTTAACAACTAATTAAAAGTAAGATGTAAGTTGATAATATAAAATTATAAGAATGCATATGCTTCATGAGTATACTTTAAAGATTATTATTCAGTTATATAACATGTGGATCCGTTCAAAACATCAAAAAGTAACATGTCCATTTGAGTACAAAGAATTTAATTATAACTAAGTTAATTCAAAAGGGTAATTTATATTTTACGGAAGTCTTTCCCAACACTTACTGTTACCTTTGTAGCTGCGTTTGGGTACTGGTCATGCAAACATCTCCAGCATTGGTCAGGTCATTCTGGGCTTTTTGTCTTAACTCGGCCTTTTAGGAACTATGCAGTGTAGACCTTGTCTACTGCTCCAGTGGTGGTAGTACGCTCTCTTTAGTATGACCCCATAAGTCAGGCTTGATAGAGTTGCACTGAGGGCATCAGGACTTCTCTTTTTCTCATTACTTAGAAAAACATATTTCTAAATATATTCTGTTGTAGGAAACATGCATGACCGTGCAAGGAGCAGTGCTTCAGAAGTCCTAGAAGATAGTGAATCAACATCAAGTAAAGACATCAAAAAATCAAAGAAGGTAAGTGAAATTTATTTTTCATTTTAGTGTTAAGACCAAAGTATCGAATTGCTACTTTTACTTTTCATATAGTGATGCACATAATTTACCTCCCTAATATGAGCTTTTATGGTCCCAAAACATGTGAAGAATCTCAAGTGATGTTTCACATTTTAACATAACTATTTATTTACTGGACTTTAGATGGAGTCAGGTTGCCCTGCCAGAACTTAATAGCATGTTCCTTTCAATAATCCCATTTACGCTGCTTCAACTTACAGGAGAAGGTACACAAAAGAACTTTCTGCTTAAATTATAAGAGTATAATCATCATAAGAGTCTAGAAGAAAGTAAGGCAAAACCAAGAAACAAGATGAATGCAAAAATAGGGATGTCCATGCTTAGGAAGAGAGACCACGCGCTACGTCAGCCTTTCCTGCCGAATACCTGTTTTGGAGTTGTTAATAGTCTGAGAGATACGTTTCTTCTTCTTGGAAGTTACTCTTTCCATTTCCAGGAGAACTTTCTGTAATCATGAGAGGACATTTCCAGGTAGAAGTGTTAGGAGGAAATGTGGAGGAAAAGATCAATGAAAGGCCTTGTTAATTCCTATTCAGCCTTCAGGTTTTGGCTTAAAGTAGTTATTTCTACCTAGAGGCCTTTTGTGACCAGCTGCACTTAGATAAATTATGTCCCATTACTATTCTGTCATGTAACACCCTTTTCTCATCCTTCTTTGTATTTATTGTAATTGGCAATTTCATAGCGAAGTGTACATTTATTTGCTTTATGACTCTCTCTCTCCACTGGCTTTCAGCTCTATGGGACAGAAACTATTTTCTGTTTTGCTTTCCAATGGATCCTTAGCAGGTAGCACAGCCCCTGGTACATGGGCCATGGTAAATGCTTAGTAAATATTTCTGGTTGATGATGAGCTATAAAACATAAGGAGGTAAGAAAGAGGACAGGAGAGGGTAAAACCAGGACCAGCCTTTAGAGTAGTAAACAGCCTGTCTTCAGCGACTCTGAAATTCCTTTTAGAATTACTTCAGAAATTTCAAGCTAAAATTTTGGCACAGGTCCCCCGTTGTTATCTTTCACTAAAAATTACTTCGTGAGTATTCTTATCTTTATTAAAAAATGCCTTTATGTTTAGAGATATCTGTGACCTGGCTCGAAAGGTACTCTCAGAATTACTCTCCTTAGAATTATAACATGTATCATTAAGTGTTAGGAACAGATTCTCTGTCTAGTAGAAAAGAACTTTTAACAGATACTCTACTATGCTTCATAGCGATCCTACGAAGACTTTCTTCCAATTATAACTCTGGAAAAGAAAGTCATATATGAGGGAGGGAGATGAAAAGTAAAGGAGTCAGGAGACAGAAGAACCTAAGAGGAAAAAATGAAGGGAAGCAGAAGAAGAAAAAATTCAAAACATAACTCAGAGCGAAGGAAAACGCGTGTTCTAGAACACATGATCAAGTTTCGGGGCTTTTTCAGGCTGTCCAGTTTTTAGCATAGTGTTGCCCATCAGTGAGAGGACTTGGATCCACAGGACTAGGAGAGAGGGCTGAGCCAGGGGAGAAATGCCATGTGGGAAGCAGAGTGGCATGCTCCAGTAAGAGCAGGCCAGGCAGGGGCCCAAGCACTGGCCCAGTGGACAGGACAAAGGTGAGGTCAGGCCAGGATACAGCAGGCTGCAGGTGCCAGGCTGAAGAATGTGGTCTTAAACTGGGATTCTGCTCAAATTCCCAATTATATCTAATGGGAAAATGTACTTCAGTAAATGTACATGTCCTTGTGTTATTCTACATATTTTAAAAAGGAAATAGATGATTTAGGTGAGATTTTCTTTTAGTCAATCCCACACGACCTTTTTTAATCTCGAGTGTTTCTAAACTATTTATACCATCCAAGCCAAACAAATCAAACTGTTTTTAAGGCTTGGAAAGTAAATGATGCATTAACTCATATCAAAAGAAACGTGTTTGAGATTTTTCATTCTCATCCCCCCACCCCCTGGGTATTTAGACAGACACTGCAAAGATAATCCCCCCCAAAAAAAGAAAAGAAAGAGTTGTACTCTTGGCATCTGCAAAACAGAATTCACCACTGAATTTTGTTTTGGTGATTTTAAATGTTTCAGATAGACAGATTAGGACCTATGCTTTTAACTGGCGGCGGCCATCTTTTTGGTAGGTGATTATTATATCTAGAAATTACCAAATACTACTTTTCCAAACAGTAGCCACTGCCGATTATTTGGACCCACAGTTAGCCACTGGGAAGAATGTGGCATTGGCTTCATTTCTACCTAAGGTAGCTAATGAAAAAAAGTAATAAACTTTTTAGCTATTAAAAATAATTTCTATACATTATAGAGTTAGTTTATTCATGTATTTATTTAGCATATACTAATCAGTTATCTCTTAATGTGCCAGGCACAAGGCCAGAGACTGCAGATACAGAGGTTAAAGATCCAGTGCCTTCCCTCAGAAACTAGCTGCAACATGGCAGACTCCCTGGATAGTTCCCCATGCCAGTTCACAGTCAATAGATTTTTTATTCACTGTCACTACCATAAATAAAAGACGCTGAGATGAGCATGTCTCCACCAAAAAAGTATGCTTGTGAATTCTTGCCTTTCCTAGTTTCTACCTTTTCTCTGACGGTGTGCTTTGTCCCCACTGCAAGCTACAGATGAGCGCGCTCGCCTCAAGTACGCTGTTAGCTAGGCTCTCGTGTGAGGACAGTTTGAGGTAGATGATGCCTACGGTCTTCTGTCATTTGCTGTGTTTTTCCCAAGCTTAAAACCTCAGACAGTCTCTCTCAGGTCACCCAATAATGACTCCCCTGCTTTTTAAAAAGAGCTTTATTGAGGTATAATTGACATATAATAAATGACACATATTGAAAGTCTGTAGTTTGATTACTTGTGACATATGCATACACCTGTGAAACCATAATCACCCGAGAGTAAACAGTGCCATGATTGGCAGAGGTTTCTTTGTGCCTGTTTGTGATCCCTGTCGTTTCCCCCTGCCCCCCTGCTATCCTCAGCAAACCACTGGTCTTCCTCCTATCATAATACGTTATTTTGTAAGTTCTAGATTTTTATATAAGTGAAATCCTACACTATCTACTCTTTTTGTTTGGCTTCCTTTGTTCAGCATAATTGTTCTGAAATCCATCCGTGCATGTATCAATAGTTCATTCCTTTATATTGCTGAGTAGTATTCTGAGTTAATTTTTTATATGGTGAGGGTATGAATTGAAGTTCTTTTTTTTTTTATATAGACATCGATTGTTCTGGCACCATGTGTTGAAAAAAGACTACCTTTTCTCTACTGAATTGCCTTCACAGAAATCAGTTAACTTTTCCATGTGTGGGCACATTTCTGGAGTCTGTATTCTGTTCCTACAATCTGTTTATCTTGTGCCAGTCCCATATTATCTTGATTACTGCACCTTCATAAGTCTTGAAATCAGGAAGTGTTACTCCGTCAACTTTGTTATTTTTCAAACTTGTTTAGGCTATTCTAGGCCCTTTGCATTTCCATATGAATTTTTAAAATCAGTTTGTCAATTACTGGGGAAAAATGCCTGCTGGGATGTTGATTAGGATTGCTTGGAACCTACAGATGAATTTGGGAAGAATTAACATCTTAACAATATTAAGTCTCCTAACTCATGAAGATTTTTCTCCATTTATGGAAGTCTTATATTTTTCTTAGCAATGTTTGTAGTTTTTAGTGTACAGGTCTTGCACGGATTTCGTCAGGTTTATTTTATGTCTTCTGTTTTTTATTCCCTGATTAACTGGTTAGAAGTTTATCAGTTTTATTGATCTTTTCAAAGAACTAGTTTTTGGTTTCATCAATTTTTCTGTATTGTTTTATATTTTATGTGCACTCAAATCTTTATTATTTCCTTTCTTCTACTTTCTTTGGGCTAATTTGCTCTTCTTTTTCTAGTTTCTTAACATGGAAGTTGAGATCACTGATTTGAGACTTTTCTTATTTTTTAATACAGGCTTTTTGTGCTATAAATTTTCTCTGAAGTACTTGATATGTTGTGTTTTCATTTTTATTCAGTTCAAAATATTTTCTGATTTCTTCTTTGACTCATGGGTTATTTAATTTCAACATACTTGGGTATTTTCCGTTGCAGTTTCTGATATTAATTTCTAATTTAATTACATTGTGATTGGAAAACATACTTAGGATGACCTGAGTCCTTTTAAATTTATTGAGACCTGTTTTATGGCCCAGAATCAGGTCTGTCTCGGTTAGTGTTCCATGTGCACTTGAGAAGGTTGAGAAGCATGCTGTTGTTGGGTAGAGTGTCATATCAATGTCAGTTGCATCAAGTTGGTTGATATTGTTAAGTATTTACTATCCTTCCTGATTTTCTGTCTACTTGTAGTATCTATTATTGAGAGAGGGTATTAAAATCCCTAAATACAATTGTGGATTTTTCTATTTCTCCTTGTACTTCTATTAGTTTTTGCTTTATGTATTTTAAAGCTCTTATTAGGTTCTGTAACATTTAGGATTGTTATAGTCTCTTAATTGACCCCTTTATCATGAAATGACTTCTTTATCCCTGATAAAATTTGCTCTGAAATCTGCTTGGTCTGATATTACATAGCCACTCTAGCTTTCTTTTTATTAGAGTTATCATGTTATATCTCTTTCCATCCTTTTACTTTTAACTCATTTGTGATTTTATATTTGAAGTGCATTTGATTTAGGCAGCATGTAGATGGGTTTTGCTTTTTTATCTAACCCGAAAATCCCTGTCTTTTAATTGGAGCATTTAGCCCATTTATATTTAACCTGATCATTAATGCAGTTACCTTTAAGTCTATCATCTTACTATTTGTATTCTTCCCTTCCCTATCTCTAAAAAGATGCTGAAGTTTACCTGTTATTAATAGAGCTGTACTAGCTTTCCTTTGGTTAGCACTTTGATACATCTTTCTTCAGTCTTTTACTTGTGTTTTAGATGAGTCTCTTGTAAAGGGCCTATAAGCTGGATTTTGCCTTTAAATTTTTTAGCATACATACCTAAAATCTAAAGCTAGTTAATGTTCCTGTCTTTTCCCCAAATAATACCAAGATCTTAGAAGAGTTTTTCTCTCCTATCACCGCTTCCTTCCCATTTCAAATGTTATTGTATCCCATATTTTAGTTTTTTGGCCTCACCAGTCAAACGTTACTATTTTTTGTTATACCATTTTCTTCCTCACTGTTCTGTTTTACATCTCAGATATCCTTCTTGGGGTTCTTTTTCTTCTCCCTGAAGAAATCCTTTGGAAGTTCCTGTCATAGATTTCTTTTTGTAGTTAACTTTTTTAGTTTCTGTTCACTTGCAAATGAATGATCATATGGCTGGTTGGCAGTTATTTTCTTTTGATATCTGCTCCCATTGTTCCTATTAAGAAATTTGCTTTAGTATAATTGCTGATAACTTCGTATATCATTTCTCCCTGCCTGGTTTTTTACATTGTTTATCTTTGATGTACTTCAGTTCACTATGAGATGCCTGGGTGGGAATTTTTTTGCTTTAACTTTCTTCTAATTCATTATGACTCTTGAATCTGAGAATTCAAGTTATTCATCATTTTAAGAAAATTATCATCCATTATATCTTTGAATATTTCCTCTTTCCTCTTTGGAATTCCCATACAAAACTTTTCATTCTTTTGTCCGTGTCTTTCAGTGTTACTTTCCCGTTGTCCATGTCTAAGTAATATTTTGGGGGAATTTCAGAGCTTTCATATCTCAGAGCTCTTTGATTCCATAGTTTCCTTACAGCTGGGACTAATCTTTTCAACCCACCTATTGCGTTTTTATTTCAGTGATTATATTTTTCACATTTCAAAATGAAATTCTATCTTGATTCTTTTTCAGATCAATCATTTTTAAAAGCTAGTATCTTGTTTTGTGCTCATGTTTTTTTATTCTAGTCCTTTAAATAATTTAAGCATACTTATTTTATATTGTATATTTAGTTATTCCAATGTCAGACATCCTTAGGAATCTAAATCTGTTTGTTGCTTTGGTTAACTTGCTAGTACTATCTTGTTTCCTTATGTGTTTTGAAATTCGGATTGTGAGTTCATGTTCAACTGGGACTTTTTGTGGAACCCCTTTAAGACTTACATTAAGGCAAATCCATCCATAGAGAATTTGTATTAGCCTCTGTTAGCTCCCCTGGGTCTTACCATTCCAGTACCACTTTCAGTTAACTTCTCAGTTAGGGCTTTCCCACCTATACCACCAGTAAAGTAAATGGGAACCCCAGCCTCTCATTAGGAAAACATGGTTCTCCTTCACTCAAAGCCTAAACCAGGAGAGCCATGTTATTCTGTCATCTCCCAATGTTTGTAGGTGGGCTTACATTAAGGGCATAGTTCTTGGAGGGTCCCTACTTTGTGGAGGGGTCTCAGTTCCAAGTGTCCACATTTTGTGAGATCAAATATACGTTAACAGAATGAGTCTAAGTTGTGAGATCAATAAATTCCATTTCATTGCTCCCTCACCTCTGAGGTTTCCTGCTCCCTCTTCATTTTTTGGCCCATGGGGATCTCCCTTCATTTTGTTTTGTGAACTTACTTACACATTATGAAATTATGTTTTTTGCACTTACTCAGCATTTCTTGGTATTTTGTAGTAGCAGAATTTTTCAAGATATGGATTCCTCCACAGTAGCAGAAACGAAACAGGAGTTCCCCCATCTTAGTCCACAGACCCTTTTTGTAGCCTCTGACTTTTTGGGTCGCCACTTTTCACTTTAGTTCCTCCGTTCTTTAAGACTAAAGGCCAGCTATTATTCACATCATTTTGGTTTCCAAAGAAGCCAAGTCCTCACCTGTTTTTTGTTTTTGGCATCTTGTCAAAACCAATGTATGTGTTATCACTCTTCAGAAATCTTATTTTCTCTGGCCACATCCTCAAAGGGCTTAAATCCCATGAGACTTTTCCATTGCCGTCTTCCTCAATTTCTCCTGTATTTGCCTTATTGGGCACTCCCTTCTTGATACATTTTCCTCCCTCAATCCTGAGGTGCCTCTCTTTCCTGATCTTGTTTCTACAAAGCTCTGTCCCCAGTGCTGGCTCCTCTTCCTCTGCCTGCATCTCACACTTGGCTCTTCCTCAGTCTCTTTTCTTCTGTTCTCCTTTCTGCCTGCCTGCCGTCCCTGGATTGTGGCGTCGACTCTCCTCCCTCTGGCTGTTGTCTGCCTATGCATAGCCTTGGCAGCAGATCCATATACCCACCTGCCCACTCAGACCCCTGGGGCTCCCAAATGCATCATCTGGCGGCGCTAACATTTTGCCAGAGGTTCTGATCTGTAGGAATGGGAAGTATGTCCTCCTCCAGAATGTCCTGGTTTTCATCTTTTTTTCTCTCAACGACACAACAAACTGAAATACTCAATTTGCTCTTTAAAGAAAAATGATAATGTATTACCAAGGCACTGACAGTGTTGAAAGTTAAACCCTGAAAGGTCTCATTTCAGGGAGGAATCATGATTGCCATTGGTAAAAGAAGAGGCGGAAGGACACTGAGAATGTACATCTGTACACATGGTGCCCCGTAAAGATGTGATGGAATAATGTTAAGACTAGTTGAAAATTATACCCCCTAAATACTATTAAGTGACTATTCACTTACTGAAATGAATTCTTTGTGTGTGTGGGTTTTTTTCTAGATTTTCCTCTTTAAAAGGATGTCATTGACGAGTCAGAAAAGTATGCAGAGTAATAATGAGCCACTCCCAGAGATAAAACCAATAGGAGATCAAATAGCTTTTAAAAGCAGTAAGAAAGATGCCAACCAGAACCACATGGGGCAAAATCATCAGGATACTTCACCCCCAAATATGGAGAGAAGGTCAAAATCTTGTATAATACTATAAATATATATTTATGTTTCCGTGGTCACCAAGCACATTGTAATTTATACTTGAAAACATTATGACTTCTGAAGGAAAGTTTCTGATAACAAACTTCTAAAGATATAAGTTAATAATAAGTTTTATTTGGTTTGACTGTTACGACCAGTTTTGGTATTTATTTATGCTAATATTTTTGACAAACAATTTCAAAATATGCGTATCTCAAACTCTCCTTCAAGTGTTGTGGCCTTAACTGTTCAGTGTTGCAATAAAATATATATTTTTATATGTGAAGTTTAAATTAAAACATTTCATAGTTTTTACTAAACAACTTCTTTATAACTTCATAAGGCAATATTTACAATCTCATGACACTGTGACGGTTTTTAATGTATTTGCAATTTTAAAGAACTGAGTCAAAATTGTTTTTAATGAACATTTTAATAAACTATATCTGGTCGTTTCCACTGTTTAAATGTATGAGTCTGAATAAAATGTAGAGGTACTTGGAGTTCTCTATCAGTTGACAGAATGGGGGCCAGAAAAATCTGTTTATGTTTAAAATATTGTGAGACACAAACCTCATTTACCTCCGAGTAGGGAAAATATCAGGGCCACTGTGTAAACAGTACGTCTTCATGGAGAAACTGTCGAAATTTCTTTGCCTCCCACACTTTTCTTTAGGGAGGCGACGTGGCACGGAAACAGGTCAGATTCTGTGGGCTGATCTGGAGTGTTTCACCTGCCACCGGTCGCCACCGTAGCACAGCCAAACGGAGCCGGGCTTGCTCGCTCCAGCTGTCTGTGGCACTGGCCGTGATGAGCAAGGTTGACTCCATCACACAGTGCTCTGCCACAGGGAATAAGGAGGGTAAAGCTGTTATGTCTCCTCAGGCAGAAACATTGCTGCCCCGTGCTCACAGGTACCGGTCATTCAGTGGAGCAAGCCACCTTCATTTTCACCATTATAGCTCCTAACACACGTATTCTTCAATCACCGTGGCCATTGCCCCATTTGAGGACAGGAAAAGAAACTCCATTCTTGTGTTTCACGCAAGGGGGTGTTAGTCTAGAGGAGATATGATCTTGAAGTCTTACAAAATAGTTTCCTGTGTGAATATTACCTTGAGGGGGACTTTAATTTTGCTGTTGCCGTTATAGTAGTAGTACAGTATTACAGAATACCTTGCCGAAATGTAAGCTATAGGAGCCAAGTGGAAATGCAGCTCGCAGATAGTACTGAGACATGCCAGTTGTGGTAGGCAGAATTCTAAGATGGCCCCCATGGTTCCCGTCGGTGGGTATGCCTGCCCTGAATACTCCTTTCCCCTTGAGTATCAGCAGGAGCAGTGAGGATGATGAAATACCACTCTTTTGCTTAGGTTCCATTACATGGGAAAGGTGAGACATTTTGCAGATGTAATTAAAATTCCAAATCAGTTAACTTCTAAGCAAAAGGGAAATAATCCTAGATGGGTCTGACCTAATCAGGTGAGCCCTTTCAAAGAGGCTCTAGAGGTCAGACATGGAAGAAGTCAGAGCAATTCAGAGTAGTTGAGATGCTCTCCTTTTGGCTTTGAAGAAGCGCAAACTGCCCTATTACAGAGAGGGCCATGCCCAGGGAATTGTGGGAAACCTCTAGGATGTGCGGGCCTCGGTCCTCCAACTGCAAGGCACTGAATTCTGCAAATAACGAGTGAGGCTGGAAGAGGAACCCAATCCTCAGATTAAACCATAGCTCTGGCTGACACCTTGACTGCAGACTTGTGAGGCCCCAAGCAGAGGACGCAGGCTCAGCACTGCCCACGCTTCTGACCCATGAAAATTACGAGATAATAAATATATGTAGTTTTAATCCACTAAGTTTATGATAATTTGTTATGTAGCGATAGAAACTAATAGCACTCTTATTCTGACGAAAGGCCTTTCCGTATGGTGGCTTCCTCCATCAGACACAGCAAAAGAGTTAATGGGGGCTGCTAGCAAGACAGGGATCACAGTCTTAGGTAGCATAATCATGGAAGTGGTATTTTGTCCCCTTCGACACATTCTGTTGGTTAGAAGCGAGTCACAGGGTCTACTCATACTCAGGATGACAGCGTGGAGACCAGGAGGTAAGGGTCATGGGGGCCATCTTAGAGCCTACCCACCATACCAGTCGTTGGGCTGATTACTGAAAAGAATGGGACAGGTTACAGACCAGAGAAAGGGTGCAGTCAGAGCACTTGGAAGAGGTGGACATGAGACAGGCATAACAAACGGACGGGGTCCCCCTGCTTTCTCAGAGGCCTCAAGGCAGATCAGACTTAAATAAGGTGGTTGGTAGAGAATATCAACACCAAGAGTCAATTTTAGTAGTATGAGTAAATACTTAAAAAAAAACTGCATAAAAGCACTGTAAAGTTGTCTGCCCATGGGCTGTAAATGCTTGTGTTACATTTGTTTCCTAAACACAGTTTCATACCTGGCTTTTACTTTGAAGAAATACTAACCGAGCACTTCCTATGTGGTAGATATCATGCCGGAAACTAAGAACAGAGTCACAGTTACAGGGGGGTACAAGGAAGCAAATGGGGAATGACTGCATTCTCAACTGGAGCTCTTAGGGCAACTGAAAAACCTGAGTTTCCTAACTGGATGGAAAGGAGATTAGTGGACACTAAACTTAAACAAAAAACAAACTCTTAAAAAGAAGCCAGAAAAGATCATTGATAGAATGGAATAGAATGATCAATTTATACTAGTTTCAAAAATAAAAGGATTTCTATTTTCTGATAACCTTAGCTTTAATAGAAAGTGGAATGATTTATCTTAATCCCCAAACTATTCATCTTCATTATCTTTTCTGTGAATTCCCCTCTCCTTTATATAATAAATTTGCTTTGGCCATTTTTACTGACCTTTTTGGGACCTGAAAATGGAATCTGTTGACTTGAACATTAGGGGGTCATTGACATTCAGATTACTATGGACCAACTGTTAAATGGATATTAATTTAGAAAATGTCAATAATGGTAGAATTTTTAAGGCATCATAAAACAGCATGCAAATCCGTGTCCAAACATTAAAGGAAAAGGAAGAATTGGTAGGCACTACGGCCCTCCTATTTATGAAGAAACTATCCAGTTCTGGAAAGGTGCTTGTATTGTTTTCCTAGGGCTTCTGTAGCAAAATACCGTAAACTGGGTAGCTTAAAACCATAGAAATGTACTGTCTCATAGTTCTGGAGGCCAGACGTCTGAAATTAAGGTGTTTGCAGGGCATGCTTCCTCTGGAGGCACTAGGGAAGTACCATGCCTCTCTCCTAACTTCCGGTTGCCTCAGACTTTCTTTGTCTTGTAGATACATCACTCCAATCCTTTGTCCTCAGGCCTTCTCCTTCGGGGTCTTCACATTGTCATTGTTCTGTGCTATCTCTGTTTCCAAATTTCCCCTTTTTATAAGGACAGTAGTTTAGAACTTACCCTAATGACCTCATTTTAATTTGACTACTTCCTTAAAGACTGTATTTCCAGATAATATCACATTCTGAGGTCCCGGGGCTTAGGACATTAATGTCTTTTCCAGGAGACAGTTCAACCCATAGCTGTAAGTTTGTTTGAGAGCCACTGATCCCACAAAAAATCAATTGTTTATAGTCTCCCGTATTCTTACTATGACTTTCCGAAAATGGAAACACTCTTGCTAAGTCCTAGATCTTTAATGATAAAGTATTTTCAGTAGAGACATTTTGTAGTGTTGAAACTTCTCTCTAAAATACCACTAATTACATCAAAGCAGGAATTGTAGCGGGGTTATCTTTCCCAGGATCCCAGACCCAGGGGGCACGTGTTCAGCATCAAATGATTATCAAATAAATAATGGCATGTGCAGTCATAGATTTGGATAAGGATTTGTTTCTTAGAAGTTTGTATACACATACTGTAAGCTCGAACTCCGTTTTTTAACATATTTACCATATGGTGTATTGCAGTATAATTCTACCCATAGGCCATTATAAATCCGTAGAGGGAAAAGAAAGTCTTTCCATGAGCAGAAGAGAATCTCTTCCAGCAGAAGTGGCGAGCACCATCCGAAGCATCCAAAAGGGGAAAATTAGGCCAACTAAGTTTTAAAATCATCAGGGTTGGCAACAAGAATGAAGCCCAAGTTACTATCACAGACTTCTACTCTCAGGGACCCAAGCGGCAGTGGAATCAGAGATGAAATTCAGAATAATTATTTGGGGAGAGAGCCAGACTGATTTCTTTATCATGCTCCTGAGTTTCAGTTAAGCATTTTTCTGCCTGCTTTGATTTTGCGAGACTACTGAAACTGAAAACATTTCCATACTCAGAATTTCCTTTTGCCAGCAGGGCACATGGTTTAAAGATTTTTCATCTGATAGTAGTTCTTTAAGAATCTTAGAGTATCTTTTTTAGACAGGACTTTAAAATGTGGTTTACTTTTTTACCTTGTAAGAATAAGTCAAGAAGTCAAAAGAGGAGACAAATGAGAAGGTTGGAAAGTCTTCCTCTCAGGAGTGAAAGGGGATATTTTATTGAATTGAACAAACAATGCATTTAAACCGGGGGGCCGTGAAACTAAAGTATTTTCAAAGGCTATGCATGTGGGAGCTGCTGCCACTCTGTTCCAGCTGGTAACTGCTGTTTCTCAAGACTGGGCCCAGCATTGCCAGATATCCTCAGCATTTTATTTTTATTTTATTTTTTTATTTTATTTTATTTTATTTTATTTTTTATTTAAGATTTTATTCATTCATTTGGCAGAGAGAGACAGAGAGGGAACTCAAGCTGGGGCAGAGGGAGAGGGAGAAGCAGACTCCCTGCAGAGCAAGGAGCCTGACGTGAGGCTCAATTCCAGGACCCTGGGATCATGACCCAAGCCAAAGGCAGACACTTAACGACTGAGCCACCCAGGTGCCCCCACATCCTCAGCATTTTAAAAAGAAGGTGGAAATCTGGGTTTTTATATGGATAACTCATTTGTGTGCACGTACGTACATGCATGTGTGTATATAAGTTAGGGAGAGCCAAGCTATAGCCGCAGGCCAAGTTTGGCCCCCAAGAAGCAATTTGCAACCTCTGTTCTAAATAGAGTATAGTATTTTGGCAAGAGAAATTTGTTCACAAGGAAAACATGTTAAAAGAATTAATTAGGCCCTGGATTTATCTGAACTGTAATCTTCCCTAGTTATCAGATTTTAAACAGCAAATGAGAGCTAAAGAATTAACTAGAAGAGTGATCTGATCATTCTACTAACTTCCTTTTTTTGTTGCATACCTATGTACATTAGGCCTTCTCGAGCGTGCGCAGTTGGTGGCGTGACAGAGGATAACTATGTTGAATACAATGAAGTGAGATGTTTTTTGCTGGAAGAAGCTATTTTAAAGTTAGGAGACAACAGACTGACAGGCTTTTGATCAACAGTCCCTCCAACAATTGTGACAGATGGTACTTTGGCATACTGTCGCTACACAATCCGAATTACTGAAAACGTCAGGAAATGTTATCCTAACCCTAAAATTACTTATTGAAACTGCAGCAGGACAGCTTCCCCTGTCCAGGCCAGGCTGCACTCCCAGGTAGTTCCCCTTGCTTCTGCGTTCATGTGGCATGTATAATACATGTATATTGTGATAGGTAAGGTGTCTTAAGTAAGGTTAACAGTAGACTAGAGAGCTGTACCTAACCTGAAGAAATATGTAAATGGGGGCACCCAGCCGGCTCAGGCGGAAGAACATGTGACTCTTGATCTCAGGCTTGTGAGTTCGAGCCCCACATCAGGTGTAGAGATTACTTTTAAAGAAAAAGAGATGTATAAATGACAGATACCTTTTTATTTTTACTTAAGAAAAGTCTTACCTGGCTCACTCACTGGTAAACATCTGTCCCAAGGTGAAAAATTTTTTTTTATATTCTAGAAAACCTGTCAAACTTCCTCACAATCAATCTTTATGAGTAATTTGTTTAGAATTGTCAAAATAGGACACTACTTTTTAAATTTTTCCAGAACTTTCCCTGTGGGCATGAAGGTTATTGTAACAGAAAAGTTTTCTATAAAAAGTCTTTGTCAGTTGTTTAAAAATCATTGAAATTCTGTCCATAGGAATGTTTGATGTCGGATGCTTAGATGTTTATTTCCCAACTTGGTATCAGATTTACATTAACTCCTTAATTATTATAATTATTTGGTTTACTGCATATAGTAATTAAGAGTTATAAAAATTATATAAAAATGTAAACCAATTTGGGATTTAAAAGTTGATTTTGCTCATTAATTACTAGATACTATACAATTTTAGAAAATTAAAGCTAGAGATTTTAATTTTGAAATCTGGTTATTAACATTAATCTCTTATATTTTTTTAATTTACTGAGAGATATTTCAAATATTTAGGAAAGTAGGAAGATCAATATAATAAACATCTATGGACCTGTCACAAAGATTAATGTCTATTACACTTTGCTGTGTTTGCTCTGTGTTCTACCCAGACATCCTGACATCCCAACCCTTAATACATCAGTATGCATTTCTAAAAATGACATTTTTGTACATTACTGCAATGCCAGCATTTTCGTTTAACAAAGTTATCAATAATTTTCTAATATCAGCTACTTACCATCCAGTCTCTTATTCAAATTTCCCTTGTTCTTCCCAAAATATCTGTGATAAGCCAGTTGACTTAAATCGAGAATCACTCAAGGTCCATGCATTGTATTAGGTTGTCTCTTAAGTCTCTCTTAATCTTGAAGAGTTCTCTCATCATATTTTTTTTTCATGACACTAAGTTTTTACAAACTGGGACACTTGTCTTGTAAAATAATCACAGGCTTTAAAGCAAGTGTCTAGTCCTCTGGTAATTCCTAATAAGTGACTCAAACCATCCTAGCACGGGGAACAGATAGAAAATTGGACAAATGTATGCATTTGAAGCACTTGAAAGTATCAGACTGCTATCAAGCTATTATGGGGCCAAAATTCAGGAGGAAGGAAGCCCGAATGTGCTTTGCACGTGGGGCTGTTTTTCAGCAAAAGGTATTCGTTGCTCTAAAGTTTAACATTTTCAAGGAAATAATGCAGAAGCTTGAGGATTTTGGTAGAAAATGGAAACTATTTTAAAAAAGGACTAAATAGGGGTATCTGGGTGGCTCAGTCAGCTCAGGTCATGATCTCAGGGTTGTGAGATGGAGTCCTGCACTGGGCTCCATGCTGGGTGTGGAGCCTGCCTGAGATTCTCTTTCCCTCTACCCCTCCCCCTGCTTGTGGTCTCTCTCTCTCTCTAAAATAAATAAATCTGAAAAAAAAGGACTAAATGTGATTTCTAGAACTAAATACAAGCAGTGAAATTAAGGCATAATTATATGGGCTTAATAGATTGGCAGGAAAAAATTGGTAAACTGATAGCTAGGCCCAAGGGAAATATTCAGACTGAAGCACAAAGAGACAAAAGGATGCAAGATACAGAAAAGAGTCTGTGAGATTTATGGTACTATGAAAAGGTTGAATATATGTGTATTTGGAATCCCAAAAGGAGAAGAGAGAATAGAAGTATTTAAAGAAATAATTTCTGAGAACTTTCTAAGGCAAGAAGATATCAGCCCCCAAATTCAAGAGGCACTACAAACTTCAGCGGGAAAAATATAAACCCACACCAATGCATTCATAAAAGTAAAAAAAAGAAACTTTAACATTTGTAATAGAGTATGACTCCTATTCTTTATGCTTCACAGCAACTTTTAAGCCCATCTCTCCCTCTTTCCCTTCTGCCCCATATCTGGGCAAGCTAGTAATAAAGCCTAGATAGTGGGGCACCTGGCTGGCTCAGTATAGTATGTGACTCTTGATCTCGGGGTTGTGGGTTCAAGCCCCATGAGGGGTGTAGAGACGACTTAAAAATAGGATCTTTAAAAAAAACAAAACCCCAAGTGCTCTCATCTTTGGCAGCAGATGAAATTTCGAACCTTGGCCTGTAGGCTGGAACCCTTACTCTAGCCCCACTCCTTGACCATCACGAAAATTTCAAGCCAGTCTTCTTTCCCTGCTTTCTCAAACCATTCTCAAACCAGCTTGGGAAGCCAACCCTGCTCTCCCCAGTGAGCCTCATGATGTGTGTAATAAACCTTTCATGCCCTCTGGGTGTGTGTGTGACCTCGTCACTTTCATCGTCAGAAGTAACTCTTATGTCAAGGGCGCATTCCCACCACGATGCCACTATAGATAAGAACACTGAAAGTGATCAGAAAGAGTGCTCTGTTACCTCGAAAAGAACACTTAAGACTCACAGCTGACTTCTCAACAGAAACAACAAAATCTGGAGTATAATAGGATTTTTTTAATGTGCTGAAAGATAAGTCAAATTAAAATTCTGTGTCCAGCGGAAATTTGTTTCAGAAATGCAGGTGAACCAAGGCATTTTAAGACAAAAACAGATAGTCGTCGCTAGCAATCGCACACTAGAGTAATAATGGAGGTTTTTGTTCCCTAAGGCAGTCGTTTTCCACCGGGCGGGGGCGGGGGGATATTTGGAGACATTTTGTGTATGTCACAAGGGGGGTGGGGGTGGGGAGTGCGGATGCTACTGGCATCCGGCGGGTAGAAGCCAGGGATGCTGCTAACCATCCTACAGCGGGCAGAGCAGCCCCCCAAACAAATGAAATCCCCATCCCCAAATGTCAATAGTACTGCAGTCGAGAAACATTGCCCTAGAGGAAGGAAAATTTAGGATGACCTAGACACCAGGACGCGTGTTTAATAGCAGCTCTCTTCCCGCTCTCTGAAACCTGGAAACAACGTGCGGGTATCTTCTACGGTGAATGGCAGGGAAACTGTAGTAGGTCCATACGATGGAATACTACCGAGCATTAAAAAGAAATTATTGATATATGCCCACAATGTGAATGAATCACACAGCATTATGCCGAGGGAAAGAAACCAGTCTCAGCTGGTTACGGATGAAGGATTTCATTTCGATGACATTCTCAAAAAAACAAAACTAATGATAGGGAACAGATCAGTGGTTGCAAGGGTTTGGGGTGAGAGGAGAGTGTGACTACAAAAGGATAGTATAAGGGCATTTTTTTTGGTTGTGTATCCTGATTTGGGTGGTGTTACCTGAAAATAATAAAATTTATAGAATGGTACACCCAAAAAAGATCAATTT
>NW_024423319.1:91901910-92011768 GCF_017311325.1 Ursus maritimus
AATTTTGTTATGTGTTAATTTTTTAGATACAATCAAAATATACTTTTTTTGCCTTACTGCTTTTTATTTATTATTTTTTATTCTAATAATATTTTTTATTATATTATGTTAGTCACCATACAGTACATCCCTGGTTTTTGATGTAAGTTCGAAGATTCATTAGTTGCGTGTACCACCTCAGTTTTTTTCTCAGAATATACTTTAAAAAAACTCTATTCAGTCAAATTGTATGTACCAAGACAATGAGGCCTTTCTCATACATCAAGTGGAGAATAACTGATTCGAACTCACAAATTGTTACCAAACCTCAGAATGTTATTCTCGCAAGCCAACTGCTGTAATCATGGCATCAGAAATGTCCACATTGTTTTCTATGAAAGGTACTGGTTGTATCAGTCTAGGTAGTTTAACTGCTATAACAAACCCTCCCTAAATCCGAATTGTTTCTTACAAGAAGTGTCTATTTCTTGGTCGTGTCAAAATATACCAAGGGTAAGTGGATGGCCTTGTTTCACCCAGTAATTCAGGGACCTTGGCTTTGTGCCTTGGCACCTTCCAGGCCTGAAAGCTGTACCATCTCCCTTCTGCCTGCATTCCATTGGCGTTCAATGGGATGGGCCCAACTTCAAGGGAAATTGAAAATGAGGCTAATTGTGATCCCAGGAAAACAAGGAAGCTGCCACAATTGAGTGTACTTCCCCTACACCCCAATGGAGGGCATAGGCATGTGCCTTACAATGAACTGAGTGAAGGACGACAGACAATTTTATGCTTTCTGTAGTTTAACACTCATTTTTAAGACCATTCAGTCGTCATAAAACAGTCAAGTTTCCAAAGCTTAGGTGTGTGTTCCTAAGAAGACTAGAAAATACATAAAGGAATTTAACTGAGTCCTGAATTCCCCTTTGCCAATGTAAGTACATGCTAGCTTCAGTTGAAATGACACATCTTGGCACGACTCTCTGACCTTTTTTCCTTCTCACTCCCAGTAAGTCTCTTGCATGTGACCTTCAAGAACCCAGGAGCTGGGCTTGCCGTAGCATTCAGGGTCTATGTGTCGTATCTAGAAGTCTCTTTTTTGAAACTTTCCAGGCTTCAGAGGCCTCCCACCCCATTCTTGCTTTTGATCACAAGGGCCTGCTGACGCCACCCGTGACTCTTTGTTTCCCTTATACGGCAGGAAATGAACTTGTCCTGTAGATTTGGTCAGACTGTTCTCCAGACTGTTCTGTTTTCTTCCCTCCCGACCGTGTGCACTTGAAAGAATTCACTCTTTACACATTTATTGTTACAGTATATGAAAATATTATCCATAACCATAGCATGTGTACTGTCTATCTTAGCACAAATGATAAATTGGATGGGGTCAGTGTGATGGCATTCCAGTAGGGCTCCAAGAAGGAAGCACACACGGGATCTCCCCTAATTCCCTCATTCTCCACTTAGGTGCTGGAAAAATGATTCTTTGGCTTGTGTGACAGTGATGCCAGTGATGTGTATGTGTGCGAAGACGTGGAAAGGGGAGGAAACGGAATAGAGATTGTCTGTGATCTACTGAGAGAGGAATTGATCCCCGATTTTCTGAGAAGGGCCTATGTATCGAAGAGAATAATCAATACATCTTGACTGTTCCCTGCATTTGTAACAGCATTTGCATTGATTTGAAAGCGAATTTTGTTTTTAGGACTTGATGACTCGCAAAGGAGTCTATGCTGCCTCCTTCCCGAAAAGCTGAATGGAGTAGCATAATTGGACAGTGTGTTTCCTATCTTTCCTAACCACTAGTAAAGGGATTACTCCAGCCACCAGTACATCCACGTGTTTGCAGGAGTCAGGAGAGCAAGTACTCCAAGACACCACACCCCAGTCTTCAGCCTGAGGTCAGTGTCAGAACTACATTGTAGGGTTATGACTTCTTAGTGGCACGATTTCATATTTAGAAAACCAGCAAAAGTTGCTTTCATTAGGGGATGAAATGTAAGACCTTGGGCTCAGCGTGTGGGTGAAGCACTAAGAAAAGGAATAAGAAGATACATGCGTAGACTGACAAAATTGACGTCCACTAGGCAGCAGCTGTGTGGCTTGCAAGCCTCTCTGTCCCCTGTTCCCTAAGATTCCCCATGCTCTCGGTTTTGCCTTCTCAGAGGGAGCCCAGCAAAGTGCTTGGCTCAGGGTTGGTGTCCAATACTGAGGGGAATCATCATGGAAGCGAAAACTGAGGGTTTGGAAGAAATGTGACATTTCATAAAGCGTAGGAGACGTTAAAAAGACGCCTTGAAGGGATTGAAATGGTGAAAGTTGAAAGAGAAATGAAACCCAAATAACACAGAGAAACATGGACCCTCCCTCTGAACTATTTGGATTTGAGCATCGCTCAAGAGGCCGAAGCAAGTTGGTTTCGTAATACAAGTACACTTTCCTTTAAGCAGCTACCTGCCATGTCCAAGTTTCTTAAAATAATATAAATGATTTTACCAATGACCATAGAGCCTGCCAAACCCTCTAAATCTTAGGGTAAAAATCTGACCTCTCAAAATCTGCAGGGAAAGTTCTATTTGTGTGAGGCTCAGTAGAGTTGGGAAATTCTGTGTTTGTTTCTAAATGAAGAGAAACTATTCACAGCCTGCTGTCGCAAGAGAGTCAGCCATTATCACTTGCGTTTGGTGGACACTCACAGACAGGTAAGAAACGGAAAAGTTTTATAGTGGAAAAAAATGGAAGGCTTCCGGTATGCTCCAATCAGAAGTCATTGGCCCGCAGAAGCTGGGGACAGGCTAACAAGAAGAGGGGCGTCCTAGTGGTTGTATGAAGAGCATGTTTGCCTTTCTCTGGTGAGCCCTGAGTTGGAAACAGGGACAAACGTTAGGGAAGTTGGCAGGTCCTGACCATTCATTCTTTTTTTTTTTTAATTTGAGTATAGTTGACGGTGTTACGGTAGTTTTGGGTGTCCGACATACTGATCCCCCTTCTCTATACCCTATGCTATGCTCACCACGAGTGACATTTGTCACCAAACGACTCTATTATGATGGCATTGGCTCTATTCCCTATGCTGTGTCTTTTATTGCTGTGACTTATTCATTCCATAGCTGGAAGCCTGTGTCTCCCAACCCCTCCCTCCTGGCACCCATCCATTTGCTCTCTGTATTTATAGGTCTGATTCTGCTTTTTGTTCATTTATTCATTTGTTTTGTTTAGATTCCACATATGGGTGAAATGATACGGTATTTGTCTTTCTCTATCCAAATTATTTCACTCAGCATACTACCCTGTAGTAGGGTTGTTGCAGCCGTGGTGTTGCAGATGGCACAATCTCATCCTTTCTCTAGCTGCGTAATATTCCATTGTGCATATATGCCACATTTCCTTACCTATTTGTCTACCAGTGGACACTTAGGCTGCTTCCATGGCTTGGCTGTTGTAAATAATGTTGCTACAAACGTAGGGGTGCATGTATCTTTTCAAATTAGTTTTGTTTTCAGTGCCTCAATACTCTATAGTGGAATTATTGGGTCATATGGTACTTCTATTATTAATTTTTTGAGGAACCTCCATACTGTTTTCCAGAGTGGCTGTACCAGTCTGCATTCCCACCAACAGTGCAAGAGGGTTCCCCTTTCTGTGCATCCTTGCCAACACATGTTGTTTCTTGTGTTGTTAATTTTAGCCATTCTGACACGTGTGAGGTGGTAGCTCATTGTGGTTTTGATTTGTATTTCCCTGGTGATGAGTGATGGTGAGCGTCTTCTCATGTGTCTGTGGGCCATCTGGATGTCTTCTTTGGAGAAATGTCTATTCAGGTCCTCTGCCCATTTTTAATATTAGATTATTTGTCTTTTTTGGTGTTGAGTTGTAGGAGTTCTTTTGGATATTAACCCCTTAAGAGCGATATCATTTACAAGTATCTTCTCCCATTCAGTAGGTTGACTTTTCATTTTATTAACGGTTTCTTCCATTGTGTAAAAGCGTTTTATTTTGATGTGGTCCCAGTAGTTTATTTTTGCTTTTGTTTCCCTTGCCTTAGGAGACATATCTAGAAAAACGTTGCTACAGCCAATGTCAGAGAAATTACTGCTTGTGTTCCTGTCTAGGATTTTTATGGTGTCAGGTTTCACATTTAGGTCTTTAATCCGTTTTGAGTTTATTTTTGTGTGTGGTGTTAGAAAATAGTCCAGTTTCATTCTTTTGCATGTAGCTGACCAGCTTTCCCGGCACCATTTATTGAAGAGACTGTCTTTTCCCCATTGTATATTCTTGCCTCCTTTGGCACAGATTAATCGACCATATAAGAAAATTGTGTTTATATTTCTACAATTAGTTATTTACTACCTCAAAAATTTTCAGGAAAAAAGCAGTAGAAATATAAATAACATTTGAAAACAATTTTCTCTGCCTTTTAGAAATACTCCGTGTTTCAATAGGAAAGCTAAAAATTTATCCTCTATAGCTGCCAAAATAAATAAATAAATAAAGCTCAAAGAAATTGACCAAACCGATATTTTGAACAGCTTTATTAACATTTTTCATTTCAGTTCTAATACTTTTCAACTCTAAAATTTTTATTCGGTTCTTTTTTATCATTTTTTTTCTCTATTGAGACTCCCTATTTGTTAACTCGTTATTAGCATATTTTCTTTTAATTTCTCAAACAGACTTTCCTTCAGTTCCTTGGACAAATTTAGAATACCCGCTTCGAAGACATTCTCTGCTAAAGCTAACATCTGGGTCCACTCGCAGTTTCTATTGGCTCCTTTTTTCCTGAGTTTGGGTTATACTTTCCAATTTCTTTATATGTCTAGTAAATTTTGGTTTAAAAGTAGACATTTTAGATAATATTTTATATAATATGTTATAATAATCCCGAATTGTTTTATTTTTCTGGGAGTATCTTTGTCTGGTTGCTTTGTTTGTCTGGCGTTTAGTAACTTGTCTGAATTTAAACTATCGCATCTTTTTTAACCCCGCCCCCAACCCACGTCATCCCACCTGCTCCCAGTACGCAGCTGGTGACATCTCTTCAGATGTTTAGGTCTTACTTTTACACTTTAGCCCAACTTTCTAAAGTTGACTCTAGGTCTGAAGAGCTTAGTGGTTAGCCAATTAATCTGGCTGAAATTGTGTTCCAACAACTGAGCCCATAACGCTTCCACCCTCTGCTGGATGAACTTGAGTCGTTAAGGAATGCATTCGAAGTTGTAGCCAGTTCTCATGTTTCCCTTGGCTTTCACTTTTCTCCGGTATCTTTTGGGCCTCCCCAATGTTTTGAGTTTGGCAGTCCACTGAGGAGGTATGGAGAATTTATGTCAGCATTTCTGGGTTTCTCTGATCTCCAGGTCTCTCCATTAGCTATCTGGGTGTAAATCAACACTCACTTCAAAGCAGGACGTCAGCCTCGGTCTAGCAAAGCTGGGATTTCCCCCCATCTGTTATAACCACGTCCATCACTTCTTACTGGCAAATCTGTGCGTTTTCATCCTTTACCCTTTATTCTTTGTAGATGTTACCCTAATACATCTCTTGCATGTTTAACTCCATCCGGGCATCTGCTTTTCAGAGGACTACATGGACACAGTGGGTGGCATAGTTAAATGGGCCATCAACTCCGCAGTTTTCGCTGATGAGGTATCTAAACTAGGATTGGATGATCTGGAATCATCCTCATTCATGAGACAGACTGCTCTGGAACCAACAGGTGATCTCCATCCAGGTCTACTGGCTCAGATCAAAGATACTGCTCAATGCTTGAAGGAGCCCAGAGGGAAAAGTCTTCCTGTGGGAAGGGATGAGGCAATCATATGGGGGAGCATTCAGTGGCCATTTGAATTTAGTAAGTTGTCACCAACGTGATGTGGGAAAGCTAGATTAGGACCCAGAGGAGGATCCACAGGGAACACCATCCTGGCAAAAGCCTGAGCCAAGAGGCAAAAAGGAGCATACTCCCAATAGCCTTCTAAGATTTCCTAATTGTATTCAAGAATTGCATTTCACTGCTAGTAGTAGAAACCTGAATATGGTGGCTAAAAACACAGTGGTTTGTTCTCTCACATAAAACAAGCTCACAGGTAGGTAGTTAGTCTACTATTCATGTGACAACTCCACAAAGTCATCAGGGATCTAGGACCATCGTTTTTGCTCAGCCATTCTCACCATGTGGCTTCTGTCCTTAAGGTCATCCCACGTCGCAAAGCAGATGCCAAAGCACCAGCCATTATGTATGCAGTCTAGGAAAGCGAATGGGAGGAAAGCAAAAAGGTTCTCCCCCCAAACTGAGTCAGATCCTTCTAAGAAATTCCCCTAAAGTTGCATATACCACTTCTACCAAGTCATACTGTTTAAAACTTGATCACAACAGTAGAGGGCATAAAATGTAGTCCTTTATTCTGGGAAACAACGTACCCAGGCTTCTGTTATTAAACAGAAGTCTGCCGCAGTGATCTTTCTGTTTAAAGGATCTACACTGGGGCGCCTGGGTCACTCAGTCGGTTAAGCAGCTGCCTTCGGCTCAGGTCGTGATCCCAGGGTCCTGGGATCGAGTCCCTCATCGAGCTCCATGCTCAGCGGGGAGCCTGCTTCTCCCTCTGCCTGCCCCTCCCCCCTGCTCATGCTCTCTCTCTCCCATTCTCTCTTTCAAATAAAAAAAAATATCTTTTTAAATAAGTAAGTAAATAAATAAATAAAAGATCTACATTGATCTAGCTGAAGTTGAATAGCATGACCAGAAAGAGAGAGGATCTTGGGGTAACATTTTTCCTTATGGCTCCCACCAGAGAGAGACAAGAGGGCAGATTGAACCCCTTTTGTGAACCATGCGATGGAATCCTTCATGACCAACAGTTGCCATAGAAGAGTCTACTCACTACCCTAGAGACCCTGGAAAGAACTCAGACACAACACTCAATGGGATACAACCTCTAGATTTCTTTATTTGTCATTGAAGACTTTTTTTGTTTTGAATAACAGAAATTGGAAGGGCTCAGCCATATCTCATTTACAAAAAGGGAGATGGTTCTGTTATAAACTTCCTTAACCAGTGTGGTCTTGCATAATCATGGTTCCCCAGGCTTACCCCCAAGAAGGTACCCAGTGTTTTAAAATAACATTTAAACAAAATACAATCAACCAAATTGGCTGTGCAAATCTACTAAGTACAAACTCAGATTTGGTAACAGCCTCTCTTATACACACACACACATACACACACACACTCTCTCTCTCTCTCTAGTAGAAATCATCCCAGATCCAGAATTGACTCTGATAAACGATAGTTGCAACCTACTTGAATACCTTTACTTTATTTACCTGAGAAATCTTCATTGAACACACAGTGCAAAATTTAGAAGAGTTCCCTAAGAAGTGGACAGTTTTTTGCTTTCTCTCTGATTATTCACGGAATGTGAATGTATCATTTTTCTAGGCCAGAAGTCCTGTGTTGATGAGACATATAAATGTATAGAAATGAAAATAATTCATGTCAATGAGGTGTATATTGTATCAGGAACTTTCTTGAATGGGAAGCATTCAGCGAGAGAGACCGCACAGTTGGTTTTCCCCATTCTGGACACCAGACTCTTGCCTGCAACTATCAGGCAGAAATACATAACCCATGGAAGAAGCATTGCACCCAGAACTTCATGAAGACAACCTAGGAATTTACCAAGAATCATAAATGTATGTATTTTATTATAAAGGTAAAGCGCAATGATAGACAACAATTATAACGTTAATATTTAATAAGCACCTACATAGCACACAGTTCTAAGTGCTTTCTCTTTATTTAACTCATTTAATCTTACCAACAAGCCCATAAGAAAAGTTTTATTATGCCCATTCTCAGATGTACACGAGTCACAGAGAAGATAATTAACATAAGAACACACAGCTTGTAAATGGGTTCCTGGCTTTACAGAGCTTGTGCTTTTAACCAGTGTAGTTTGTGTGTAGAATGTTGCCCTGCCTTTTATTTCCTACAGTTGTTTTCATTCATTTCTCTCTGAGGAATTGAGGAATATCCTTTGCCAGGTGTGACTAAGAAAATGGTCTTTTGTTTTGATCTCGTTTTGGTTTATGTTGTTCTGTTGTGACGTTGTTGGTCAAGTTCTGGTGACAAGTCCTCTTCTGGGTGTCACATTGCCACCTCCACTGGGGTCTGTATTAAGTGAGGCCCCATGTGTTGCCTTTGTACCGTGTCAGCTTAGCTCAGCTGGAACTGTGTTTCCCAGAATTTCATCCCTCATGTGGTTTTGGTTTCTGATGGACCACAGCAGATTTTAGAAGGTAAAGATGAAGCCGTGGTCGTTATTCCCTGAAGGTCAGTAAGGTGCCGGGCAACACTGCAGGGCGCATATGTTGCTGCTGCTATGCAGCTTGGGACAGCAGATGCTGGGCCTGCAGGCTCCTCAGCTCCTGCCTGGTCTCCTTCAGCTTCGAGTTCCGGGCCAGGTGCGTCTGCAGCTCCATGAGCAAAGATGCCAGCTTCGGCGACGCACATCATCAAAACTGGAGATGGTAACAGGTGGTTTCCACTTTGTCCTTGTGGGTTCCAGCTCGTCCTTGGTTTCTTCCAGTTCAAGTTCAGCGCTGCTTTCTTCCAGCCCTAATACCTGTAGTGACCTCAGGCTCATCACCGCGTGCAGACACAACAGCTTTCCATGCAGTACCTCGCCCGCTCCCACAGTTGTCAAAGGTCTAATCCTCGCCGTAAATGCCCAATTCCGTATCACTTAAGGTGGTTCGGCTTTCCTCACTGAACTCTAATGGACAAACTCAAGTTTACTGTGATAACGAACTAACCTCAAAACCAGTGGCTTAACATAATGAAGGATTATTTTGAGCTCCGATTGTAAGTCCGGTGTGAGTCAGCAAGGTGGGGGATTGGGGTGGCTGTGCTCCGCATAATCACTCAGGGACACAGGCCAGGGGAGATGCTGACATCTTAACACTTGGACTTCATGGTTGCTGAGACAGAGAGAGGGCGACTAGTGGGCTGTTAAATGCTTTGGCTTGAAAATGACAAATGTTACTTCTCCAAGTCCTTTGGCCACATGACTCCATTTAACTGTAAAGGGAACTTGGAAATGTGGAGAAACAGATGGCTATTCAATAAGCAGTAAATGGCTCTGCCACAGCTCATACTTCTGTTTATCAAATATCCTTCTGCTTTCCGCTTCCCTGCGGTGGGTGCTACTGCTGCCCCCCACCCCGCCCCGAGCTCTTTCATTAGGCAGAAGCACACATCCCCAGCTGCTGTGGGTGTTGGCCAATGGCTCGCAGCGTCCCGCTCTTCTGAAAAGCTGCTCTTGGCCAAAAGCAAGCCTCTTCAGACAGAAGGTGATACGTCTGTCTCTGGGGAGTGGACCTCAGCCAGAGACTGACACGGGGTTCCAAAGGCCATCTCTCTTGCCTCAGGGTGGGACTAATCCTAGTGCTCCATAATATCCCATAGTATCAGACCAAATCTATCCTATACCTAGCACTACATTTTTGTTTAGACTTCCCCCCTGCTCTATCTTCCTTCCCTAAATTCCTTTATCCTAAGAATATACCCCCGATAAGTCACTTTTTTTTTAAAGATTTTATTTATTCATTTGATGGAGAGAGAGCCAGCCAGCGAGAGAGGGAACACAAGCAGGGGGAGTGGGAGAGGAAGAAAGAGGCTCCCAGCGGAGCAGGGAGCGCGATGCGGGGCTCGATCCCAGAACCCTGGGATCACACCCTGAGCCGAAGGCAGACGCTTAACAACTGAGCCACCCAGGCGCCCCACCCCCAGTAAGTCACTTGAACAAGAATCTTAGACTCTACTCCTAGGAAACTTGATCTAAAACATTCCCACACATAGAACACGCTCCACCATTCTCCCACGGAGACCACTCAAGTCCCATTTAATCCGTGAATCCACCTCATAGTCCTGCATGTCTGGGTGATGCATGGTAACTATGTCCAGACCAGTCTTGGTTCTACTTGGTCTAAAAGACTAACAAAAAAGACAAATTATCTGGCTTACCCTCCAACATATACCTAACGTATAATGGCAAAAATAAACACTCCTAGTTGGAAAGGGGCAAAAGGGAGACACACAGAAGTCACTGAAATGTAGCAGTTTCAAAACTCTGCTATGCAGGTGACTGGAGGCCCCTATGCTGAGAGTGAAGAACATTCTGGATCAGGCCCTGATTTTCTCTCCTGCAGTAATGCCACTGTCCACACTTCGTTATGGTCCCTGGATCTGCTCTTTGGAGGTTTTTCCTTTTCTATAACACTCCTTGCCATATCTGAACTAGCTGTTGAAGAACATATATGCCCTCTTTAAATCTGTATAGCCCTCTTAGTTGCCCTTAGAAGATCAGGGATTAAAATTAGAAGTTTGGTTTTAAGTCTTAACTAGTCAAAGGCTTGTTTTGTATGGTACTGCCCAGGCTTATGGCTTCTCAGGCAGAACAAGACTCTTACAAACTTAATAGACTTGGGGCGCCTGGGTGGCTCAGTCCGTTGAGCCTCCAACTCTCGGTTTCAGCCTAGGTCATGATCTCAGAGTTGTGAGATCGAGCCCCATGTCAAGCTCCGTGCTCAGTGGGGAGTCTGCTTGAGATTCTCTCTCTCTCCCTCTCCCTCTGTCCCCCCACTTTCTCTCTCAAATAAATAAAATCTTTGAAAATAACTTAATAGACTTAACAGTAGGTGAATAGGTAAAGTGTGGTATATCCATATAATCAGATATTATTTAACCAGGAAAAGGAATGAGGTGGTCACACATGACCGCATGCAGATGAAACTTAAAAACTTTATGCTAAGTGATAGAAGTCAGATACAAAAGATCACAGATTCATGGTTTCTGGGGTCTGGGAGGAGGCAAAATGAGGAGTGACTGCTAATTAGCATGATGTTTCTTTTTTGAGTGACAAAATGTTCTAGAATTAGATCATTGTGATGGTTGTACAGTTTGTAAATATACTAAACATTACTGAATTATACACTTAAAAAGTAAACTTACTAAAAACTTATTAGATTTCTTAATATATGATTGTAATTAATTCTGTGTTGCAGTCACACCCACAGTTCTTTTGGGGACATAATTAACAGATCTGGCACATTTTTTGCAGTTTTCTAAATTACCCATCTTTTTCTTTCTCTTGATTGAATGGTAAGGGAATAGAGGACAGAGAAGGCCATAATCTTAATCAGATCTTTTCCCTAAGTAATTTTATACAAGTGAGAGATTTTGTTGAGGGCCACACCCTTAATCGTGGCACTTTTCAAAACATTGCTTTATTGAGGTATAATTGAAATAAAATAAACTGCATATATTTAAAATGTACAGTTTGACAAGCTTTGACATATGTGGGTGAACGTGTATGTATATCCACACTCAATGTAATGAACCTATTACTGCCCAAAGCTTCCTTACGTCAGCATGATTATTCTGAGTGAAATGGCTGCGTCTTATGGCAGCTGTATGGTTAACTTTTTAAGAAACCGCTCAACTATTTTCCAAAGTGGTTGTAGCATTTTGCATTTCCACCAGCAGTGAATGAGAGTTTCAGTTTCCCCACATCTTTGCCAATGCTTGGTATATATTGCCAGTGTTTTAAATTTGAGTCATTCTGAAAGGTAGTGATCTCATTTTGGTTTTATTTTTTTAAAGATTTCATTTGTTTATTTGAGAGTGAGTGAGCGAGCGCACGTGAGTGTGGGGAAGGGCAGAGGGAGAGAGGGAATAACAAGCAGACTCCGTGCTGAGCGTGGGGCCTGATGCAGGGCTTGATCTCACGACCCCGAGATCACAACCTGAGCTGAAAGCAAGAGTTGAATGCTCAACAAACTGAGCCACCCACGGGCCCCTCATTATGGTTTTAATTTGAAACCATATATCCACTTTGATGAACTGTCCTTTATGAATTTGGGGGATTGTTTATTTTCTTATTATTGAGTTTCGAGAGCTCCTTATATGTGCTGAATATGTGATGTGCAAATGTTTGCTCTCCATCTGGGGCTTGTCTTTCAATTTTCCTAACACTGTCTTTTAAAGAGCAAATGCTTTTCATGTTGGTGAAGTTCTATTTAACAACATTTTTTTTCTTTATGGATTGTGCTTTTGGTGTTGTATCTAAGAAACTTTCGCCCACCTCAAGCTCACAAATATTTTCCCCTATGTTTTCTTCTAGATATTTTATAGTTTTATGTTTTACATTCAGGACTACAATTCTTTTTGAATTAATGTTTGTCTTTAGTGGGAGGTACGGGTCAAAGTTCTTTTTTTTATTGACTTATGAATGTTTCATTGTTCCAGCACCATTTGTCGAGAAGACTATGTTTTCTCCACTGCATTGCCTTTGCACCTTTGTCAGAAATCAATTGACTTTATATGCACGGGCCTATTTCTAGACTTTCTGTCTGTTCCATTGATCTATTTGTCTACCTTTATGCCAATACCACACTGTCTTCATTAATGTAGATTTTTAATACATCTTGAAGTCAAGGAGTGTTATGTCTTCAAATTTGTTCTTTTTCAAAGTTGTTTTTGCTTTTCTGGGTTCTTTGCCTTTCCATGTTCATTTTAGAATCAGCCTGTTAGTTTTTATTTAAAAAGCTTACTGAGATTTGGATTTGGATTGAGTTTAATGTATAGATCAGTTTGGGCTTCTGATCCATGAACTTTAATTTCTCTCTCTCAACAATATTATATTGTCTTGGTATTTAAACCTTAGACAGCTTTTGTGAGACTTACCCCTAAATCTTTTATATTTTTAGTGCGATGGCAAATGATACTATATTTAAATTTTCAATTGTTTGTATAGTATGTAGTATAGACAACTCACTTACTAGTTCTAATAGCTTTTTATAGAGTCCACTTGGTTCTCTACATAGACAGTCATTTCATCTTTGAGTGCAAAGTTTTGGTTTTTACTTCCCAGTCTGAATATTTTATTCCCTTTTCTTGCCTGCTTGCACTGGCTAGCCCTTTCAGTACAATACTGAATATTCAATTGAGTGGCAAGAGTGGACATCATGATCTTAGGGGGAAAACATCCAGTCATTCACCACCAAGTATGATATTAGCTACAGTTCTTTTGTAAATGCTCTTTATTAGGTTGAAGAAGGTTCCTTCTAGTCTCAATCTGCTGAATTTTTTTTTAACCAGGAATGGATGTTGAATTTTGTCAAATGCTTTTTCTGCATGTATTGAGATTATCATATGTTTTTCTTTTGTGGTCTGTTGATGTGGTGAAATGCATTGATTGAATTGTGAATGTTAAAACTAATTTGTATTCCTAGGATAAATTCCATTTGGTCAGGATGTATTGTACTTTTTATATTATATAGTGTTCAATTTGCTAAATTTTAAAGAATTTTTGCATCTATGTTCATGAGGGAAATTATTCCATAGTTTTCTTTTTTTTTTTTTTGGTAATATCTTTGGTTTCACTGTCAGAGTAATGTTGGCCTCATAGAATGAGTTGGGCCATATCTTTTCCTCTTCAATTTTCTCTGAGTTTATGGGAATTGGTACTATTTCTTCTGTAAATGTTAGTTAGAATTCAGCAATTATGTCAACTGGGCCTGGAATTTTCTTTATGGGAAGGTTTTTAACAATACTTGTTGACTCTTAAATGCTAAAGCCTAGGATTGATGGATCACATTTCTCATAGCCAGCATCAGCCCCATGGTTTCACCTAATTGCAAGAAGGCTGGGAAATATAGGGGAGAACATAGATATTTGGTAGTCAATAAATGTCTGTGTCATAGGGTCTTCGAGAAACTTTACAGAAAATTATGTCTACATTGAGTAATTGTTCAAAGTTTACTTCAAAGTCCTAAGATACAGTCAGTTCATCCCCTCCAGCACTCTGCAAAAAAGCCCATTGCTTTTATCGTACAACTCTGGAAATAAGATCACATTCTCTGTGCTGTGGCTCCATTCTCTGTTCAGTGGAAACTCAAGTTTTCTCTTCCTATGGCTTCTGCTCCACGTTGGTGAAAAAGAGAATTCTATCCAAGTTCAGCTTTGGCAGGAAAAATAATTTCTATATTGGATCCAAGATGAAAATGGTTCCTTGGTCTTATGGAAACACAAATACCATGATTCTTCCTGTCTCACGCTATAAATATTCCAGTGTCTGCAGCAGCGTCTCTTGGCTGTAGAAATGTTTAAATATTTCATGTCCATCAATATTTGGGCTGGGAAACCCCACGAAAGCTTGAATTTTATTAATATTTCCCTATTATTAACACTAATTTCCTAGGCATATCAGATAAGATTGATCACAAATTAAAAACTTACTATAAGTTGTCTCTCTCAGGGACATGATAAGATGCTGCAACAGAAACGCACTGGTCAGTAGCTTATGCAGGGTGTGTATTTCTCTCTTGGCTCACAGTTCAGAAATGTGCAGTCCAAGCTTAAGAAAACTGCTGTACGATCCTCAGTATGGGGCTTCCATTTACTTCGTAGGAGATGGCTGCCCAGTTCTCATCTCCCAGCCAAGATTAAAGGGAGAGGGTTAAGGAAGTACATGAACTTTCTATTGGAGGAAGACAAATTGGAAATAGCACACATTACTTCTACTTACCTCCAATGACCAAAACGTAGTCTCGTGACCACACTAAATTGCAAGGGAGGAAATATCACCCTAAGTTGGGAATCCAAGTGCCTAGCTAAAGCTTGGGAGCTGTAGTGTGAAAGAGAGAGACTGGATATTGGTGGGAAATGAGTAGGGTTTCAGGAGCGTGCAATATTGACAGGAAGGCAGAAGAAAAGGATTTGGAAAGAAGCCAAAGGAGGGTGGCTTTGGATGGGGAGGGGGTGCACAGGGAAATGGACACTATAGGAATAGTCAAGGTACTGCTGTTGGGTTAAAAAATAAAACCCCAACCATTTTGTCATTTTTCTGTCACTTGGTCCAAATGACCAAGAAATGGTGCCTGCCTTACACTGTATTAGGGAAATAAAGAAGAATCCGATGGATGTTTCCTCCTGAAACCCCTTGGGCGTCCATAGCTGGAAAGGGAGCCATTTGGATTTCTCATCCCACTCGATTTTTTACAAAAGGGAAATGTAATTTCTTAGAAAGAAATTGGGGTACCACTTGGAAGGGCTGTTGATCTATCACAAAACATATCTACCACAGATGGAATATTGGTCCCATCCAAGTTATTTGGCCATTCTGAAAACAAGATTGTGGCTACTATAAAAAAGAAGCCACTCTAGTACTCCATATGCCGCCAGGATCTAGGTTTTGCTGACGCTTTCTTTGTAATGTTTCTTGTACCTGTGCCTTCTTCCCCATTCTTTGTATATTTCCCAAGCCTTATCATCTGTTGCATGAGCTACCCGTCCTTGGCTAGGATGCTTGGGATGCAGGTAAGAGAAAACCTTAGAGCTCGACTGATGCGAACAATAAGCACATTTATTACCACCTGTATCGAGCAGGTCAGAATTACAAGTAGGCTCCAGGCACCATGGATCTGGGCTCTGGTTCTGTTTCAGTTCTCTTCATTTCCCCCTTATCCATATTGGCTCCAGTCACAAGCTGGTTGTGAAATGGCTGACACATTCTAGGCATCACATCCACACATAGCATCAGCGGAAAGAGAGGAACTTCTCTTGTCTGTGTGATACTTTTAGGAATAGGGTGGATGCTGTGACGTGCTGCCTATATCCCTCTTCAGGATTGGAGGACTTCTTCTCCCAGCTGCTGGGAGTGTTTCCAGCCTACAGCTGGCAGCCCTTTTTGGAAATGCTCTTTGCAGAAGAGAACTGCCTTATCCAAGTTCACCTTCCCTTCCTGGGAGTAGCCAATCTCCAATAACTATTTGTCACAAGTGTTTAAAGGCCCAGCCTCCTCACCCCAACTCAGAACAACCCCACAGGACCATCTTCAGAGTTCTTTGTTGTGTTGGCTGAGATCTGCACTGAGACAATATCACAGCTGAACTTCTCCCTCTGCCCCGTCTTGTTGCCTTCTCTTTCATTCCACCGATGTGGATCCCGAGTGCATTCCTTTATGAACCTCCTGCACGTTCATTGTCATCTCAGAGCCTGCTTTTTGGGGAACATGATTTATAAGAAAAAGTAAAGAAATCTTTCTGATGTCCCCTCCCAACTTACTGTCCTACTGTTTCACATGCACGGCCATAAGTGGATCCCTGGGAGGCTGGCATGACTGGCTTAGGGCAAGGAGGATTTTCCTCTGGAGCAGGTGAAACTCAGTTCAGAGTCGTTTTGAAGGCCACCTCACTCCCCTGTCCAGCAGCTGGCACTCGCTATTGGTTGAAGTCTCATCTGAGCTGTCAGGTGGTACGCCTGCATGTGAACCCTTCATGTGGCTTCTGCACAGCACAGTTGCTGGCTTCTAAGAATGAGAATCTCAAAAAAAAAAAAAAAACAGACAAAGCTGTATCACTTCCTATGACATGGCCTTGGTCACTTCTGCCATAGCCACAGACCCACCTTGATAAAGGGGAGAGAGTATAGAACTCCTTTGGTGGGAGGAGTGTTCAATGTCACATTGTGAAGCACACGAGGGATGGAAGAAGTAGTTCTTCCTGAAGTTCCATTTAAGATACGATCTGAAAATAGGAGATGTTACCTAGAATAAGGAGTAGGAAAAGCAAGCAGAAGGGAAAGTATGTGCAAAGGCCCTGAGGCAGAAAGGAACAGCGCACAGACTGAAAGGTCAGTGTGACTGCAGTCCTGAGAGTGACGGCAAGGGCGGTGAGCATTGAGACTGCGTAGGTCGGTGGGCTCCAGATCAGCAGAGCCTTGTATGCTGTGTCCGGCATGCTCTTTCATCTATGTGTACCAGTAATCCATCACAGGGTTTAAGCTGATGAGTGACAGTTTGTTCTGACTACGGCAAGTGGAGAGTATATTGAGGTTGTAGTAGAGACGGGAGCGGATGCAGGAGACCACTTAGAAAGTCACTGATAGGAATTCAGTTGAGAAGTGATGGAATGTAGCATGGGCCAAGTGGATGGCATAAGATGAAGCAGCATGGCTGGATTCAAGCGCCATAAGGGGGAAATCAACAGGACTTAGGGATCTGGGTAGGGTGGAGTGGAAGAAAGGAGTCAAGGATGAATAGTGGAGCCCGTTATAGAGCCAGAAAATACTGGAGGACAACCAGCTTTGCAGGTTAGAAGTCCTGAATCTGTTCAGTACATGTAGTGTTGGAGATGTATTTGAACAATCGAGAAGTTATATAGTAGGGTCAAGAACACATAGGGGAGTCTAAAGGTATAGATTTATGAGTTCTCAGTGTTTAGCTGGTGATTAAAGTTCTGAGTGTAGATGAGATCACTTAGGGAAAGAGCATAGAGATTTTCACAGAATGTAACGTTCGGTGGCTGCCCAGAGATTGATGGGTGGCCAGAGACAAAGGAGCATCAAGAGCAGTTGGAAATATGATAGTGTGGTGTCCTGGAAGCTAAATATTATTAGTGTTACTAGAGGTGACAAGTCATCATTAGTGTTGAACACTTTTGAGAAGTATACAAAGATGACTGAAACAGGTCTATTGATACAAACAACATGGAGGTCATGACCGCAGAAGGTAATTCAGAGGAGCAATGTGGCACCCAGATTGGAGCAGGTTGACAGGCAGAGTTTAGACAACGTTTTTGAAAGAGAAGGAAAGAGTTGAAGGAAAATGTGATGATATAACCATCGTGCAGTAGCATGCATTTGAGAATATGGTATATGAAACATTAAGTTTCCTTGTACCAGGTCAGACACTCAAGAGACACATCACTGGTATATTCTCCTTTTAATAAGAAGGGAGCATGAGGCATGTGAGGAAAGTGCCTATATCACATATGTTCCAAACAAACAGAAATTGGACCCACTCCAGCAAAGAGAGAGAAGGACCCGAGCAATGTGGGAAAGCTTCAAGCAGCCACCTAAAACATATTCATGTAGAATCCCAATGCGGATAGCTCAGAATCTCTTTTTAGCTTGGGTGTGTTCAACTCTTGTGGGCCTTCATGCAAATCTTGTAACTTTTCCATGCATCAGCTTTTCTTTGGCTATTGACCAGGGTCAGAGAAAGGCTGATCCTTGAAAAGCACTCAGAACAAAAAGTCCAACAGGATTTGACTAAATGAAGCATTTGATTAGTTATCACTAATAGTATGATGCAACCCAGGAAGAACTATTAACTCATTGTTTCTAAACTTGGCTTGCTTTTATACTTGGCTGGAGCCCCCAGAGCTCTGGCCAAACAGCAGGGTTTCTGCGTGTGCTCTGGCCTCCCCGAGGACCTCACAACGAGCCAGGAACCCTCAGGATCCAGGAGAGGTCTTTAGGAAAAAGAGGAGAAAGGGCATGGATGCAAGCACAGGGAGAGGCAGCCTGTCCTGTCCACACACAGACAGGGGTGGATGTCAGCTGTTCTTGCAGCTGGAAGCCCTTCTTGAGTCTCGAAGGCTAATTTTCCAGTCTGTGTCCTCACGGGGATGCTGACCTTTGGGTTGATTATAAGAGAAAATGAAAGCTTTCCCTCTGCTCCAACACATCCTTCTTTGACTCGAAACATGTGACGAGGCTGTTACCTCCCGCAGATGCTTTCTGTATGAATCAGCATTCTAAAGGACAGAGGCCCCAGGATGTGCCAACATCAACAGAATCAGCAGGGATTAACAAGAGTGGGGAAACAGTTGAGTGGGTGCAGCCTTCAGGAAGGGATCAGTTGTACCACCTTCAAGGTTGGCAGCCTGAGAATAGTGTTGGGAATAAAGGGTGAAGGGGCCCGAACTACTTCTGCAGAGTCTTGAACATATCCTGCTGGGCCAAGGACTGGAGTCTTCTTCAGGAAATCGGTATCGAATTGGTTGGAAGCCTATCTCTGAGGATGGTCTCTATACAAAACACATCCCAGTCTTGCGTGAGTTAACACTGCTTTTCAGATGCATAGCCTCTGGGACAGAAAGTGATTGTTTCCTCATTACCACATTCGAGTCTTCCTGCCTGGGAAGTGTGCTGGCCTCCTGCTTCTCTGCTCCAAGGGGAGAGTAATGCCACAAACCACATTCCAACCCAAGGAGAGGGCTTTGAGGTTATGGGAGCTCAATCCGTATAGGAAAGAGGCGATGCCACAGGATCTAACTGATGTTTCCTCACTTGGTTGCATTTTCTGTCAGCGTCTAGTCCTGGGTCACGTTCCTTTGGATATATTTCCACAGGTCCTATCTGGCAAGAGGGAAAAAACCAAAAAAGGTCTTCCCCTCCGAGACTCAGATGACCCCTGTCAAGATCCATGAGCTGCTGCTTGCTATGGCTTCCCTCCCTTGCCCCTGTTCCGCTTGTACATCCTCCTTTTCCTTTTCTAACTTTCCCCCCCGGTGTCCTCGAGGCATTCGTCCACTGCACCGCCTTCAGCTTCCACCTCCAGGCAAGCATGCCAGATCTCTACCCCCTTCTTCACCTCTCCCGCGGCATTTCCCGTCATCTTGGCGGAAGCCATCTCCACACGGCCCTTCCACCCGCGCTGGCGCCATCTTGGCACGTTCGAAACCCGCCTTATTTTCCCGCCACGCCGGCTCCGCACCTGTGTCGGGCAGCGCCCACCCAGGGGAGCGGAGTCCGCGGGGGAGCTGAACTGCGAAAGGCCGGGACGGATGGGTTCCCGGAGGTCGCTCTTAGGCGACTGTGGGAGCCCGCTACGCGGTCTCCGTGCGGCCGTCGTCTGTGAGTCCGACGCTGGAGCTCGAGCTTCACGGAGGGGGCGGCAGAGCAGGCAAGCCGTAAGGTGGACGCGGGGAGACCACGGGCGACTGGAAGCCCGCGGGGGAGGGCCGTGACCTGAGTCCGCTGTCGGTGCCTCGGCCCCTGGCGGTGAGGGCATCGGGCAGAAGCCGCGGGGCCCTTTCTCACAGAGCTCAGCCCGCGCCGGCCCGGGGTCCGCTGGGGCCGAGGGGGATCGGGGGAAGGCGGAGCCGGCCGGCCCAGCCGCTGCTTCACGCCCGCGACGTAAGTCAGCAAAGCGGCAAGGTGAGAGCCAGGAGGTGGCCTCTCCTTCCCTCCAGCCCCCGGGCTCCCGAGAATGTCCCTTGTGACTGACCCTAACTGTAAACAAACAAGAGAGTGGATTCGGGGAAACGTGGCCCGGCCTAGCCAAGCTGACTCACTGCAAAGCCATCAGCAGCCAGCCCTGGTCAGCTTCGCATCCGGACACATCGCCTTAAGGTGCCCTGGATCTCTGCGGAAGGACCGTATCCAAGTCCTGCCTCCGCGCAGCATTAGACAACTTAAAAAAAGGTAACTTGTTCCCCAGGAGAGCATGCAAGGTTCCATCTTTGTCCTTGGGAGATGTTGATCCTTTTCCAAGCTGGTTCACGTTCTTCCGTTGCTATCGTGTAACTTAACAAGCTATTAAGTTCAAGTGAAGTGTTACTAATATGTCTTGTGTGAGATGAGAAGGGGATGCCAAAGAAAAAGAAAAATATCCGGTTAACGTATCCACAGAGATCTCTGTTAAACTAAGGAAGGAGTATTCCTAACTATTACAGTCCTCGTCCCTGCGCTGGCCACGCGGCCCTCGCTGCTCTTCACCACTCGCCTCTTCCTATATGCTCGCGTGGCAAATGCTTTTTGCTGGCAGTAGGCACCTCAGCTGCTGCTCGCGGCTCTTTGCTTGGTGGGTGGAGTGACACCAGCTTTCATTCGTGAAGGCTCCTGGGATACTAGCAGCCTGGCATGAATTGGGTTGTTGTAGTTTTCTGTCTACTTTAATCATAGAAGTAAACCTGGAGGATATCCCGCTTTCTAGATGTTCTCCTCACGCCCATCGTGTGGTCATAGCAACACGATTTCTTCCTGACCATCAGGATCGATCACCCCAGCCAGGTAGTCACCCCCATCTCTGCTATTCATTCAGTGGCACAAGGCACCCTGAGTGCCCAGGCGGTGGTCTCCACTTCCCTTTCAGTGGGGTCATTGTTGGACCCTCTGGTGGAAGGAATTCCTCTCTTTGGAACTAAGACCCCTAGACCCGCAGAGCCTACGCATTGTCACAGGGATGAGAAGTAACATTTTACTAACGGATCACTGGAGGGAACGGTAAATAGTTCCCTTCCCGTTTTCACCCCTGTACTCATGGATGGGTGAATGTTGGTTATGGGATAACGGCATCATATATTAGAGCCGACTCAAAGCACGTACAGCATCCAGGAGGACCTTGGCCAGCCCTGAAGTACACTTAGCTGGTGCGTTAACTGTGTCTTCGAAAGGGCGCTCTACTTCTAGCAAGCCGCTTCAGGCTGATGGGGACGTGGTAAGACCAGCGAGTTCCATGAGCGTGCGCCCATTGCCTCCCTCCATTTGCTGTGAAGAGAGTCCCTTGACGGGAAGCAATACTTGCAGAGTACCTTGACGGCACATAAGGGATTCTGTAGGACCGTGGGATGGTGATTTTGGCAGAACCATGTGGACGGGGAAGGAAAATCCATATCCCCTGTGTCTGTTCACATAATCAGGTGGACTAGTCAAAGTCCCACCTCCCAGGTGGATTGCCCCTCAACACAGCCCCTCAGAGCTGTCAGAGAGTAGGGGTGCGGTGCGTGCCATGGTCCACTGCTGTCTCGGGTGGGACTGACGTGCCATGCACAACTCTCTGAGGCTTTTCTTCCTCAGTCACCTGGTCCTAGGGAATGCTCCATGAGGGCCGAGATGGAGGCCGGAAGAGAGAAGGTAATGGAGCAAAAGTAGGTGCCATATGCCTTTGGGCCCCTTGCTAATGCACCTTACTTGTGCCTTCTGGGCCTACTCAAGCCTGACTACACCATCACTTCTGTCTGATGAGGGGGTGCTGCTTTGCACACCCAACTTTATGGCTTGGCCAGTTGGACAGCACTCAGTTTGCGACAGGCAGCTCGGATTCCATGGAAACTTGGTGACCCATGGTCAAGCCTTCAGTCTCTCACAATGCCCAGTAGCAGGCCAACGTTGTTTCTGGAAATGGGAGTAGTAATCCCGAAGAGATGGGAGGGACTTACTACAAAATTTTAAGGGTCGTGTTTTGCTTCATCCAGAGGAGCTTGCCAGAGACTTCAAGATGCTTCCCTATCTGCCACTGCCACCTCGAGTGTCGCTACATCTCCTGGGTCCTATGGCCCCAGAGGCAGAGTGGCTTGCACAGCGGTGTCTTTTGGCTTTCCGAGCCCCACTTGAAGCTAGCATTTCCCAGGGCCCGTTCATACAGCGCCTAACCAAAGAGGGATTCTTTCAACCGGGCTTGTTTTCACATTTTTTGAGCAATCCTGGTTGGCCTGCCTGGGACCTGTGCTTGCCCCTCTCATTACAGAGGCTCGGGGATTAAGTTCTACTCCTGACCCGATCTTATTCCTGTAACCACACCTATGACCCAGATTTGGAGTGGCCGTGGCTGGCAGCCCCTCTCCCCCGCTCCAGACCACGTGAGCAGTTCCCCAAATGAGGTTTTTCTGGGAATTAATCATCAGGACAAGGGAGGGAAATGCCCTTCCCTGAGGTGAGATAAGGCTCTGATGAAGTCTTTCCCCTCGTAGGGCGGCCCATTTGTGTGGAGAGGCCTCTGGGCCTCTTTCAGAATGATTGCTTTCCCCGGCCCCCTGGCAGAGCAGGCAGGGTCTCTCTTGGACTTTCATCGTGAAAACCTGGTAGGCTTCTTGGAGGTAAAGGCCAGAACACTGTGGGAGCCCGTGCTGTGCCTCAGCCCCAGGAGTTTCTCGCGCTCCTAACAGGCCACACTCAGCTCCCGGCAGTTTTTCTAAATTGCCATTTATGTGTTCCTACCAATTTATGGCCCCCAAGTGTCTTCTGCTCCAGGTAAGCCCACCTCTGCCGGGACTGTGTGGATATGCCTGTCTTTCTGGAAAACGATGGGTGACAATTTGCCTTGAAAACCCAGTTCTTTGTTGGGTCCAAGAAAAGGGATTGATTTTTCTGCTTGCCCAGCTTTTTCTGGTTGTCAAGACAGCAATGATGACTTCCTAGTGTGTGGCAAGCGAACCTGAAAGCCATTAGTTACCTTTTTAAGTCTCTGCGTCCTTTTATTTCTCAATTCTCGATATGACCTCCTGTTCCTACTTTCTAAAAGCATTTCCCTCAAATCTCTTACTGAATATGCCAAATAAATATTTTCTAAAATTGCTTTTCCTTTTTTTGGTAGCTTATTATTTTTATAAAAGAGATGGTTTCCTTTGAATCTTTAGAGCAGACATATTCCCTTTCCCGTATGCTCCAGACATTTTTCATCCCCTGGAGCTTGTGTTGTTTCATTCTGAATATTTATCTTAGAAAGAGAAGAAATCTCTTGAAGCCAGGGGATTGTACACAGATACTATTCTTGGACCGGCCTTAGCTTTTTGATCTTGACCTCGAACAGTCTTACTTTAACCCTCTGCGGTCTGGATATTTAATAGACACCAGTCAGCAAAAGTACCGGCCCAATGCACCCTCTCTTTCTGGAATTCCTTTAGCGGGACTCCAAGAGACTGAGGTCAAATCTCCTTGTCCTTGTCTTGAGTTCCCAGAAACCTGGAGTGTCTGCTATAGTCTGTAGTTCGTATGGGAGCAGTAGGTAAAAAGCTAAATCCACTATCACTCTGCTATCCGAAGTGTGGTCCCCAGAGCTGTGCTGCTCTCTGGCTTTTTTTTTTTTTTTTTTTTCATTTTGTTTTTCTAGTGAGTCCTGTTTAGTGATTTTACAAAAGCATTGATCAATGATGGATTGGAAATTTGGTTTTTTAAAGATTTTTTTATTCATTTATTTGAGAGCGAGAGCAGAGAGTGTGAGAGAGAACACGAGTGGTGGGGGAGGAGCAGAGGGAGAGGGAGAAGCAGGCTCCCCACTTAGCAGGGAGCCTGATGCGGGGCTCGATCCCAGGACCCTGGGATCATGACCTGAGCGGAAGGCAGACGCTTAACCGACTGAGCCACCCAGGTGCCATGGGAAATTTTGTTTTATTTTATTTTTTTATTTTTTGGATTGGACATTTAAAAATAATAGTCCTTTATTTACAGATGGTCTGGGAAGCATTGACACAGACTGCTTCACTTGGAGTGGCTCCTTGACGTTGGGAAATGCCAATCCATTTCCTGAGGTACAGTGAGCCACCAACTTTCCCCTCAAACTGTGGGCCCTTTACTCTGAAAGGAGGTGGAAAGGGAAGAGAAGAACTGGTTTGAAAGCCTAGGAGGACCAGGGAGTGTGGGGGATATGATGGGGGCACAGGCAGAGAAGGGCCTTGACTGCCGTCCTCAGGAAATCTCTGTCCTGCAGTAGGGAGGTGGCCGGCAGGTTCTCCTTCACTGGTCTCAGTTGAAAAACGCAAGGCAGAAAGTGGGGGCGAATCCTGGAAATCCTCTTCCTTCTCCACTGTGGGTCATTCTGCTCTGACTCCGGAGAAGACTGTGGTGGTTAAGCCAAGCTCCTCACCGCTGCACAGAGTGGAAAGACACCTCCACACCCCCTGCCGGGCTTTGATGTCTGTGTTCTCTTCTCCTCTGGCACCTTGCCCAGCACTCAGGAATGCTTCGGCAGACAGAACAGGCACTGTCAGCATGGCCCTGAGGGGCCCGGGAAATCTTTCTTAGTTTGGAAGCAACTAGATTGCGCTCTCACGGGTGTTCCCATGAAGGCATTTTCCCCTCCTCTGTATCTGTGTGCTTGGTTTTTGAGAGCTAATGCAGGACGCCATATTTATCCTTATGCATGGTTCAGCATCCATACAGCATTCCTTCCCATAGAGATGTTTGGAACCTGCTTCTTGCCTGCCTGTCTTGGTGTCTCACACCAACAATGTCTTTTTTCAATTCATTGATTGTTACGTCAAGCAGGACAGGAATGGGATCGAAGCTCTGTGGCACTCCCTGAGTGACTTCTCTTCCTGTTTCCATCAACTCATTACCCCATCTTCTGGGTTCAGTTGTTTGACAGATTTATTCATCTGCGTAACCGTCCTATTGTGTAGCATGATATTGTGGGATGAACTGATAACCTCTTTCCCTCCCCTTCCTCTGCTCTAACCCCTTCTATCAGAGAGAGACCTGGAATGATAGTAATAGTGATGGGGTGTCTGGCTCAGTCCGTAGAGAATGCAAATCTTGATCTCTGGGTCATGGGTTCAAGCCCCACACTGGGTGTGGAGCCTACTTAAAAAAATAATAATAGTAGTAATAGTAATAATAATAAAATCTGATTGGAGTTTGCTTTAAAGCAGCAAAGAGAAAACCTTTTTTTTTTTACCATAAAACTTGGTATAATGTTATTTTTAATTTTAATTCCAGTATAGTTAATGTACAGTGTTATATTAGTTTCAGGGGTACAATATAGTGATTCAGCACTTCTGTACGTTACTCAGTGCTCATCAGGACAAGTACACTCTTTAATACCCTTCACCTATTTCACCCATCCCCCACCTTCGTCCCTTCTGGTAACCATCTGTTTGTTCTCTATAGTTCAGAGTCTGTTTTTTGGTTTGTCTCTTTTTTTCCCTTGTTCATTTGTTTTGTTTTTTTAAATTCCACATATGAGAGAAATCATACGGTATTTGTCTTCTCTGACTGGCTTATTTCATATAGCATTGTACACACAAAGAGAAAAACTCTTAACCTGGAGAGTGGTATTTGTTATAATTCAGCCGGACTCAGGTGCTAGGAGAGAGCCAGGGGTTCCTTCTGAGCCCAGTAATAGAACTTAGGCTGGTTTTTGTGAGAAGAGCTTGCTTCAGAGGTGAGATAGTAGAGGAAGGCCACTGGACAGACTAACCCAGACCTGGAATTTGGGGTGCACATTCACCTCTGTTCATGAGCCTAGAACAGTTGTTCTCAATTGGGGGCAAACTTTCCCTTAGGGGACATGTGATGACGTCTTGCAGTTTTTCATTGTCATGACTTGGAAAATGAGGTGTTTTACTGGCGACTAGGTTGGGAAACGATGGCCCAGAATTTAGGCCATTCTAAAACCTGCCCCACTGAACGTGGGGGAACAAAAATATGCATCTGGTCAAACTCCAGGCCACTTCCCTAAAGATTCTAGTCTCATTGGTCTGGGGTCCAGCGCTGTTACGGTGTTTTCATGAAATGCCAACCCCGCCCCCGGCACTTTGTGTTTGGGCAGGTTTGAGAAGCACGCCTAGGCGTGGCCAGTCTGGTCTGACAGAGGCCATAGATGAGGCTGATCTCCATCATTTTCTTGTGACTTGGGGGTTGTTGAAGGGTTATTGGCTCCTTGAGGAGGGAGCAGCTGTGAAGAATCTCACAGGAGATGGAGAAAAAGCACCTCCCTGCCCTGGCCCTAGAAAGGATAAGATGGAAGTTCAAGTCAGGGACTTTTGTGAGGATTGGGATAAAAGAATTCGAAAACCTTCTAGTTGGTTGTCCTCAGGGCCCTTAGCCTAGCTAGTGGACCACACTGGTGGCAAGGAGAAAGTTGCCCTTCCACAATGTATCTGGCCCTTGCCAAGGCACAGGGCTCCCTGATCCAGAGGTGGCTGGCTTTCCACTCCGACTTGCCTCTTCCTCCAGGCACCTTTGCACAGTGCACAACCTGATGCAGCGGCCCTGATTGCAATTTGCCTTAGCTAAGACCTCTTTGGGGCAGTAAAGGAGCCAGGTGCTGGCTTGTGGGTTCACAACAAAACAAAACAAAAAACAAAACAAAACAAAACAAAAACATTTGGGAAAGCCTCGAGGAAGAAACCAGATCCATCCTGCAGGCAGCCTAGAAACTCTATCCTGATGCCAGGCCACAGGGTCGAAGCTTTGGGCTGGTCCTGGTGTTCTTGGAGGTGGTCGAGAATAACCCAGGAAATGGAGAAATCGGGTTGCAGGAACTTCAACAGCTGCATTCCCAAGACTGGGAGTGAGACAGGGAACTTTCTGTGCCTTGTGCTTGTCCATCAGCCGACCCTGGAAAGAGAACCTCAAGCCCCATTCCAAACCGCAGCTCAGCAGGCACCCAATCCAGCCCTTGATTCATTCCCTTACAAAAGAGAAACCAAAAAGCTGTAGTATGGACGTGGGTGCCGGCAGAGCCGCACACCTAACTTCAAATCCCCTCCCTGTCCATAATGGTGAACTGGGCAAGTTTCCAAGCCTTGGTGTCTTCTTGGGTAAAATGGGCATAATAGTACCGAACTTGAGACGTGGTCGTGATGGTCAGATCAGCGAACGTGGCCGTTAATAGCCAGTCGGTGGACCCGATCGGTTGTCCCTTCACACAGAATGACTCACGCGGCTGTCTGCACAGATGACAGCGTGGGGGCCCGGGATCTGGGAGGCGGTTGGGCACCAGCGTGTGTATTAATAGGGGTGAGCGGAATCGGAGAGCAGGAAGATATTCGGGATCATCCGATGTGCTCGGGCACGCCCCTGGCGCTCTCTGGCCCTGGGGGGCCAGCCCCGCTTCCAGAAGAAGCTCTGGCACCAAAGGAGGGGTTGGGTCGGAGCCCCGGACCGCGCTAGCGTCCCGGGGAGGAGGAGGAAGGAGGGCAGGCCCCAGGCGAGAAGGAGGGAGGGAGGGATAGCGGCGAGAGGAGGAGTTTAACAGCTCAGCTTCGCCCGCTTGCCGCGCAGCCCCTGGCCCCGTCTGTCTCCTCCGCCCCCTGAAGGCGCACAGCGCAGCGCCGCTGAGCCGGAGCCGAGCGGAGCGAGCGCCGCGCGCGCCATGGGCGCCATGGGCAGCCCCGCACTCCGGGCCGCGCTGCTGCCGCCGCTGCTGTTGCTGCTGCTGCTGCGGATCCCGCCGAGCCGTGCCTTCCCAGGTAGGACCAGAGGCGGGGCGCCCTTTGTCTGCCGGGGACTCGACTTTGGCGGCCCCAGGGAGGGGGTGGCGCGCGGCGGGCTCGGGTCTGGGCGCCGGGAGGGGAGAGCCGGCTGTCAGCCCCGTTCCGGGCGCCGCGAGCCGCGGACCCTCTGCGTCTGCGCTGCCAGGGGCCCGAACCGACCCACATTGGCGCCCGAGGCCACGAAGGGAACTTTGGCGGCGGGCTAGTTTCTCCCCACCTGGAGTTGTGCCTGTCAAGGGGTGGCGCACGGCCGAGGCCTGGGAGGGGAGGGGGACCCGCAGCTTGTCCTGGAAGAAGCCCCTACCCGCTCCCCCTGGAGGGCCCGGGCCACCTCGCGGGCTGTGGGGCACGCGCCACGGGAGAGCGGCTCCCTTGGACGGCACGGCCTGGGGCCTCTCCCGCATCCCCCAACCCCCCCTGCTGGGGATTCCGAGAAAGCCTGCGCCTCTGGGAGAGAGGTGCCAGCGGAGAGTGGTGACTTGTGGCATGTGCTCCGTTAGCCCCAGGGAAACGGGACTACACACGCGGGGCTCTGTGAGGCAGGGGGTGTGGCTTCTTGTTGGGGGGCGTGGTCTCTAGCGTCTAAGGGGCCTCTGGTATTTATTGGGGCTCTCTTGGTGTTGACAAAACCTTTGGAGTTGTCCTTTATAAAAGCTCCAGCTAACTCCCTCATCTGGGAGTCTTAGGTTAGCAGAGAGCTTCAGGGGAGCAGGACAACATGGAGGCACCCCTGTCCCCCTGGAATGTAGAAGACATCCAGGGGCGCATTTTAATTTAGTGCTAATGGGAAGGTGAGCGACATGGACTTTCGGGCGTGCAGACATCTGGCTTTGCCTTCAAACACTGTGGGCAGTTTAAATCGGGGGTCTGAGGAATGAACCTACCAAGTTCTGGGTGAAGGACAGCGGGCGGTGGAGGTTCCCAGATAGTGTGCTCCGGAGATGTAGGGAAGGCTGCTGGAAATACTCCGCACATCCCCCAAATGAATGAGTGAATCAAACACAGTGCAAAGTGACACACAGGAACATTTACGTTTTGAGCTGTTTGGTAGGAACTGATTCGGGGCAAAGTAGAAAGGAGACTTCATCCTCTGCCCCAGGCAAGTGCAATTCCCACGCTGCCCACTCCCCTTTAGCAGGAGATGGGGTGCAATGAACCTAGAGGGGGAGGGGGGGTCAGTACTGGACAGGGAGCAGGAGAGAAGTTGGGAAGCTAGAGGCAGCCTTTCACGCTGAATTGGGAGGCATCTCTGAGCTGCCTGTACATCTGCTGGGGCCTTTCTCAGCCAAGGGGCCTCTTCTCTTTTTCCATCTGAAATCCCTCTGCTCTCCTTTTTCCCAACTTCTACCCTTATATAGTGTAGCTTGCTGCCAGGGCCCAGGCATCCACAGGAAAATAGTTTTGCCAGTTTGGGCACTCCTCTCGGTCTTTGGGGGACTGCCCCTGGTAATTCTGCCAGCCAGTAGGCTGCCCCCAGTTTGGCACCTCTCAGTGGGGTCTCTCAGGAAATGTGCTCTGCTGAGCCTGTTGAATCCAAAGGAGGAGATTTCAGTCCAAGCCAGAGGTTTGGGAAGGCTGGGGAGGGGAGACTCTCTAGGCCAGTGGGTCCCGAGGCAAATCACATCAGCTGAATTCACCCTAAGTGCTGGGTGACAGAGAGGCTTTGCAGATCGTTTCAGAGGCACTGTCTTAGCAAGTGGACATTGTGTCTCCAGTAAGAGAGAAGGTAAGAGGCCTGGAATCAGGAACCTTTGAAAGAGGGAGGTGGGGATGAAGGGCCCCATCACTCCTACCACCATTATATAACTGTCTGAGATTTAATAGCAAATCTGTCAGAGTGAGAGTAAATCATTCCCACTCCTAGAAGGTCTCTGGAGTTCTTCCATCTTTGAATTTGATGCAGCTTTTCTGGCCATCTGATTCATTTTTTGCAGCCTAGGAAAGGCACAGTGTCTACAAAAATCCACATGAAATGTATGGAAAGTTCATAGCAAAGTTGTCTGTGTTTGTGTTTGTATGGCTTTACAAGATAAAAAGGTTTTATTCTGTTCTTTTTGGGGCTTTTTTGAGGTATAGTTGCCATAACATGTTAGTTTCAGGTGTATAACATAATAACTTGCTATTTGTATACATTGTGAAATGATCACCACAAGAAGTCTAGTTACCATCAGTCACCATATGTAGTTATAATTCTTTTTCTTGTGATGAAGACTTGGAAGATTCACTCTGAGTAACTTTCAAATATGCAATACAGTATTAGTAACTGTAATCACCATGCTGTACATTATTACATCCCCACGGCTTATTTATCTTGTAACTGGAAGTTTGTACCTTTTGACCATCTTTGCCCATTTTGCCCCCCCCTCCGGCTTTGTAACCACCAGTCTATTCTCTGTATCTACGAGCTTGGGGTTTTTTGTTTGTTTTGTTTTTCAGGTTCTACATACAAGTGAGATCATATGGTGATTTATCTTTCTATCTGACTTACTTCACTTAGCATAATGCCCTCAAAGTTCCATGTTGTCAATTGCAAATGGCAAGATTCCATTATTTTTTATGGCTGAATAGTATTGCTGTGTGTGTGTGTGTGTGTGTGTACACCACATCTCTCTATCCATTCATCTATCAGTGAACACTTAGGTTGCTTCCATATCTTGGCTATTGTAAATAATGCTGCAATGAGCATGGGGTGCAGATATCTTTTTGAGTTAATGTTTTTGTTTTCTTTGGGTAAATACCCAGAAGCGGAATGAATGCTAGATCACAGGGTAGCTCTATGTTTAACTTTTCGAGGCACCTCCATACTGTTTTCCAGAGTGGCTGCACCAGCTTGCATTCCCACCAACGGTGTCAGAGGGTTCCCTCCTCTCCGCATCCTGGCCAACACTTGTTATTTCTTGTCTTTTTGATGATAGCTCTTCTAACAGGTGTGAGGTGATAGCTTATTGTGGTTTCGATTTGCATTTCCGTTTTTATTCTGTGCTTAAATGAAGTCTTGAAACCTCATTTACATCTGAGCGTTTGGGGGTTCAGTCCACCTCCTCCTGCAGGCAAGGCTGAAGACAAAGAAGAATGAGCCCCGCGGGCACTAAGAAAGGCTCCTTGAATCTTACGCCTGGAGAAAACTGGTGAACTCGTGTGGTTTCACCAGTCAGGAAAACCTAAGGAGGTTTGCTCAAAGCCCAACCAGACCACATCGGCCAAAGCAGTCCCCAAAGTGCCACCTTTGTAGATAAGTATTAGGAACTGAACACCTGGCCCAGAATCTACAATTAAAGTCTCTCCAGGAGCAGGCTAAGCCAGAAATTTCTATTTGGAGTTAAAACATGTAAGGAGCTGACAAAATTCCTCTTCATGAAAAAGGGGGGAATAAAAAGCGGGGAGTGCTGGGGAGAGCAGGACATTTTCATCTAGCATTTTCTTCACCAAGAACACTTGCAGTCCAGTATGTTGCTGTTACTGCTTCTCATTTCACAGATTTCTGAGCCAGGACACCAGAAACCATCCTTCAAACACTGTCTTCAAACCTTCCCACCTCATCAGTCTTCACACCGCAATTGAACTATAGCCCCTCTCTTTTCGATGATTGCTAGAACATTCTCACTTTTAGTCTCCCTCATTCTAATTCGTTCTACTTTCTCTGGCCAGATACTGGTCTTTTAAGTACAACCACTTTTATCACATTACTGTCCTACTCAAAAACCGAGAGCACCAGCTCCCTGTCCTCTCTCAATGTTAACTGGAAAGTTCTCTGTTTTCAGGGGACTACACAATTGCTTCCAGCCTAAATTTTCACTCTTTCTCTCCTGGTTTCTTAAAATGTGGCTGAAACAGACTACCTGCTTTTGCAGAGCTTGAATCACATTTTCCCCTTTCTTAGCGATTGCTACTTCCTGCACTTGGCATTCCTCCCCCCATCCCCCCAACTCCAACCACCTGTCTGCCCAAATTCTGCCCATCCTCCAATGACACCGTCTCTTGGATGAAATTTTTCCTTGATCCCTCAAATGGGAAGCTTCTGCCTTCCTTTAAACACCCATGACGCTTCATGTTTCTCTTGTGGTGTTTAGGACATGTGTCATACAGTACAATAATTTACGCACTCTTGTATACTTCTAGATTCTGAGCTCTGGAAAGCAGGCGTTACTATGTCTTCCCCTTTGTATTTCTCATGGTGCCTAGCCGAGCACCTGGAGCCAAGTGGGTATTTGTGCTGATCAAGTTAATAGCCCTATAATTTGGCTGATGGGCCACTGGAAAGAAAGGAACCAAGAGAAAGGGTGCACAGGCAAACAAGGCTTTGTGACACCATGAATCTCCATGCATAGGGACTGCGGCTTGCTGGCTATAGAGGTTGCTTTTTAAATCCATGAACACCCTCTGTTTAAGCAATAACCTTCTCTGTTGGGGGCTGTAAGGCGGGAGACTTACTGTAGCCACAAGCTGGAGCGTACATTTATTATTTTTGTTGGCCACTTTGCTACAGCCCCTTCCAAAGTGGTTGAATGGTTTCCTTAGTGAACGCAAATATGTGTGCTACATCAATTCCCCTTTCAGAGAACGAGGCTAAAATGGGTAATTGAAAGTGAAGATTGAGTTTAAACAGAAGAAGGTTTCCTTTTGCCAGGCTATAACATAGTATGAACTTATGGCAGCCAAGTTATGATGAATACCCAGGTGAAAGATGCACTTCCAGCCGAGCAGTGTGAATGAGTTCCAGTTCCTGGGGAGTCTCTCCAGCCAGTCCCTTCGATCCGTTGACCATCGTGTGAGTTCTTGACTGTCAGCTTTTATGGGCCATTGTTTATTGGGAGACTTTTAAGCCCGAACTCTTTTCTCTTGGATATTTGAGAGTAGTTCTGAAAAAGAATCCGTTTCTGTCTTTTCTAATGAAAACTGGGCTCTACCCAGAGACTTTTTCAAGTGGACACCGAATGATGGCATGCTTGGGACAACGGGGTGAAGAAGGTGGGGGAATTCCTTCTCTTGGTGCTTTCTGTCTGGCGGGGAAGTAGACACCGGCTTATGTATGGGGACAAACGTTGTAGCAGGGGCCTGTCGACGGGCCCTGGGAGCCTAGAGAGCAGCCATGCAGGAGCACTGGGCCTGGATATTGGAGAATGACGTTGATGGATGGCTGATGCCCGTGACAGTAACCCCGCAGGCCCAAGGAAGGTTAACAGAGGGGGTTTGGGCGCTTCTCTAAGAACATTTGGAAATCGGAAACAAAAATCCGCGTGGGTATTCTTTTTCTGGGGAGAAGGCCCTTATCCCAGCTCAGAACCACTCACTCTCACTAGATGATCCTCATGAATTCCGTGAGTAAGCTGCCCTTAACAGGCACAAAAATCCACATATGAGGTAAGATGAAATTGTCAGAGTAGGAAAACCTCGATAGAACCGATGAGCAGGTGGTCTCTCCGGTTACGACCAGGGGTACGTCTCCTCCTCCTCACTTAAAAAGCAACACCCAACCAAGCAGGCATAATCATAGATCGTAATCGCCTGCGGGCCTGAGCTGACACGTCCTTGTACCCCTCCCTTAGCACAGCCGTCTGCGACCTGGAGGAGGGTCTTTAGTCAATATTTGTGGATTAAAGAACTGACTAAAATAACCGCAGTAGAGAACAAGGGTTCTGTTTCACATATCCCTGCAGGATTTAACTGGAATTTCCAAGAGCATAATTCCCAGAGAAAAAGGAATGCAAGACAGCAAAATGTCAGAGGAAATTTGCACTGCCCTGAACAGGAGACCCCTCCAGACAGGCGATGAGTCAGGGCACAGTTAATGGCTGAGGCTCTTGGATTTCACATCCCCCTGAGACGCTATTCTGGGACACTTAGAAACTCCCAGGAGTCCCAGGGGCAGGATTTGCAGATCCAGGTTCATGGCTAAAGCTTGTGCAAGAGAAAAGTCATTGGTAGCATTGCTAAGCTCCTAAGTTTTCCAGATGCTAATTGGTTTCACCTGGATCTTACGGTTCGCATGGCGCACTCGAGTCAGAAACCTCTGGAGTGCTCATTCCTGAGCTGCATGATTCACTCACCCATAATCCTTAGCTCATACTGGATGCCTCTTTCTGCATTGTTCTCCAGGGAGAAGATAAATGGGCTTGGACCTAATGGCTTGGATTATCCCGGAGGTTTGGGGTTGTAAATTGAGTATATTGGTTTTAAAACTTTTTTATGAGTAATAGTCAGACAAATCCAAACATAGAATTGGGGGCAGACTTTCTGCCTGGGCCTTGAAATATCGTTGCTCGCTTTCTCCTGCCCAGCTTGCTCTTATAGTGACCTGTAGTGTGATGGGTCACAGGTACCGGCAGCTGGTTTCTCCTCTCCTGTCGCTGGCTGTTGGCTGCATCCACCCAGTTGTGCCTCTTGAGTGTCTGTCTCTCCAGTGCTGATTGCTCCCTGGGACCCTCTGACCAATGACTCTGGCCTGCCACTTACTGTGTGGGTGGCTGAGCTGAATGACCCTGCCAGATCCAGGGATCCAGGAATGTTCAAAAACACTGGTTAAATTAGGGCCACAGAGCAAAGACTGAGCCAAGGTTTGGCAGGCCCATTGTGGAGTGGTGAGGAAGTGGTGGCGTGGCCACGTCCCCCACCTTCTGAGCCTCTGCCCCCAGACTGGCTGTTCCATATAGGAACTCTGACAGACTTGTTGCCACTGACTCAGCATTCGTCAGACAAAGGCTCTGATTCCTTTAAATATCCAGTGTTGAAATCCTGTTTCCACTTAGAATTTCATTTAGCTTTCCAAGGGGTGGAATCATATTGTTTCCCCATTAGTTACTCATGGATCTGAGGCCTCCGGCTATGTGAGCCGGTCCTGGGGTCTCCCGTTCGTTTCGTGTCCTCAAGGCCACTCTCAGTGTGTCTGTGGAATGAGATCTGCCAGGAAGAACGCTTCTGGCCAGTCCTGACCCTGCTGGGTGTCTCAGGCTCTGTCTAGATTCCCAGAGGAGTTTCCCATCCACATCCAGGCTCCCCTGCGCGGGCCACCTAATCTAGAGAACTGTGGAATATCCGACTGGGAAGGCCTGAGATGTAACTCCCGGTGTCTTAGTGATGAGCCTTAGTGAGGCTCAGTGAGTTGAAGGGGTTTTTCTGGGGATGACCTAGGGCATTAGAAGCGCAGCTGGCTTTAGAGCTAAGTGGTAGCTCCGGAATTCCCATCACTCTCCCCTGGAGCGCACTGAGTTCGGTTTTTGAGTGGCCACCATGTGTGAGGCACCATGCCGGGCACTGGGGAGGGGGGCAGGCCGCAGTCAGTCACACCGCATGCGCTTGCGGAGCCCCTGTCCCTGTGTATTCGACGTGGTTATGTCTATCGACACTTGGCTGCCATGGCAGGCTCACACACCTGGGTCTGCTTGCATGTTCCTCAAGGGCTGTGGGTCCCGGATGCTCCTTCTCTCCACCACTTGCTCCCCAACTGATAGGTCACCATATTCTTAACAGCTTTATTGAGGTATAATTTGCAGCCCATACCATTCACCCATTGAAACCAACGAGGTGATTTTTAGTGTGTTCACAGAGTTGTGTATCCATCACCACAATTTTAGAACATTTTCATTATCCCCGAAAGAAACCCTATGCCCCTTAGCCATCAAGCCATCACTCCCCACCCCCGACCCCCAAGCTCTAGGCAGCCATTCAGCTGTTTTCTGTCTCGACACATTTGCCTATTCAATACATTCTGTATCAATGGAATTGTGCAATATTTGTCCTTTTGTGCCTGGCTTCTTTCATTGAGAAAAACGTTTTCAAGGTTCATCTGTATTGAGGCAAGTATCACTACTTGATTCCTTTGTATGGTTGAAGTTTATTCCACTGCATGGGTAGACCACATTTTATCCATTCATCAGTTGTTGGTCTTTTGCGTTTCCACTTTTTGATCATTATGAGTAATGCAATAAACATTCCGGTAAGTTTCTGTGTGGGCATACAGTTTCATTTCTCTTGGATAGATACCTAGACAATTTTCCAAAGCAACTGCACCCTTGTCCATTCCCACCAGCGGCATGTGGTGGTTCCAGCTTCTCCACACCCTCAGCCAGTCTTGATATTATCTGTCATTTTGATTAAGTGGTATCATTTTAGCTCAGGTCGTTAACACCTTCCACTCAAGGACTGAGTGAGAAAGCAGTGTCTGTTCTGCCAACCACTGCAGGATACTGGTGAGAGTCACCTATGGCTGCCTGCCACCCTTTCACTGCTGGCTGCAGGGTCACTGCCGGTCATCGGGCATCCTTGGGTGCTTTAGAAGGGAAATGAGAAGGAAATGCCTTCTGTGAGTGTGGGGGCACCGGGCTTGGTCAGGAGACAGACTTTGGGCTCATTAGGAAAAAGATGGAGGCGGACCCAGGACTCGGGATTGAAGAGTGGCGGGCAGGATGATTTGAGACCATGAGTGCTCTTTTGGTGGGTGTGATGGTGTAGGCAATTTCCTGAACAACCTTATGCGTGTTGGTCCTGGATGTCAGTGGCTCACCCCATGTGGAACCTGCCATAATCTTTCACAGCTTGTGACTGTTTAAAAAGAGAACAAAACAAAAGAAAAAATGTGCTCACATGTGGGCCGCATCCTGGCATGTGTGAATCCTGGGATCCCCTGGGAGGGGGTCAGACGCGCCAAGGCTGGGGCCCGCGGAGACCTACCAAATCAGCACGTGCATTCGAATAAGATCCCTCCACCCATCCTTATTCATGGTGAAATTTCAGAAGTACGGGTGTGATGAATGAGTTCAGCCCTTTGCCAAGCCAGGGCGGCTTGCCTGTTTCTGTGGGCCACACAATAGCTCCCCTCCCCTCCTCCCCCCTTTCCTGTGGGCTTTGCCTTCATCATGGTCGCTAGACTTCCTTTCCGAAGTTCCCGACATTCCAGAGATAAGCCTGCACAGCCTTTAGGTCTCTACTCCCTCTTCCAACTCCAAAACAAACCCAACCCTGAGGGGAGCTTGACTCTGTGTCCTTTTCAGCCCCCCCCCCCTCCTGGCCGAACCTCCAACAGCAGCAGAGCCATCTTCAGTGATCGGTGGCAGGGGCCTTGCATGGCTCTGCTCTGCAGTGAATTTGTCCCTTAGAAATAACTTCAGCTCCTTAAGAAAGCCACACGAGTGTGGTCAGGCCTCCCCCACCCCTCCAGCGAGACCCTGTGACTGAGAATTGCCATCACGGGGACTATACATCTTTGCCCTAGAAACTGATGCCCCTGGGGTGAGGGAGGAGGCAGCCCCACTGGGGGTGGTGCAATACCAGTGGGGAAGTCAGAAGAGCACACGCTGCCCCTCACACTCAGCAACCCCCCCAGCCCCACAAATTGGGCAAGTCAGGAAGACTGAACTGGTAACAGCAATAAAAAGGGAGCCTCCCACCTTTTTTGAGGGGGGGTGGGCTCCATATTCTGCTTTGGCAGATCTGCACTGGGGACTAGGAATCCAGGGCAGGGATCTCCAAAGTCAGTCTGGGCAGGCCAAATAGGGCCCACTGCCTGGTTTTGTATGACCAGTGAGTTAAGAATGGTTTTTCAGTTTTAAAATGGTTGGAGAAGTCAGAAGGATAATATTTTCTAACACAGGAAAATTCTATGAGATTCAGATATCTGTGTCACTGGATCACAGCCCTGCTCGTCCATTTGGGTACTATCTATGGCTACTTGGTGATACCATGGCAGGGTTGAGTAGTCGTGACACAGACCACGTGGCCTGCAAAGCTGAAAGTTTTGATTGTCTGGCCCTTTACGGAAAAAGTCTGCCACTCCTGAACTAGGGCCTTGCTATTCCAGGTATGGACTGAGAACCAGAGTCATCTGGGAGCTTTAGAGAACTCTAGAATCTCGAACCCCTCCTCAGACCTATGAAATCAGAACTTACCTTTTAACAAACTCCTAGGTGTTTGGGGCTGCTTGTCATTCACTGTGAGGCTCAGCTCGGGGTTCATCTTGGCCTTTGGTCGGGGGTCTTTTAAGAGATACTGGCCTGAGTGCTCTAACTAGCACCGTGCGCTGTTACTGTCAATTCATGGATGACCGGTAACTGGGTGTCTCATTATGTGTTTGAGGCTTGGTCACCAATCAGACCCTCTAGAAACGAGGACCCTATTTATTCTTGCCAATTCTTGGCCAAGACCTGGTATCCTAATTCAAAGCTGGAGACCGACTGGCCTTTGCTAGCTGCTGACAGACTTCCTTGTTGCTGGTGCATTTCTGGGCATCTTTCCAGATCTGCTGCCCTGCCAGGACCTTGCTATGTGGCATGGCCTGCAACCCTCCATGGGTCCCTTACCTGGGTCCTGAGGGCTTGACTCGGACAATCTGTCTTTTGCCGGGTGCTGTTCTTTTAGGAGCCTGTAATCTTTCTACTGGTCAGGACCATCCCTAGTAGAACATTTCTAAAACTGGCTTCCTCGAAGCACTGCTTCTTGGGGAGGTTCATAGATATATTCTAGGGGCAGCAGAATGCATTGTAGTTGGGAAAAGCGGGATTAAGTAGCTTGCTTTCTTGCAGGACTGCTCCGGGTCCTTGATATGCTAATGACCTTGTTACCCTCAGGGAGAGGACCACAGACCAGCAGGGGCAGCACCACCTGAGAACTTCTTCAATGTGTAAATTCTCAGGCTGCACCCCAGAGCTACTGAACCTGGTTGTGAGGGAAGGTGGGCCCAGCAATCTGTGTTTTAACAAACCTTCCGGGTGATCCCGATGCTTGTGCCAAGTGTCAGAGCCATTGGTGTGGTCATTTCCAAATTGTTTTCTCAGCACATCTCATTAGTGTTTCACATTTGTTTTTGTGTTTTTTATTTTTTTTATTGAAGTACAATTAACATACAGTGTTATGTTAGTTACATGTGTACAACATAATGATTCAACAATTCACATTTGTTTTTAAAGGGAACTGTGTTTTTAGTTCCTGGACAGGATGTTTGAGAACATGACATTGAATTTCTTGAAGTTGGTGGCAGTGCCCACTGCAAGCTCAAGGGGGAGAAAAAAGAAAAAAAAACCAAACCTTTGGGTAGCAACATCTGTCCCACATCTGCCTCACTAAGCAGTTGTATGCATACTTGCTTAATAGAAGTTTCTTCCAGTTGGAAGCCACCAAGTTTTGGCTGGTGCGAACATGTGTTCTTTAAAATGTGTTTTTGTGTATTAAAATGTGAAGAAAGCCGGGAACAGCCCTTGAGATCTATTTCTCTCCTCTCTGCACACTGTCCCTTCTAGGATGCTCTTTTTTCCCCTTCTGAAGAATTTCCTCATGCAAATCCTACCCCGTCTTTCCAGACCAGTCAAGTCCAGTTGGCTTTTGCTGGTGCCCTTGTGCACAACGAGTGACCCTTCTCTCCACGGGAACGCCCTGGGAAGCCTTCAAATCTGAGGGCATGGCCTCTACCCAGCCTGCGTCTCTCAGCACAGGACAGCTGGCTATTCCTTCTCAGCACTCAGCCTACCGCCTCACCTTCCAGAGCTTTCTCCTTTGCCTTTCGCTGTCAGGGCCAGTGGTGTCACAGCTGCGGGCCTGTGGATGGACGCTTTTCATTTTTTGCTTATCAGAGCGTTTGTAAATGCTGTGTTGTGTCTGAGTTTGAAAATGCTAGTGACACTGAGGCTAGAAGGGGAGGGGAGAGGGGCCGCTAAGTTCTCTTGTCCAGACTTTTGCTCTTCGTTTATATGGAGGTGAGGCCTCAAGAGCGCGAGAGCTGACGTGGAGGGGTGGCTCCTTGACTTGCTTTTACCTTCTGCACAGAACTGTAAAGAAGCAGAATCACCTCGCTGCCAGGCAACAGAGGCAGTTTGATGGCCCCCGACGGTGAATGCGGCGCCAGGGCGAGCGCTCCTCCGGCCCAAGTCTGCTGAGCGTGCCATGCGGCTCTGACGCCATGTGAGCTCGGCCAGTGCCTCAGCCTGCGGCCTCCTGCTGACGGCCTTCTGCTGACGGCCTTGCCACCACCTGCCCCGCTTCTTGCATTTTGCGTGTGTTTCAGTTGACCCCCGAGGAGGCCCACTGAGCCTTTGGGGGACCATCTGCCATTGCTTTTGTGCCGCTGTCTGGTTTCACTTTAAAGGCCAGACCTCTTAATTGTGTGTCGGCGTCGAATGTGCGCGGTCAGCCTCCAGGGCCTCAGGGAGGCCCCTTGGTGGGAACAGGAGTTGCCATTTGTTGAGGGCCCCTGCTTCGGGCCGACCTCAGAATCAGGCGCCCGTCTTTTCCCTGTTTCTCCTCTCTTCCAGCTTTAGGTGGGGGGCAAGGCCACCCTTTGGCTCTTTATGATATGAAACACTAGAAGGAGAATAAACTGACAAAAATACATTCTTTTTCCCTCGAACGAGAGTCATGCCTTCCTTTATAAAGTTATCCTTTCGGGCTGCTTTTTATTAGCTGTGTAAAATATGACCACCCTGAAAATTTCCCAAACCACATGCCATCTTCATTGTCTTTGCTAACGAAAGGCGGAGTGCCTGGGGACTGTGGGCGCGCCATCCACTCTGCCGAACGTCTTCCCTTTGGGGTTTTGTGTGGAAGAGTTTGAAAACAGGAGGGAATATTCTCTCAGGAGAGGTAGCTGTAGAAGCAAGGCTGTCTCTGAGCTCCTATGTGGCGGGGATCGCTCTTTCGCCAGCCCCCTGCCTTAGCACTTGTATTTTTTTTTTCTGGAGGAAATAAAGTTAGAACGGATAGTTAAGAGTAGCCTGAATGGGGAAGGAAGTTATATAGGCTGGTGTTTGGGTGCAAGAGAGGGAGGAAGTGTCCCTGGTAGGATGGAGCCCTAGTTGCCCACAGCATGGCCCAGCCAGCGGTGCCCTTACTGCCTTCCCTCCCTTCTCCCCCTTCCCCGGCTCTCTTCCCCGGCCCTGTCATGGTGCTTCCTGGGATCTCCTCCCAGATGAGCTACCCGCACCTTATCTTAGAGTCTGCTTTTGGGGAGACTCACACAAACAATGTCGAAGCTGGAACTTAACCCAAGATTTTAGGTTCTGATTCAAAGTTCTCTCTACTGCTGAATTCACGCCTGCCAAACAGAACTGTCTAGGTCAGTAAGTGAACCATAAGGCAGACTTTCATGAGGAAGCTTGGGGAGTGTTTCAGTCATCCATTGCTCTGTAAGAAACCATCCTGAACTCAAGTGGCTTAAAACAAGCACCACCACTTATTTGCTTATGATTCTGCAATTTGGCAGGGCTTAGTTGGGGTGGCTTCTTTCTGCTCCACATGCTGTTGGCTGGGGAAGCTCATTTGGGGCTGGAGGACCCAAGATGGCTCCATTCACATGTCTGGCACTTCCTCTGAGATGACTGGAATGGCCGAGATGGCCGGGCCTCCTTTTCTACCTTTTTGCAGTCTCCTGTTCTCTACATCTTCTCTGTCTCTCCGTGTTGCCTTCCTCTCCAGCAGAGTAAATGGATTTCTTTCCATGCACATAGCTTCTCGAGGGATGAAAGCCAGAGCTGCCGGGACTCTTAAGGCCTCGGCACAGAACTGTCACAGCCTCACTCTTGTCACATTCTACTCGTTAAAGCAACTCACAAAGCAGGCCGAGGTAGTGGCGAGAGTGGGTAGATGCCAGTTCTTGAAATGGGAAGGGGGGGCGTATCATCATGTGTATAGTGGGGGGGATCGGTAGGTTTGGTTTGAAAGAGCATATTGGAGATGTGAGTTTAACTTCCCAGGGTGTTGGCCGGGTGCCTTCTGATGAAATGCGGGATCCCAGGGGAGCTCTCCGTGTGTTATGTTAGCCCATTCAGCTACAGAATGCGGCGTGCCCCGATTCACTGCAAGGACAGAGAAGTGAATAAAGCTGTGTCCTGGGAATATCCCAGGCTCACTCGCCACTCCATCCTTTGCTCCCCCAGACTTCTCTCATTTTCATCAATGGCAAAGACTTAAAGAAAAGGTAACTCAAAACAGATCATAGACATAATTATAAAACCTGTAACTATAAAACTTGTTGGTGATAATATGGGAGAAAAATCGCTGTGAGCTTGAGTTAGGTCTGGTTTTCTTAGATATGATACCAAAAGCAAGATCTATAAAAGATTAAGAAAAAAAGTACTTCATCCAAATTTAAAATTTCTTTTTTTTCAAAAGACACAGTTAAGAGAATGAAGAGAGGAGCACCTGGGTGGCTCAGTTGGTTAAGTGTCTGCCTTCGGCTCAGGTTGTGATCCCAGGGTCCTAGGATCGAGTCTCGCATTGGGGGGGTGGTCCCTGCTCAGCAGGGAGCCTGCTTCTCGAACCTCTGCCTGCCGCTCCTCCTGCTTGTGCTCTCTCTCTCTCTGTCAAATAAATACATATAATCTTAACTAGCGTATTTTATTTTATTTTTTATTATGTTCAATTAGCCAACATATAGTACATCATTAGTTTTTGATGTAGTGTTCAACGATTCATTATTTGCGTATAAAATCTTTAAAAAAAGTCTTTAAGAGGAGAATGAAGACATAAACCACAGACTGGGAAAAGTATTTACAAATGCCATATAGTCCTGATAAATCACTTTTATCCAAAATATATGAAGAGTTCTTTAAACCCAAATAGTAAGAAAATAAGTAATCCAGTTTAAAGAGTATGCAAAACATATTTTTTAAAGATTTATTTATTTATTAGAGAGAGAGAGAGCACGAGCAGGAGGAGCAGAGGGAGAAGGAGAGGGAGGGAGAATCTCAAGCAGGCTCCACAGTGAGCACAGAGCCCGATGTGGGGCTTGAGCCTGCGAGCCTGAGACCAGGACCTGAGCCGAAACCAAGAGTCAGATGCTTAACTGACTGCACCACCCAGGCGCCCTATGAGTACGCAAAATATGACACTTCACAAGAGAAGGTATATGAAAAGATGCTCAACATCATCACCCACCTACGAGCAGGATGAACTTGGCTAACTGAACTTCTGCTTTCATCTGCCAAATGCGAACAATGCCACCTGCCCCTAGGGAAGTGATTTGTAATGTACTGTGCATATATAAGGTATGGTTATAACTCCCCCCAAAACAGCTTGCACACATTTTTGTTCCTTGGAGAGGGCTGACTAGCCATTTCTCTCTCTCCGTCATTGGACGTTATGTGACAGACACCCACAAATTGCTGGCTACAACTGCTAGGTAACCACTGGCCACTAGCAATTTGAGGCTGATCATTTACTGTAAGCTCAAGTGGACGTGGGTGCCTCCCACCATGCTTTTCCAAGCCAGTCTGGTTTTTAGGGTTCCCTAAAAAAATCTCCCACTGTCTACTTCTTCTGCCCTCAAGTGTCCTAATGTCCTTTCATTTCAAGGAACTTGCATCATGTATGCTCTATAACAAAGGGCTTTCAGTGTTTTCTCGGTTCTATCAATACCGAAGAGATTTACTTTGGCCTTGATTTTTTTTTCCTTTGAGTTCATTTGTAATGAATGGTAAAGCTTAAGATGTATTATTTTATATTCTCATGTATTATTGTTTTCTCTAGGACCTAATGTTAAATTCAATGCTGCATGCTTAGTAAGGACACTGATTATGTGACGAGTAAATCACAGAGCGTTTTTCATCTAGTGTCTAAATTTGGAAGAAGAAACTTGGATGAGCAGCTGCAGTCACCCAAATGATTTTCCGTTTCTGTGAATCCCAAAGGCCCCTCTTCATGCATTTAAAATTCTTGGAATGCCTGAAATTAAAAAAATCCTGTGAGAGGAACACACAGGGTGGTTGTTGTTGTTGTTGTTTTATAATATTTTTTTATTATGTTAGTCACCATATAGTACATCCCTGGGTTTCGATGTAAAGTTCCATGATTTATTAGTTGCATATAACACCCAGTGCACCATGCAATACGTGCCCTCCTTAATACCCATCACCGGTCTATCCCATTCCCCCACTCCCCTCCCTTCTGAAGCCCTCAGTTTGTTTCCCAGAGTCCATAGTCTCTCATGGTTCATTCCCCCTTCTGTTTATCCCCCCTTTCTTTATCCCTTTCTTCTCCTACTGATCTTCCTACTTCTTATGTTCCATAAATGAGTGAAGCCATATGATAATTGTCTTCCTCTGCTTGTCTTATTTCACTTAGCATTATCTCCTCCAGTGCCGTCCATGTTGCAGCTAATGTTGAGAAATCGTTCTTTTTGATGGCTGAGTAATATTCCATTGTATATAGGGATCACAACTTCTTAATCCAGTCATCTGTTGGGGGGCATCTCGGCTCCTTCCACAATTTAGCTATTGTGGACAATGCTGCTATGAACATTGGGGTGCATATGGCCCTTCTCTTCACTACGTCTGTATCTTTGGGGTAAATACCCAGTAGTGCAATGGCTGGATCATAGGGTAGCTCAATTTTTAACTTTTTAAGGGACCTCCACACTGTTTTCCACAGTGGCTGTACCAACTTGCATTCCCACCAACAGTGTGACAGGGATCCCCTTTCTCCACATCCTCTCCAACATTTGTTGTTTCCTGCCTTGTCAATTTTTGCCATTCTAACTGGCATAAGGTGGTATCTCAATGTGGTTTTGATTTGAATTTCCTTGATGGCTAATGATGTTGAACATTTTTTCATGTGTCTGTTAGCCATTTGTATGTCTTCATTAGAAAAGTGTCTGTTCATATCTTCTGCCCATTTTTTGATTTGATTATTTGTTTCCCGTGTATTGAGTTTGAGAAGTTCTTTGTAAATCTTGGATACTAATCTTTTTATCTGTAGTGTCATTTGCAAATATCTTCTCCCATTCCGTGGGCTGCCTCTTAGTTTTTTTGACTGTTTCCTTGGCTGTGCAGAAGCTTTTGATCTTGATGAAGTCCCACAAGTTCATTTTTTCTTTTGTTTCTCTTGCCTTTGGAGATGTGTCATGAAAAAGGTTGCTTTGGCCGATGTCGTAGAGGTTGCAGCCTATGTTCTCCTCTAGGATTTTGATGGATTCCTGTCTCACATCGAGGTCTTTCATCCATTTGGAGTTTATTTTTGTGTATGGTGTGAGAGAGTGGTCAAGTTTCATTCTTTTGCATGTAGCTGTCCAAATTTCCCAGCACCATTTATTGAAGAGACTGTCTTTTTTAACAGCTTTATCGAGGTATGCTTGATGCAATAAACTCCACTGAACTGCCTTTGCACCTTTTCAAAACTTAATTGGCAGGTTTGCTTTTTGCTGGTCTGTTTCTGTGTTCTTTGTTTTGATCCATTGATCTGTACGTCTTGCCTTTTGCCAGTGCCACATTATTTTGATTACTGTAGCTTTGTAAACAATCTTAAAATTGGGTAGTGTGCTTCCTCCAACTGTATTCTTTTCTAAAACTGTTCAGGCTATAAACTCCATATAAATTTTAGAATCATCTTCTCTATACCTACCAAGAAAGCCTGCTGGGATTCTGATTAGAGTGATGTTAAATTTACCGATCAGTGTGGGGAGAATTGATATCTTTCCTATTTTGAATCTTCTAATCCACAAAGACAGTATATCTCCCCATTTATGTAGGGCATTTTTTATTTCTTTCATCACCATTTTGGAGTTTTCAGGATACAGATAGGGTACATGTTTGTTGTTAGATCTGTACTTAAATATTTCATTTCCTGGAGCAATTGGAAATGGTATTTTTTTAAAAATCACTTTCTAACTATTCTTTGCTAGCAGATAGAAATACAAGTGATTTTTGTGTGTGTGTGGTTTTTTTTTAGTTGCAGTATAATTAAAATACAGTGTTATATTAGTTTCAGATGTGCAATATGATCCAACAATTTCATACGTTACTCAGTGCTCATCACAAATATGCTCTTGATCCCCTTCACCTATTTCATCTGCCCCCCCACCTCTCCTCTGATAACCACCAGTTTCTTCTCTGTAGTTAAGAGTGTTTTTTGTCTCTTTTTTCTTGTTTGTTTTGTTTCTTAAATTCCACATACAAGTGAAATCAAGTTTCCTGTTTTGACTATGTATCTTGACACCTTGCTAACCTCAGGAGATATTTCATTGATTATTTAGGACTTTCTACATAGATAATAATGCCATTTGTGAAGAGGGACAAGTGTACGTCTTCCTTTCCAACCTTCATGCCTGCTTGCTTGCTTGCTTGCTTTCTTTCTTTCTTTCTTTCTTTCTTCCTTCCTTCCTTCCTTCCTTCCTTCCTTCCTTCCTTCCTTCCTTCCCTCCTTCCCTTTCTTCTTTCCTTCTTTCCTCCTTTCCTTTCCTTTGCCTTTCTTTTTTCTTTTCTTTTCTTTTCTTTTCTTTTCTTTTCTTTTCTTTTCTTTTCTTTTCTTTTCTTGCATTGTCTAGGACTACCAGCATAATGTCGACTAAGACTGGTGAGGGTGGGTGTCTTCACATTATTCCCAATCATTGGGGGAAAACACTCCATTTTTCACCATGGACCATAATGTTAATTGTAAGCTTTTTATACATCCTCTTCATCAGGTTGAGAAAGTTCCTGTCTCTTCCTAGTTAAATGAATTTTGGTCATGAATGGATGTTAAATTTTATCAAATGCTTTTTTTTGTATCATATGATATGATCATGTGAACTTTTTTAGTTTGTTAATGTGGTAGATTACATTGATTGTTTTATTGATTGATTTTTTTAAAAAAAATATTAAGCCAGCCTTATATTCCCAGGAGATATACCACTTGATGTTGGTATTTTTAAATGTATTTCTGGCTTTTATCTAGTAATATTTCACTGGGGACTTTTGCATCTATGTTCATGACAGATATTGTCCTGTATTTTTATTTTCCTGTAATTTCTTTGGTTGTGGCATCAGAGTTAGGCTGGCCTCATAAAATGAATTGGGACATGTTCTCTCCACTTCTTTCTGGAAGAGATTCTGTACAATTTGATGTTATATCTTCTTTAAATATTTGGTAGAATTCACTAGTGAAATCATCTGGGCCTGGAGATTTTAACTACAAATTTAATGTCTTCAGTATTTATGGGATTATTCGGATTATTGATTTCATCCTGGTTGAGTTTTGGTAGTTTGCGCTTTGAGGAATTAGTCTACTTCATCCAAGTTGCCGAAGTTATATGTTGAGTTGTATGTAGTGTCTGAAGTGATATCCCCTGCTCGAAAGAAAAAAAAAACCCCAAACCCCAAACCTTTGGTTAGCAACATCTGTCCCACATCTGCCTCACTAAGCAGTTGTATGCATACTTGCTTAATAGAAGTTTCTGCTCTCCATTTTTCTTTCTCAATCTTGCTAGAGTTGTATCAATTATATGAACATTTTCAAAGTACCAGCTTTTTTGATTTTTTTTCTATTATGTTCTCTATTGTGTTGTTTCATTGATTTCTGCTTTTATGTTTATTATTTCCTTCTTGCTTTGGTTTTATTTTCTTCTTTTTATCAAATTCATCAAGGTAGAAGCTTAGGTTATTGTTTCGAGACCTTTCCTCTTCTCTTTTTTTTAAAGGCATCTTTTTGTAAGACTTATTTATTTATTTGAGAGAGACAGAGGGGGAGAGAGAGTGGGGGGAGGGGCAAAGGGAGAGGGAGAGAGAGAATCTCAAGCAGACTTCCCACTGAGCATGGAGCCTGATGAGGGGCTTAATCCCACATCCCCGAGATCATGACCTGAGCTGAAACCAAGAGTCAGACGCTCAACCAACTGAGCCACCCAGGTGCCCTGTTTCCTCTTCTCTAACAGAAGCATCTGATGCTGTAACTTTCCCTCTAAGTACCACTTTAACTGCCTCCTACTGCGCTCTTTCTCTTCTCCTTTTTGAAGTCTGTTGCCTTCAGTGTTGGACCTTTTGGTTTTGTCTGTAAGTCCCTGAACAACAGGGGAAAAGGATTGAAAAAAAGTTTACCAAGCAAGGGGAAGACTCGGAGTTTTAGGTGCCTGCAGAGCCCTGCTGCCTGCTAACACTCCTGCCCATCGCCACCACAAGGTTACCTGGGGCCCAGGACACAAGAGAACAAAGAAAACCAGCAAAAGAAAACTGGAAGATTTTCCCCTCTCTGTGAACATCAGGAGTCTCCTTTCCCCCTCTTTGAGCCAGAGCTAGAGAGCTTCTTCTGGAACTCTCTCTGCATACAGTGTCCGCTTCTGTGTTTGGGCTGACCTGAGTTCAGCCCAGGGGAACGTCACCACCGATTCAGTGGTGCTTCAGATTCTGTCTTCTTCTCCAGTCTGCCTGCTAATGTTTATATTTCAAAGTCCTCAAATAGCTGTTCAGTGCACTGTGTTTGGGTTTTTTAGTTGCATTCTGTAGGAAAGTCAAGGTGGAGTGTACTTAACCCCATCTTACCCAGACCTGGAATCTTGTGAGCTGTTTTTCTAATGTTACATGATCTTTTTCATGGTGGCCAAATAGGTGATTTCCTTCCTCCTGTCTCTCTTTCTCTCTTTTGTTTCTTCTTTTCTCTCTTTCCTACATTTTCTTGACTGTGGTACCAAGTATACTCTTAGACCTTGACAAATAATTTCTGACTTGACTTCATTCCAATGTAAACATGCTTTTTGCATTTGCATGATATTTTATAAATATTACAGTTTTGAGAAATGATGGGAATGCTTTGCATTGGAAAACATTTTCTGCTTACCGAAGATAACTCTACTAGGATAAGATTAGAAAACAATCACAATTTAAAAACTGGGGAATACTGATCTCATGGGGTCACCCTGGAAGTTCAAAAGGAGAATATCTCTATCTGTGACACAGGTATAATTTATTTGTGTTCCTTTGAGTGAACCCAGTTCCATCTAAAGTCTTTTTTTCATGACTTAATGCCAATAAATACATGTTAATGATTAAAGGAACCTAACCATGCAGAACAGTTATGCATCAAACGCTATATATCCTTATTTTGCTTTATTAGATAGCTCACCTTAGTAGCAAATGACCAGTCCTATCTTCAGCCCGAACAGTGGCAATTGTGAAATTAACAGAGAGCCGGTAAAACATGATCTTTCACACAAATGAGGCTTTTGGTAAACTTTTCGATTTCTTACTTTAATGTTGATGCCTGTATTGGTATCAAACTAAACAGCTTTCAAACATAAGTGAAATTATATCCATTTATTTAGCAAAGAGTGAACTGTGAGGAAGTGTGTGGCTTCTACTGTCCACAGACTACTTTCTGCCACAGACCTGGGAGCTGTGCAGGTCATGCTCTAGGTGGCCCTGGCTCACAGGGTTGGCTCCGCTCCCTACTCCATGCAAGCTATTTCCAATCACAGAGAAAGCAACCACGCTTCCTGATTTTGAGCAGACATCTGAACTTGACCGCAGCTGAATTCCAGTGAGAACTGAGGCTCAGAAAACAACATTGGCGTTAACGTCCAAGTTCTGCTCAAAATATCAACAAAAGCCAAATCCCCCCGTTGACTAGGCTCTTTTGAAGTCTTCTCTTGTGAAACAACACTGTTGACGTGTAATTCATCATTAGCTCATAAAAACACTTTGGGCATATAAATCAGGATGGGCTCTAAAATGGAGCGCCCAGCCCGGATCTCTGAGACCTGCTCTCGCTCTCTCCAGCCTCTCCATCGTTGATCAAGCTCAGCTTCCTCCTCATCTGTGCCCTTCTGCTCACACTCTTGAAATCAGCCTTTCCCTCTGCTGTGATGCTTGTGTTTAATTTAACGATCTTCAAAAGAATACACCAACTCCACATTTAAACGGGAAGACTCCCAGGCTCAGAGATACTGAGGCCGGCCACGATCGCACAGCCAGCTGGCGGCGTCACTGGCCGGAGCTTCCTAGCATCCCACTCCGTTGTTTCACTCCCAGGCTTCTAGGAAGGCGCCGTGCTGTTCACAAAACCTCACCTCTGAAGAAACCACGCTGAATTGTTCATCTGCTTACACCTTCCTTTCCGCACCTTTCGAGTATGTGCAAGCAAATCAACTTGCGATGAGGTTAGAAGTCAGTATAGACGTGTGATTCCCAGGGCAATTCATTTCTCGAGCTGAGTGCTTTTACGTGAGTCTGTCCAGTTCATGACAACTCATTGGCCTATGCACGTTTCTGGAAAGAAAACATTGGTAAAAAGTATATGGAAGAGAGATGACTCGCGGTGGACTGGGAAAAGTGCGGAGCAGGAGATAAGTGGCATCTGGCGTGGCCCCTGATTTTTTGCTTGGTCCTCAGAACTTAATGTTTCTAGTAATGCCCTTTATGATGCAGCAAGTCATCTCTCTCATCCATTTTAAAAATTCATTTTCCTCTTCAAGGCCTCTGATTCTGCTCTCCGGGGTACGCTGGCTTCCTGGCGCCCGCCTAATCTTTGTACCATTAGTGCTACGGAATTCTGCTTAAAAGCAGGCATTTGCCGCTGCCGAAAATTACAGTGATAATCATGCCGTGAACTTGGCCCCCACCCCGGGGCACTCGCTTGTTTAATATTTGCTGTGCGCGCTTTCGAACAAGCCAGGGCACATCTGGATTTACAGTTGCGCTGCACATCTGTGCTCCAACGCTCCAACAGTGTGTGTGAGGGAGTTTGGGGTTTCTTTTCTAAATGACGGCACTGAAACCTCTTTTCTCTTTTTGCGTTGAATCTGAGACAGAGGTTATGATTCTTCTTTGAGGCTTCTCTCTCTTTTTCTCTCTGCCCTACCACCCCCCCAGCCCTTCCTTCTATAGCAGGGGAAGGGGCAGGAACCCAAGTTTGTAACCAACAGTGGATTGAAAGCCAGAGATCCTGCCCCCCTCCCTGGGGCTGACGAAGTGATCTTTCGGAGGTGTTCATCACTCTGCCTTTTTATTATTTCCCTCTCTTATGTTTGGAGTTGTCTTTTGTCCTTTCCTCCACCGTTCTGCCCATCCCTCTCTACCCAGTTTGCTTTGCAGCGACATACAAATCAACCTGGGGTCTATGTGCAAGATGTGATTTGGTATTATAATTTTACAGAACTGCAGAAGCTGAACCTTGGAAAGGGTCTTAGGGCTCTACCCTTGTCCCCAGTGCAGGGTTCCCCGGCTCACTTCCCCTGCCAGCCTTCCCCCAGCCTTGCAGGAACACTTCCAGGCTCAGTGAGCTTTGATGGTATCTCAAGATGGTCTCAAAGCCTTAGAAAAATTTTTCCCAAATTGAGCTGAAATCAGCCTCTGGGTAACTTCCAGACATGGTCCCAGTTTTTCACTTTGGGGATTATACAGACCACATCTCTCTTCCTATGGTTTCATCCACGAGAAATCGGAACACAGAGATTCTGTTTACCTGAAGTCTAGTTTTCTTTAGATTGTAAATCAAAAGTTTCCTCACCATTCAACAGACTTTGTATTTATTTGTTTCCTTATTTACTTGTTATTAAAGCTAGCGCCCATTGGCCACTTTTTGGGTTTTCTTTCTAGCATCTTCCAGCATGTCTGTGTCATTCTCAAGTGTGTCCCCAAGAATTGGCCTAAATGGCCTGGTACTCCTGGTGGGCTTGGTTCAGTCTAGAGTAAACTAGTCTTCTAGAGTGTGGCCTCTGCCCGCTTGCTGGTCACTGTTGCTTTCTCCTTTATAGGACGTGCTTCACCGGCTAGTTCACAGTGTGGACAACTAGACCCAGTCTGCCAGGGTAGACCCTCCCACACTGGGTTTGTACAGCTTAGCGTGGGAAGAGAAGTACAAGACTTCAGGTTCATAGTCTCTATTCAGTTTCTCCTTATAGCTACTGCCTCTGATGATTTCTTCATCTGTTGTTTTTGTCTGTCATAGCCACTGCTGCTGATGTCCTGCCCCATCTCCCCTCAGCCCACCTCTGTTTTCTCTTGCAGCCCAGGTAGACCGTTCCCACTGAAGCTGACAGCTTCTCGCCTCACATGTTCCTGTGTCTCAGAGGCTTTGCCTGCAGGCTTTCAACAGTGCTGTGGGAGCTTGCTCAGCAGAAAGTTCTGGAAGAGTAGAAGATAGAACACCCCTGAGGCCCCGCCCTCAGCCATGGAGGGGCAGGAGTCAGTGAATAAATACCCTAGATTCCAAATTCGGTCCCCATAGCTTCCTCAGTTGGCATGAGTCTGGTTGTCCCCAGAAGCAGCCTGCTGATTAGCACACCTTTGTGGACTTCTCTCTGTTTTTCTTTCTTACTTCCGCTACTTTCTCACCTGCAGTCACCTCCCAAGTGACTTACCTGCACCCAGGTCCTTGTCTCAGGGTCTGCTTTGGGAGGAACAAAACCAAGAACCTGTCCCCTCCAGCTTTGTGTCTTCTGAAAATTATTCTTAATTCTTCTTCCACTCCTAGAACTACACAAAGCGCTACAGCGTGTCTCCAGAAAGATGTCTTCCGTTAGTGGGTTACGAATTCCGGTTAGTGGGTCAGGACCAACACTTTCTCGAAACTAAAATGGAATAGAATAGAAAATATGAGAAGGCATCACACCTTAAGTATTGTTCTGTGAAGTCATATAAATGTATGTGTTTACTAGGTCACAAGATACAATTTATTTCTTACTGTGGGTTGTGGTTAAAAAAAAAAGTTGAAAAGTCACTGCTTTTGCAAACACAGTATATAAATCAGCATTTTTAAAAGGATATTTATATCAGCTGAAGATGTTGCCATCCAGTCACAGGGCTATCAAATGAGGGTGTGTGGGCCTTTCTGTGCATGCGATGTGCTGGATTAGAGGGGCATTCTTTCGAATAAACCAAGGAAATGAGGTTAATTTGGCCTGATTTGTTCTTTGTAAACCAGTGCTGATTCCAAATTATGCCTGTTTAAAAACAATCTCCTGGTTTTTCTGTTTAATAAGATGTTCTCAAACACAACAGAGGATAGAATTAAAGCATTTCATGTCTGTCTTTTTCCACACCCCATATTTTGACCGGTTTGAAAATTGCCCGTCCTTAGTCTTCTTGCTTCTCTGCTTCTCTTTCATTGTTCTGTGATGAGGAGGAATCAGTCCACAGTCTGCCCTCCTGCTGGGGGCTCCCTACTCCTGTTTCAAGCCCTCTTCCTAACCTGTGCTTTTTTCTAGTCAGATGGCGGTTCATCTCCACAGGGTTCATCTCCACAGCAGTGCCCAAAGCACAGCAGGAGTTGAGAGAATCTCCTTTTCATCAGTTAATCTGTTAATGTTTCCTCAGCTTCTCAAGTTGTGCAAAATTAATCTTTTTCCTTTTGTCACCTTAAAACTCCTTTAGATTAAAATATATGGAATCTGGGCACTTTGTATCATAATAGGATGGACAAGACATTGCCCTTCCTGGTCACTAATTCAGCGACTCTTCCACATAACTTCCACGTAGCAGGCCACGGTGGAAGCTTCCAGACTCCTGAGAGGGCAAGACTGCATTTAGGGCCGGGTCCTGAAACCTCCCAAACTCACCCCCTTCCTGCTTTCCACCCTTGAGACACAACACTTAAGTTCTTTTCTCTATTTACTTTTTTGGAAATAACGAATAATAGTGAAAGTCACAGCAGGCCATTGAAAAAAATCCAAAAAAGACTGAAAACCATAAAATATAAAAATCAAAGCACCTGTAATCTACCACCCAGAGATAATAACCACTTCTACTACTGGTGTTTATCTTTCTAGGCTCTTTTCTATACATATATTCACACAATGAAAGCAGTGTCATTTACCCATCTATGTTTGGGTAATCTGCCCTTTGTAAACTTGAAATTTGTGGTGGTTCCCTCTCCATTCTAATTAATATTTTTGCCAACAAAGTGTTGGCAAACATTTCAAACACGCTGAAGAGTTGAAACCATTTTTATGGTGAATAATCATGTGGTATAAATTCTATAATTAATGTTTAGATTAGATTCTATAATTAATATTTACTATACATGCTTCATTGCGTATCTATCCATGTCTCTATCCATCTATCAATATATCTAGTGTTTTAAAGTTTAGAAATCTGGTTTCCCCACATCAGACATATAGACCTTAGCACCCCTATGCTTTAGTTTGCATACCATTATTATTTCACTTATTATTTGTATCATTAATTTTAGTAGCTATGTCACAGTTTATTTAACTAGTCCCTTATTTATTTATTTATTTGAGAGGAAGAGAGAGAGGCAGGAAGAGAATCATAAGCAGGCTCCACACCCAGCTCGGAGCCCTGCATGGGGCTCAATCTCATGACCCTGAGATCATGACCTGAGCCGAAATCAAGAGTCAGATGCTAAACATACTGAGCCACCCAGGCGCCCCTAACTAGTGCCCTCCTGATGAACATTAGAGTATTTTCAACTTTTTGTTAGTATAAACACCATTGCAACAGACATCCTCATTTGTGCACACTTATCTGATAGCTTCCTTGGGATGAATTTTGGAAGTGGCTGGCTCAAGGTTCATGTGTATTTTTTTTCCTTTTTAATTTCTTTCTTTTTTTTTTTTAGTTGAGGTATAAGTGACATAACATTGTATTAGTTTCCAGTATACAACATCATGATTCGATACTTGTATGGTTCACGTGTATTTTTAAGGATCTTCATGTGTATTGTGCCTTTGCTTTCCCGAAAGCCTCTTCAGCACCACACATCTATAAGCAGTCTATCTATTTCCCCACACTCTGAGCAATACCAGATATTACTGATCTTTTCAAGTTTTTCTAATCTCTTTGGGAAAATACATTTTATGGATTTCATTTATAAGCCTGCCCCTTTTGTTCTTTCCCAGACTTCAAATCCCTTCGCATCTTGCCATGGTGACCAGCACTTCCGGGTCCTTCTCCCCTGGGCAGTCTCCATTCAGAACTCTAACTTCCCGCTGCAGAGATGGGAAGTTCCATTGTCTGCGTGAGTGACTTCATGGACTTGGCCTTGCTTCCAGCTGGCCTAGTTTTGTTGCCTGAGCACCAAGAGGCCTTTTCTGTCCACTTTGATACACTCTCCTCAGCCCTTTCCCAGATGTATCTGACTATAGAGAAAGTTTCTCCTGAGCATTGGTAGTGGCAATGGTAGGATATTGGCAAATATATATACTAAAGCAAGAAAGTGGGGCACTTGGGTGGCTCGGTTGGTTAAGTGACTGCCTTTGGCTCAGGTCATGATCTCAGGATCCTGCTCTGCGGGGAGCCTGCCTTTCCTTCTCCCTCTGCCTGCCACTCCCCCTGCTTGTGCTCTCTCTCTCTGTCAAATAAATAAATAAAATCTTAAAAAAAAATAAAGTGTTTAGGTAGACATTAAGGAAGGACTACGGATCATCTGAGAGGTAAAATGTTGAAAGCTGCTTGAGAGTAGGCTGGGATGGCACTGTCTCCAAACTTGGAGTCTTCATTGGGACACTCTGTCCTTGAAGCTGGTGTCTGCATCAGATTATCTTCCGAGAGCATTTCCAGATCTAAGACTCTTTAATTTCATTGGCAAAGCATGCCTTTTACTTGAAGCCCAAATGGTCATTCTTAAGAACTTTGAGGATAAACAAGTTCTTATAATTGCAAACAAATGAAAAACCAACCTAACAAACTTTTTGCATCAAAGACATTATAATTGCTCTGGTTAAAAAAAAAGTTTAATTAAACATTGAGTAGAACAAAAGAATATATAATATGGGTAAAGTCATAGCAACAACAACAACAGATAGCTCTGTACGTACCAGCCAGTTTAATAAAAAGAACGTTACCGAAAAAGAACGTAAGGGTTACCTTGAAGTCCTCGCTACCCCTCCGTCCTTGATTCTATCCCTTCTATCACCTCAGAGGTAACCAATATCCAAGCTTTGGGTTAGTCATTCCTCTGGCTTGCTTTATGGTATTACTGAATATGTTTATATTTCTAACAATATATTATTTACTTTTGCATGCTTTTTTTGACTTTTGTGTGAATGGGCTCATCCTGAATGTATTCTTCTACAACGTGCTTTTCTCACTCAACATTAGATTCTTGAGATTTGTTTATATTATTGCATGTAGATTTAGTTCGTTCATTCACATTACTATATATAGAACCCCATTGCGTCAATATACCACAATTAATTCATGGTACTCTTGGCGTGCATTTGGGTTCTTGATAGTTTTATGTTACCACTAACAGTGCTGTGAGGAAGGTTCTTGTGCATTTCCCTGGAACACTGCGCAGGATTTTTTTTGGAATAAATACCTAGGAGAGGAATCGGTGGATCACAGTACATGTGTAACTTTGAGTTTGCTCAATAATACCAAATTATTTCCTAAAAGCATTGTACCAATGAAAAATTCTACCACCAATGTGTTTCTACTGCTCAACATTCTTGTCAACCCTTGATCTTGTTCGATTTTTAATCTTTTCCCAAACTGGTTGGGTGTGCAATGGCATCACTGTGGTTTTAATTATTATTAATGAGACTTTAGTAATCATGTAATAGCAATAATAGTGGAGTTATAAATACTTATAATAGTGTAGTTATATTCTCCTGGGAGGATTTTTCATTTTTTTCATCTTCCAGTCAGTGCCAGAAATTAAGACAAGAACTTTTCTTTGTAGGTCTGGTGCATGGAATGGATTTATTTCTAGCTTACTCATTATAGTGAGCGTGTAGACCTTTGGTGTATCAGCTCTATGTGGGTGATGAAGGGAGAGGGGAGGTCTCCTCTGAAACTGCCAGTCTTGAGCGGGCCTAGTTCATGGAAATCAAACCTAAATTTGGATACCTGTCCTTGAGAGGAAGGGTGAGACTCAACATGCGCTTCCCTGACCAGGTTCCTGCTTTTTTGCGAAGGTTTTGACCTCTGACTATTCCTTCTTTCTTGCAAACTCAAGATAGATTTCAAAAAGTAAACCAAAAAATTCAGAATTTTTCGTTGATTTTTCTATGAGCACAGTCAGGCTCCAATGCCTCCCATATTGCCTGAAATAGTCCTACTTGCTTGACTTTGAAATTGATTCCCTTTCCAACTTATAGTTACTTTTAACTGTATTTTATGGAATTAGACCAGCACAATCTAGTAATTTGATGGGTTGAAGGACACTTGTACCTCCTCAAGTTCACATACTAGAAAATTCTCAGTGGAGATGGCTACCCCGTCACTTGTTCAAGATTTTACAATAGAACAAAGAGTTGCCTTCACTAATTTGCTAAGATGTTTCCCATTTCCTGCCTGCCTTTAGTTTTCATTTGCAATTCCTTGCTCGGCATCTCATTGAAGAGTGGTAGTTCTAGGAGACATCTGCATTTGTGCTCTAAAAATGCCCATGTCTTGCTTCCCCAGTGCATCCTTAACGATGAAAAAGATTCCATACCCAATTTGATTATGCTGTATGTAATTTGAATGTGACATGACTACCATACATTTAAGAAAAACTTTCAAAAACCGATCCCACCAAAACAATTTACTGACAGCTTTTGTAAGGGATGCAAAATAGTGTGTTTTCATTTTCCATTCCCTTTGGATAGGCTTCATGTGAATACATGGATTAAATGAAATACTTTATGTAAATCATCCAGGGCAGTGCCTGGGGTATTGCCTGTTCACTAAATAGTAGGTTCTTCTTCCTCCTTATAAGCCATAAATACCTGTGTTAGGACTCACTGGTGTCTACTTTGGCCAATAGGCAGAATAAGGTGGTGCTACACAGAGCTGCTCCTGTGCGATAAAAGGTTAGAGAGATCACTGCTACTTCATTTCATTTACCTTTTATTTGGCCATTTCCTTCATACACTGGACTTGTATCTGCTCATCAGAGTGGTGGAAAATTGCTCGGAAAGATATGAGGGTGTGTACTTCCTTCTTCACTGGCCCGTGGTTTCTGAGAACTGGCTTCATCCTGCAAATGGGGACTTGACCAGCTCTACTGGTCCCCTCCCCGCGAACAGTCTTGCCTTGACCCTGGGGCTTACTGATGACTTATGCTGCTGGAGGAAGGACAAAGGGAGCTTGTCACTGCAGGCCCTTCTCCAGCAAGGGGCTGGGAAGAGGCCAAGTTGCCGGCAGGCTCCTGTATTGACAAGTTGCAGCATCCTTGACAACAGCCAAGACAAAAAAATGGAAATTTGTGTTTTCATCTGGAATTTCTGAGCTTTGAATTCTTGGACCAGAGGATTCTCAATAAGAAAAACCAGGACACACATAGAAATATCCACATCCATATTAGTCTCTTTGTTAGACCCTAGGTTAGCAGATCAAGACCGCCAACTAGCAGGATGATTGTACTGGGAATAGACTGGGCCTGAATGCCGTGTCCCAGGGCCGGGGTGGGGAGCAGCAGATGTGGGATGTTACAGGCACGAGAGGGAGGAGAATATCCTCTCCTTGCAGTGAGCACTGAGTCACCCCCAGGAACATCTGGAGTTCCACTATGTGATGACTCAGAATGGCTCTCGTGGACTCTTCAGGGGATCTGATCACCATTTATAATGTGGTTTCCAAGGGAAAACCAAGTGCGAGTTACAAGCAACTGACTTACAATCGTGCTTTTGGGACACTGCCATCTGTAGGTGGGAGGCACTTGGGCTCCCCTCTCACCGACGCCTGAAATCTTGGCAGGGTTACAAGCTACCCTGTACCTCTCTTTGGGCAGGAAGCTACATGTGGTATTTGTTGAATGATGCCAGAAGCCCATTGATCCAATATATTGCCCCCACTTGCCTATTGTGCTACTGGAAGTTTCCCTGTGAAGATCACGGGGTTTCCACAATGAGAAGGAAGCCGTTTTGTGAACCCTTTGTATAACTGGTTGTGTTAAGGCATTATGTGAGTATGAGAGTGGATAAATGCCTTAGTTGATATGTTTAGCAAAGATTTCTCTGTCCGATTATCAACTTGGGATTCCCTAGATAAGTTCTGTAATGTAGTTATTTTCAAATTCTTTGCTACCTGCAGAAGAAGATATATTTTACATCACAATCTAAAACACACACATACATGCACACTGTATGTCATCTAATCTAAGACTTTCGGTTGTCAGAGGCACCATTATTTTAGGTACCATTAAAAAAAGTGATGCCAATTAAATTATGCCCTTCCATTGATTAAAAAGGTCATCATCGTGAGTTCACAGAACTTAAATGTAAAAAAGGTGCTTCTTAGAATCAATGAACTATTATGTATATAATATATGCATATATATATATTACTGAAACAAAAACTTCATAAACCTTTTCTGTGTACAATGTGTTGTAAGTATTTACTTTTTTTTTAAACCTAACCTGATCTAATGTATTTTATTAAAAATAAAGCTGGTCCCAGTACATTTGTTCAACAGCACACACGTGTTGTGTTTTAGGACATAGAGCCCAACATGAGGCTTGAACTCATGACCCTGAAATCAAGACCTGAGCTGAGATCAAGAATTGGATGCTCAACCAACTGAGCCTCTGAGACACCCCCCCCCACGTGTTTTAAAACTGAGTATGGTATTGTTTTGAAATAAGGAATTGGAGGTGATATGCTGAGACTGAGTTCTTATTCCAAACCAGATGTCATGCCATAGCATAGGTTGTGGCCATTCATTTCATTCAGATGGGAATACATGGCCTACTGTTTAAGTCAGGACTCTTGATGGCAAGTAACAGAAACCCATCTTGAACTAGCCATGGCAAAAGGGAGATTTTATTGTTTTATGTAAGGGCAGGGGTATGCTGGTGGGCCCAAGAATACTGGAGCTAAGGACTCAAATACTCAAATACCGCGGGATCTCTCTTTATCTCCTTCTTTCTCTGTTTTGTCTCTGCTTGTCTCTGGTGATTTCATTCTCGTGGATTGGCATTTTCTTTGAGACTTAACCTTGGTCATTGGCAACTACAGGGCTCTTATCTTCCTTTTTTTTTTTTTTTTTTACCACCAGAGGAGAATCCTCTGAAGGATCTGACTGTCCCTGTGGTCAGGGGCTAGGATAAAGCCATCTCCACTAGAACCACATGGGCGGCATGGAGAATGATGCAATTCTCCGAAAGGAGGGGTCTCGTTTCACTTAGAAGAATGCAGTAGATGCCGCTCACACCTAGACTGGGGGCGGGTGGGTAACACCGGGCATTGTGTCCTCGGGCTCAGCCTCTCCCAACAAGCATCGTGCAAGGCCTGCAGATTATCGTTTTGAAAACCAATGGCTGTCAGCTCAGCTCCACCTTCTTTTCTTCCCCAGAGCTCGCATCTCCCAGTGAAGGTAATAATAACTGACAGCAGCCAGTGTGTGACTGTCAGTTCAAGGGCACTGAATGGAAAATGGATGCTTGCAAAATCAAGGAGAGAAGCTCCCCCGAAAGAAACCATTCTACCTCCTGTCACGGGTGGAGCTGGCTAAATAAATCATGCATGAAGGCTTCTAGTTCAGTCCAGGTTTTCATCCTTGGGTGCTTGCGCTCCGTCCTCTGCCAGGGAACCAGAGAATGTTGCAGAAGGACAAAGCCTCAGGTTTTAGCAGCCTGTCACTTGTAGACATTCTCACGAAGTTCATGTGAGGGCTGTTTCCCGGAAGTGTCTTTCCTCAGTCTCCTCTCTCCCTCTGTCTCTCTCTCTCTATCTGCCATTTAATCTATATTAAAATATCACTAGCTGTGCATTTCTTTTTTTAAAGATTTTATTTATTTATTTGAGGAGGGAGGGAAGGGGCAGAGGGAGAGGGAGAGGGAGAGAGAGTCTCAAGCAGACTCTGCACTGAGCTTTGGGGCTCGATCCCAGGACCCTGAGATCACGACCTGAGCAGAAACCAGGAGTTGGATGCCCAACCAGCCATGCCACCCAGGCCCCCATCATCAGCTATGTATTTAAAGGCTGGCTGCCTACCGTTCTCAGTACACACTGCTGCAATTTTATTTTATTTTCAGAGTATCTTTCCTGAATCCTGTTATTCTCAGTTTTGCCATGATGTGCCAGAAGTTTGTAAATTATACCACTGGTTTAGTGCCAAGAATGATGTACCAGTTGCCACTTTATTTGCAGCTTTCTTGAATCTTAAATACAGTAGCTGTTTCTGTAAGTACAGCCTTACAGGGAGATGGGTGTCTCATTTTGACACTGGGGGAACAGCTCGAACAGATCAGTAGTGTGTAAAGGCTTGAGGGACAGAACCCTATTGAGGGCCTGTTGGTGGAGGGGTACTTTGTTAGTTTCACTGGGGCAGGAAGAGGAAATGAAATCCCACCATAGTACTCGAGGAGTCTGATGTTTAGCTGGGAAGTCAGACTAGAACCACATGGGTGGCATGGGGACACACATCCGAAATGACTTCAGAAAATCCAAAGCAATGTAAGATCAGTCCTAATGGAAAAATGTGAAGAGAGCATATCAATGTGAAGAGGATTTAAAGTAGATTAGAGGGGCGCCTGGGTGGCTACGTCATTTAAGCATCTGCCTTCGGCGCAGGTCATAATCCTGGGCTCCCTGCTCAGTGGGAGTCTGCTTCTCCCTCTGCCTCTCCCCCTCCCCCTGCTCATGGTCTCTCTCTCTCTCATGTTCTCTCTCTCTCAAATAAATAAATAAAATCTTAAGAAAAATAAGGTAAAGATTAGAAAAGGCAAACTAGAGGAACCAGGCTTTGAAATAGCTTTGAAAACAGGCAAGGGACTAAGAAGGAGGGGAAGGGCTTTTCAGGTTGGCTGTGCAAAGAGGGCATGAAGACAGAGACCAGTGGTTGTAAAATTGCACAAGATTTATGGTCAGAAGAGTTCAGTCCTTCTCTCTCTTATAATTGATATTTGCTTCATTCCTGGAGCGCAGAGTACGGTCACGAGCAAGGTAGCAAAGAGCCGCTGCCCTCCCAGCTTTATGTTCTAGTCCCTGGGTCATCACTACCTCCTGGGGTGGCACCGAGGACTTAAAGAGGCAGTGACAATGAGAGAGGCTGGTGAAGTTTAGTGCTGCATCATGCTAATTGTTTATGACTAGTTGGAGGGGGAGGAGGAGGGCAAGTTGATTTGCTTGACTACAGTGATCCCAACTCTAGGCTGAAGGTAGGGATGTTGGGAGAGAACGTAATTTGGAAAACATGTAGTGCACCCTACGGTCGCTCCCTTTTATCGATGAGCAAACAGGCTCAGGAAAGGAAAGTGCCTTCCCCAGCTGGAGCTTCATCCCAGGGCTCTTCCACTTGCATCGGGCCAGCCGGGATGGCCATGGACGGCAGAAGAAACTCAGGACCTGCTTGACTTTTCATGGGCTAAGACATCCGTGTTCTGAACAAATCAGGGGAAAGCAAAGGCTTCCGTCACTACTCCTGGAAGCCTTTTTGTAGATAGATACCTTCATTTTGAGGGAAGAAACAAAGAATTAACAAGACAAGGCCATTACCTATGGGTTTTCAAAATATTCAAAATCACTGTTGTCCCAGTTTTTTTGACTGAGACCATAAGAAGACATATATTCTACTGTGGCCTATCATTAGGGTGAATATTATATTTATTGTCTACTTTTGAGTGTGAAAAGGAGTGCTGTTGGTAATTCTGGGACAACAGACACAAAATGGGACTGTCTCTTGCAAACTGGGGACATCCTACCACAAACACACCCATGTAATTGAAACAAAGTTGCATGAAGTAGTTTTCATCTTTAATATATGTAACAAAGTGTGGCATTTTCTTTTTTAAAATTGAAGTATAGCTGGCATACGTGATATTAGTGTCAAGTCCGGGACATAGTGATTAGATGAGTCTATACATGATGCTTACCACAAAGGTAACTACCATCTGTCACCATATGATGTTATTACACTGCCATTGACTATATTCCCCATGCTGGACCCGTCATCCCTATGATATATTGATTAACTGGAAGCCTGGAAGCCTGTACCTTCTACTCCCCTTCACTCATTTTGCCCATCCCCCCTCGCCTCTGGCAACCATCAGGTTATTCTCTGTATTTATGGGTCTGTTTCTGCTTTTTGTTTGTTTGTTTTAGTTTTTAGATTGCACATATAAATGAGATCACATGGTATTGTCTCTATCTGACTTATTTCACTTAGTGTAATACTCCCTAGGTCCATCCATGTTGTTGCAAATGGCAAGACCTCATCCTTCGTTATGGCGGGGTGGAATATTACTCTGTAATATATAATTACATATATAATATATGTATAATGTATATATAATGTATGTATATATAATGTGTATAAGGTACATCTTCTTTAGCCATTATCTATCCATGGACACTTGCAAACCCTGACATTTTCAATTCTATTCTATTTCCCTATAAAAGTACCATATGACCCATTAAATTGGATTAAAAGTTTTGAAACACACAACTCTAGTTGATTGTTGATACATCCGAGGGGCTTGGGATGGTGATGGAGAAAGAAAAAGAGGGGGGGCGTATGGTGAAGTGAATGTCTGAGATGCACTATAAACTTGTCCCATCTGAACATTTCGGTAAATGTGCTCCCCCAAGAAAAACACTGGTAATAAACATGTCCTTCCATCTATTCCTCATGCTTAGCAAAAGGTTTAGATCGATCTTTCTGGATCCACGTGTTCTATTTGGAACAGGCCTCTTCTTGGTGTACTTGCCCTCCACTCCCACCCCTTTTCTTAGCTTTGGGCTTTCATCTGTTAGCCTGCCACTGATTTAGAGGAGTAAGGCTTCCAAGGAACAGTGGCTCATTTATAGTTTCTGGCCCTCTGCATACTTTTTCTGGGCCTGCATTTTGAAGTTGAAGCTGACGCTTTTGTAAAGCTGAAGTGTCGTCTCCGCTGTACTCCTTTAAACACACACATACATACACAGTTCCTGGACATCTCTCGTCTGTCTCAAAACTTTGCCAAGACCTAGCAGAGCAGGTCTTGCCGGCCAGTCAGGCATGTGAGACTCACTCCTGTGCTTATTAAGAAACCTTTGTAAATTTACCCATGGAGGAGAGAAGGGTTACCACTCTCCCCTCTGTCTCGCCTTCCTCAGGGTCCCCCCAAATGTTTGAACACTCATATGTGCTACCAAGAGCCACAAAATGAGAGACTCGGGAGTAATACTTTATAGCAATAAAATAAATTTCCGTAGGTCCCCACTTCGTAAAGATTTTGAGATGATGAAGGCATGTAGGGGACCACAGAGATTTTCCTGCCTCAAAGGATAAGCTATGGTAAGATATTGAACCTGAGAGTCCCTTTTTCCTAAAGCAAATTTTATCATCTGATCATCTGAATCCGTAGACTAAATTTGACAATAGTTTATTTTACTAGAGAAGATTGAGGACGTGGCTTTTCCTGGTGTTATTGAAAAAAAAGTGTGTGTATATACACACGCTCACACATACACACCCCATGCATGATGGTTTAGATGGAGGAATTTGAAAACACACAGAGAAAACTTTGGTAGCACTGAGATTCCTGACGATGCTTAATGCATTAAAAAATTCTTGAAAAATCTATCAGGCCAGATAAAAATTGTTACACTTCAATATTTTTACCAGAGGCTCATTTACATGCACAGTGGCTCAGGGCATTAGAAGCCTAAAATATATACACACTGAATTAAATAGAAAATGTGATTATGAACCATCAAATGAGAAGCCTCTAAAACAAACCAAGGCTGGTAGTAATTATTTTAATATAGTATTTTAAAAACATATACATATGCCATTTAGCCTTTCCAGCAACCCTATGAGGCATGGCCAGTTGGGGTATTTGAGTTTTAGGGAGATTCAGTGGCCGTCTTAACTTGGTTCTCTGGAGCTGAGCCTGCGCTTGTTGACAGACTGCTCTCAGGGAAAACCTGTAAGTCAAGGAGCGGCGCAAAAAAAGAGCCAAGCCAGGATACGGTCTCGGGTAAAATCCAGCACCACAAGATGCTCAAACACGTGTATTCCGCAGGACCGCACTCCCTCCCCCAATCATCCATCTCGGAGGGTGCCTATCACGGTCTACCTTCTGTCACCCAATGATTCACATCCTTCCCACATGCTAAATACACTCACCCCCTCCCCAGGTCCCTGAAGTCTCATCCCATTATAGCATCAGCCCAAGCTCCAGAATCTCATCATCTACGTCAGGTCCAGATGGGTAGGAGCCCCCTCCGATCTTCTTCCTTCACTGTAACTCCTTGAATACAGTTTTTCTCTATCTGGAGACCTGTAAGACTAAAGAGATAAGTGATCTGCTCCCCATGTACCCAACCTACAATGCAGGAATAGGCATAACATAACTGCTCTAGACATTCTTTTTAAAAATGAGGTTGGGACGCCTGGGTGGCTCAGTCAGTGAAGCGTCTGCCTTCAGCTCAGGTCATGATCCCGGGGTCCCAGGGTGGAGCCCGTGTCAGGCTCCCTGCTTAGCAGGCAGTCTGCTTCTCTCTCTCCCTCTGCTTGTGCTCTCTCTCCACCCCCCATCAATAAATAAAATCTTTTTTAAAAATGAGGTTAAATTGGGGGCACAAAGTAGTCACTGTTCTATAGAAATTCTGAAATCTAGCTGCCCAAATTTTGATAGTTACTGGTCATGCCTCACAGTCTAGAAAGAAATCTTTTTTAAGAAGATTTTATTTATTTATGTATGTATGTATGTATGTATGTATGTATGAGAGAGAGAGAGAGCACAAGCAGGGGGAGCAGCAGGCAGAGAGAGAGGGAGAATCAGACTCCGCTGAGCAGGGAGCCCAGTGTGGGGTTTGATATTGGGACCCCGGGATCATGACCTGAGCCAAAGGCAGACACTCAACTGACTGAACCACCCAGGTATCCCCGGAAAGGATTCTTTATGGTTTTCTACCCTCGTCTCTTGATTCCACCCTCTGAGCATGCTTTCTTTTTTCACGAAAGGTCACACCTCTTGACAGCTAAGAAGTGAGCCTGCTTCCTGACAGGAGAATTCTGGGAGTCCAAAGACTTCCCCCTATTCTGTAATGTTTCTGTCCCCTCAGTCGTGCCAGGAATATTTCTGCATGTATAACTTATTAAGAACACTGTGGATCCCCTGTGAATCTTCTTGGAGTTCACTCCACTAGACAAAAGTCATATCCACAAATTTTATTGATACAAACTCTTTTCTGTTGTTTGGTTGAGAGGATCTATGAGACACATCCTTAATCTCTTTCAGGGGCCTATTGTATGATTGAAGGGACTCCGAGTCACCACCTTGATTTAACGAAGGACTTGACAGTCATATCTTTGGCTTTATCTTTAGACTATGTTTTCCTGGCAATTCCCTGGGTTTGATCTTCGTTCATAAGACATCCAGATGTCCTTTACACTTTATTGTGGCTGCAGTGTAGCCCCTTTGGCAAATCATTTGCTAGCACTAAATCACCTAGCACCCACAAATAAATCCCTATGGCTTCCAATAGTACAAAATATCTTTTTCTGGGGTGCCTGGGTGGCTCAGTCAGTTAAGCACCCAGCTCTTGGTTTCGGCTCAGCTCATGATCTCAGGGTTGTGAGATTGAGCCCCACGTTAAGATTCTCTCTGCCCCTCCCCCCTCAAAAAATGAAATAAAATAAAATTTAAAAAATCTCTTTTTCTAAACATCCAGATCTCTGCAGGATTGTCACATTTCAAGTTCAGGTATTGAAGGTATCCTACCGAGTAGGATAAACCATTCCAGACACATAGCATCAGGACACATGATTTACATGTCGTTAGAAACTTAAGGGAATTTCTCTCTTTTCTGCCAACATTTGTTGAATTCTGAATCCTATGCTAGGTATACAAGGCATATTAGACATGGTTCTCACCACGGAGCTACTTAGAGACATAATTTATCTCCATAGTTTTCTTTTTAAATTAAGTCTAGACCTATGCTATCTAATATTTTAGCTACTAGCCACATGTGGCTACTAAAATTAAAATGAAACGAAATGAAACCACTATGTTCCCCAGTTGTATTGGCCATGTATTTCAAATGCTTAATGACCACATCTGGCTAGGGGTTACCCTGTTGGACAGCACAGATATAACATTCCATCATTGCAGGAAGCTTCCTTCGACATCAAAATCTAGGGGAAAAACAATAAGATCTAATAAAGGTAAGCATTTATCTCTATTTTAAGTATATTTGTCTCTCCTCTCCTGTACTAAAATGAGTCAAATATCAAAGAGACACTGCATGTTTCTTCAGTAAACATTCTAACATGCTTTATAATAAAGAATGTTGGCTAATTGAACATAATAATAAAATTTTTTAAAAGAATGCTATAAAACTGTGGTTCTTAATACTTTTAGGATCACAGATCCTTATTAAAAATCTACTGAAAGTTAGCACCTTTTCCCCCAGGAAAGTGTATTTATGTATCAAAAGGCAGGCCCGATTACAGGGGGTTCATGGACTCCCCACACCAAACCCTTCCGTTGAGCCTCTAGGAGAAGGGGACTCAGATTAAGAATCTCTACTGTAAAGGGAATTTTATTTTGCTATTGACTTTCAGTATAAAACTGATGATGCAGTTTGCTATTTAATATGCTGACTTTTGATAATAATAAGAATATATTTAGAATAATGATGAAGGGAAAAATGGAAATTTCCTACAAAACACTGAGAATGCAGAGCTGTCCTCAAAATAACTAAAAAATAAACCCAGCCCTTTGAGCTACAAATATAACATAGAACCGGCAAATCTGTCAATTCGGATCATGTGTCCCAATCAATAAAGAAATATATAGTTTTAGCAAATTGGCTACATTTTCATTAGTCTCAAATGCTTCCCCCCCACCACCATGAGAAAACCTTAAGGGTGATGGAAGGAACATTTTACTAGCCTTCTAAAATCTAAGTTCCTGATGTAATTCTAATACTTCTAATACATATAACAGATATTTCTTAAGAGTGATTTGGTGCCTCAATGTTACGTGGACATTCAGAATGATAGGGTGGGATTCAGTTGACCAGGAAGACCCTTACTTGAACTTTGAAGGGAAAGAAGTGGCTGTTTCTTTGGAAATCTGTTGAATTAGATGAAGTTTCTGCAAGGAGAGCAGAATTATAAATGGAATTGGCTCCAGGTATGGCTGAGGGACAGAATCCTTCATGGCACTGAGTTTCTGATTTCTGAGCCAGTGTAGAATTTGTATTTGTGTGGAAGAAGCACTGAAGCATTCTTTCCAAAGAGTGGTAATCTGAACCATATGAGGACTGATTAATGGTTGTCATAAGAAAACCTCAGTTAACCAGAATTCTAAAGGGATGGACTTCCATAAATCGAGAAGAATGTGTTAGGGAACCTTCCTCTGTCCTCCCCAGCCCCCTATCTTTTTCTTCCTTTCTTTCTTTTCACTGTAACCCTGTGGAACATCCCCAATATGTATGAGTCTCTTTTACTGCTTATTAAACTTGAGTAAGTAAAATCTGCTGAACGTAAGTTAGTCTTTGGTCTTACTGTAGCCTTCTGTATGTTCATTTTGTAGACTGATCATTGTTTTTTTTTTTAATAGAAGTTGATGTGTGAGTTTAGGCTGAATATAAACTGGACACTTTCAGAGAGGGGTGGCTAATATCCATTTATTATGTTTTCCCTTCTTTTATCCCCTGTCAGTAATAGGCAATAAATTTCCCATTCATTTGTGTATCAGTTTGGATACATTCAGTTACAAGTAATAAACAATGCTGTTCACCGAAGCTTACATTGAAAGGACATTACTGTTGAAGGTCCTCCAGAGTTAAGATGTCTGAGCTTGATTTAGTAGCCCAATACGGTCACCACAGACCGTAGATTCTTGTTAATCCTTCCACTGTACCGTCCTCAGCTGAAAATCTTTAGAAGTCCCCACATCTTACCTCATGGTTGCAAAAGGGCTGCCATAGCTTCAGGCATTCAACTTACACAATAGCTTCCAAAGCAGGAAGCAAGGAAAGAGGGCAAAAGAGTTTTCTCCTTGGGCAGTTCTCTGTTTTGTCGGGAAAATCTTTCCCCACCCCACCCCAAATCGGACTTCTTACTTGTCACTGGGCGATCCTGGATTTCCTGCCTACCCCGGTAACAGTTGTTGGCAGAGGGCAATTTGTGACTTAAAGTCATCGCCGTTCATCTCCTGGGGAAGGGCACATTGATGCCAAACACAACCTGGGGGTCTTTTAGCAAGAGAAAAGAGGAGAATGGCTGCCAGGCCAGCGATCAGCCGATCAGCAGCTTTTGGTGCACCCAGATTGGTCTTGCTTTTGGGGGGCCCACTCTTCCCTGGCATACTTGTTATTGTACCCCAAAAAGGCCATTTGCTGTCGGCCTGTCAGTGCTAGGGAGAGCCATACTATTGGGTTGGGATCTAAGTGAAGCTGGGTGGTTCGATGTCCGTGAGCTTCTGTTAATCGAGTTGCTCAGCAGGGTAACCTCTGCCAGGATTCTGAATTGAGATAATCTGCAATGTCTGCCTTACAGTCTCTGACTTAAGTGAAAGCAGAGTGAGAATGCTTGTGTCTTCTGGCTCATTATAAACACTCTCCCCGTGGCGTAACCTGGAGGTTTCTTCTCTCTGGGCAAACATCTACGACTTTTCAAAGGACACTTGAGTTGAGCTTGTGGTCTTGACTTGAGCTAATGGTTTAACAACACACGGAGTTTACCCCGAGACCCCTGGAGGCAACGAGCAGGGTTGGAGTTCACGGTGGGAGTTACGGTTGTGCAGGTGAAGGGGGAGGGGAGGAAACTCACATCCCAGAGTATAGAAGCCCAGCTTCCGGCAGCTGGTCCTGCACTTGCTTGTGCGGCAGTCCTTTTAGATGTGTATCAAGGCTTTGGGATGTGAAGACTTGCAGTAGTGTGGAATGAACCAGAAATACTAAATACCCCAGTCCACCATGCCTGGTCTTTCACAATTGTTCAGTACGTTTTTGTTAGAAATTTTAAAATAATGATAGGCTCACTGGAGAAAACCTGAAAAGCAGAGAAAAAAGGGGAAATTTTCACCCATGAGTTCTGCTCGAGCATGGAGGTTTCTGGTATGTTCTTCCAGCCATCTTCCCCATTTCTTTCTTTTTCTCTTCCTTTTTTAGAATAATGAAGTATTTCAAGTATAAGAAAAGTATTCACCCTCTAGATTCAACTGATTTTCACATTTTTCCACATTTACTTAAAACCTTTTTTTTTTTTGTGCTAAGACATAAGGTATCGATGGCCCCCTGTATGCATTTCGGAGTTCCATCCTCTTCCTCTCTGCCCAGAGGAAACCACTAATCTGAAGTCGATGTATATTTTTCCAATCCATTATAAGTTTACTGCGTATCTACGGAAAACCTATAGTAGTATTTTTTTTTTTGCATTTTAAGATGTTACATAATTGACGTCACACGCTACTACATTTATTATGTAACTTGCTTTTATTCCAATCCATTGTTGTGTTTGAGATGCCACCTTGTTTCATGAGGATGGAGTTCACTCATGTGAACTGTGACAGCTTTCTATCATATTTGAACACACCCCCGTTTATTTCTAGTAATGGTTTTATACAATTGTCTTTCACTACAGGCAGCGCTGCCCTGAGCTTTCTAGCGCATGGCTGTTTTTGCGTTATGTGGGAGTTCCTGAGGCATCCGTCTCACGGTGGGAGGGCTGATGGGAAGGGTAGATTCAAGTGCAGTGCACAGGATCTCGTCAGCCTCGTTGTAGCAGCTGTAGTCGGCCGGCAGAGAGTTCCCGTATCACGACATCCTTGCCAGTGACGTTTGTGCCAGTCTGATGAGTGTGAATTGCTATCTTGATCTCTATTGTCCTGATGACCAGCGAGGTTGAAGATTCTTTCATGGTAACATTGCTGTGGCTCCAAATCTAGGAGCACTTGTTCATATTTATCTTTTTTCCCCCATGGGACTGTTTTCTTTATATATCCTGGATAGTAATTCTGTATTCTCTGTGTGCCAAAGATTTTCTCCCAGCCTGGCACTTGTCTTTAAACTTTGTTTATGTGTCTCATTGCACAGAAGTTTTACATTTTACTGTGGTGAAGTGTAGCAGTATTTTCCTTTATAGGTTATGGTTTGTACATTTAACTCAATAGTCTTTCCCTACCTCATGATCATGCAGACCCATTCTGCATTTTTCCCCAAATTTTTGGCTTTCAAATGTAGGCCTATAAACTCTCTGGAAATGATTTTTTGGTCTGGTGCAAGATAGGACTCTTATTTTTTTTCTTGGTATGCATATCCACTTGATCCTAGCATATTTATTGACCATTCCTCCCACTGATTAGGAATCCTACCTTATTGTATTCCAAATTTGACATACGTGTGTCAGTATTATATATATAATATTCTATATGCGTGTGTAGTTTTATTCTTCATTCTGTATATAGTTTGCAGTATCTGGTTTTCTGCTTAGCTGTATTTCATACACATTTCCCTATTCCAAACTTGATTAGTGGGTATATAATAGCTTGTTGATAGAGGATAACTTGTTTGCTCATTCCCCTGGGGTCAGATGTTACATTTTCCCTATAATAAATAATATGTGCTGAAGGTGTCTTAGAATGATGACGTACCAGCAGAATGGGGCTGTGCACCTGCCTCTCCCATAGGTCCCTTCCCTTCTCTATGGAGGGTTACCCCCGCCTTGTGCTTACACATCTCGAGTTATTTGTCCACGAGCGAGTGTTCTGGTGGTCACGGGGATGCCCCGACCAGATCTGCCTTCAAGGAAGGACCAGCCGTCTCAGCTGGAGGCAATGCTGGTCTCAGCCAGTCATCGGCTTTCAGCCCTTTCGGAGATTGCCTCTGCTGTCGGGAGTGCTTGGCTGATGTTCATGTCCTTCCAACGTGGGCCCTATCCAGTGGCTGGTCGAGGCAGGGATATAAAGCCTCAGCCATTTCCACCCAACCCAAGAGGCTGTCATTGGGCTGACATCAAAGCTCGACTTCTCCCTCTGTCCAAACCTGCTTCCTTCCTGTGCCTTTCACAGGTGTTGACAGTCCGCAATAAACCTCCTGTGCCCTGAACTCCACACCAAAGCCACTTCCCAAAGAACCCAACCTGTGACAGTTGTCTTCTTTGCTTCGAACCAGGAATAAGTCCAGAGCCTCTTACTGCCTAGGTAGATTGTATGGAGGCCAGGATGACTTGGGGGAAGAGGGAAATGCTGTTAATATGAGCTAGATCTCTTGACACTTAATAGGAGATAGGCCATATGGAGTTGAAGAATCCAACAATTCTTAAGAGAATTCCAGTTCAGCTCTGAATGTGGAGAGAAATGGGGGACAGGGTGGGAGGGGGAGGGACAGCAGGTTCTGAAACAACTTCTCATATTCAGAATGTTTTTTAGAAACGAAGCTTTGAGTTACATGCATAATAAAGTTTATTTTCCATTCTGAAAGTAATACTTGTTTATAGTAGAAAATTTAAAAGAGAAAGAAGAAAAACATCCAATTATAGGCTCTTCAGTGCATTGTTTATTTTGAATTTGATTGTTTTACATTGTTATAAATCACACCATTTGTATAATTTTGCTATAACACATCGTTCACTTAATGTTATAACATAAGCTTTTCCCACACTATTGTATCTTTTTATAAACATTATTTTTAATGGCTACATTACATTACAACCAATGAATCCAATGAATATACTATGGTTTATTTAACCATAAGATTGACTATTTGGTCTGTTTATAGTCTTCTGCTATTATAAGTGACTTTGCAAAGAAGTTTTTGTGTGTAAAATTTTTTTCCAATATTTAATATTCTTTTCTTGGGATAGATTCCCAGAAGTGGAATGACTGGATAAAGGGGTTTGAACATAGGCTTTTGATTTGTGTTGCTAGATCGCTTTCCCAAAGGGTAATACTGGTTTTCATGCTCATTTTTTGATATTGAGAAAGGAAGAGTTTGTGTAACTTTGTACCTGTCCAGGTGGCCAGAGAGGAAGTGAAGAACCCCGGAGCAAAGGAGAACATGGAGCTGGGCTGCTCTAGTTGGGGAGTCGGGGCCTTTTTCAAATGGACATGGTCCAGCCTTCATCTGCTTCCAACTTTGTATTTCCATTCTCTCTCTCATCTCAGAATACATGTGGAGCAGGGACCATTACTCCTTCGCTTATCCTGTATGGGGATTTGAAAAATTTCATAATAGAGAGTGTCCTTGTCCTTGTCTGTTATGTTTACAGGTCCCTGTACGTAGACGTGTGACCAAGATGGTGCCAACTCCATGGTCAGTGATCAGACCAGGAAGTCTAGAAGGAAAGATATGATATGTAAATTTAAGGCTCCAGTTTTGAAGTTTGGGCCCTGGTACTACTTTAAAGATGAAGAATCTACCACTTACTAGAATCCAATACTTAATATTCTAAAAATGATTCAGTTCCAACTTGCAAATGAGTTTAAATTTTAAAATTAAATACAGACTTTCTCTCTGAGGCTGTGGTTTTCGAGGGTAGCAAGACTCATCAAGAAACTTTACTTTAACGATGCCTTGGTGAGAGGCTCTAAATAAACATCCAGATTGTTGATTTCGGCCCTCATTTCCTACAAATATACCCAAGTAGCTTTGTAGGTCTTTTGTCATTAAGATAAGACATTTGATTTGCCTCCTTATCCTCCATCCAAATTCATTTCACAAGGTGGACCGATTTTCAGGTATCACAAGCACTCATTTCGACTGAGTTTTCTTTGACTCCTGGAGGAACTGGAGGCCATGTCTGAGTCACACACATTTTACTGCGTCTCCCCTGGCATGAGAATCATATACACTGGCATCTTCTCAGAGTGAAGTTGACTTTCTGTCCCGAGTCCAGAATTTCAGTTGGCACATGGTGACTCCAAAACCAGTTGGAGGCTCATTTTGATCGGCTCTGGCAATCTCAGCCCAGCCAGGTTCACTCTGAGAGGTCCCCTGTCCCTTCATGAATGGCCACAGAAGCTTTCACTCTCGGCTCTGCGTTCTAATCGCCCCTCTTGCATGAACTGTGCCAAAGCCATGCTTCGAAATATTCGTCCATATCAGGTGGCTTTTCTTGCTGCAGTTTCTGTTCTTTTTTATTGTAGGATCTGGAGACTCACCGCTAGAAGACGATGAAGTCGGGTATTCACACGCTAGATATAAAGGTGAATGCTTTGCTTGGGTGCTAATGAGGACCTGCTGATGCCAGGAGACCTTTCCTTTTTGCCCTGCAGAGCAGACTATAATAAAGTGACCAGACAACCAACACATTAAAGTGCAAATTACCTGTCCAGAAAAAAATATTGAAAAATGAATAAGCTTATGCTCCCATTTATAAAAAATGAAGAGAAATAAAAGAAAGAAAAAGCATTTGGAATTTTCTGAAGTGCTGTCCTTCAGCACACCAGTGGTCATTTTATTTTCCTAAGTTTCTTTACTGCCCTTACTTCTGCAAAGCCAAGCTCTAGCTGATGAAAGTGAAAATCAAGCCATGAATTCTGCCTGATTCATACATTACAGCTGAAATGGTTCAGAGTAAACCACCCAAGGTCAAATCTGGACCCCGTGCTGCTAATGTACTGAGATGAATGGGGAATGATAAAACTTGATTTTCACAAGCTCATTTCATTGTGCCCTTTCTGAGTCCAGCTTGGCTCCCAAAATGATTAAGTAAATGTGTTACCCAATGAAACCTTAATCTCATGATAAAGAACTCCATCTCTACACATTTCCGGCCATCCACCCCCCACCAGGTATAAAAAGCCTAATCAAGAAACTTCTATGCAGGCTCAGGTAAGTATGTCCACAAATATTTCTACTGGTGAGTCCTTTATCTGAAGCTTAGGGAGCCCTGGGAAAAGGGAAGGTAAATTGAGATGATTTCTCTCTGAACTCTGGTTCCTTTTGCAGTGGAGGAATAATTTGAAGAAAAATTGGTTAATAAAGTTCTGTTGTGGCACCTTGCCCGGATATTTGCCCACAACCTAGCAAGAGGACACTGCCCGGCTCTGTTGCGATGTATCTAAGCTGTGGGAGAATCAGGGTAGTACTGGTCAGCCTTTGGTCACAGAGAGTCCTTCAGTTGTTTTCCACAGAAGTGAACAATCTAATATAATGACTGGTGCCTATGTCCACGTGTATTTCCCACCATTTTCCACATTTTCTTATGATTTGTGAATGCAGATACTCATTCCTATACACAATTTCTATATTAATAGCCAGAGGAATTAGCCAATTAAGCAAAGGACAAGCTTATTAATTAGATGTTTGGGGTAAAGAGGTATTCTGATTCCTCACACTTCTTAAATTGAGGGTTTTTTAAAAAGCTTTTTATTTATTTACTTGAGAGAGAGCATGGGCATGAGAGAGAGAGAGAGAGAGAGAGCACACAAGCAGGGAGGAGGGACAGAGGGAGAGGGAGAAGCAGACTCCCCACTGAGCAAGGAGCCCGATGCGGGACTCCATCCAGGGACCCTGGGATCATGACCTGAGCCAAAGGCAGATGCTTAACCAACTGAGCCACCCAGGCGCCCTAATTGAGGGTTTAATTTTTTTCTTTGAGTTCCTTGTTGAAAAATCTTCCTAAAACACATGCGTGCGCATATGGCCCTTCACCTGTACAGTAGAAGTTGTCTAGCGCCCTTGGGTCATTGTTCCTATTGTTCGTCCTCTCCTCACAGCCTTGCAAGTGTGGGAGGTAGACCAGATGGCTAAAATATGTGCCTGTCCTAGAGCTTTAAGAATAAGTCTGTCTTAGGAAATTGTTTTTATTGTCAGTTTTTTTAAGTTGCTGGGTTTTTGGGGTGGTTTTTTTTTTTTTTGGCTTTTGTTGTTGTTGTTGATTCTTAGTAGTCTCTACACCCAACCACGGGCTTGAACTCACAATCCTGAGATCAAGAGTCTCACACTCTTCTGACTGAGCCAGCCAGGCACCCTGGTTTTTGTTTTTGTTTTTTAATTTTAATACTTTAGACGCAAACCATTGTCAATGGGGTGGGGGTGGTTAGCTCTAGATCTTCAGGCCCCTGCGCAGTGTCTGGCACAGAGCACATACTCAATAAATGTTCTTGAGTTAAAGAAAAGAAGAAAGTGAAATGTTATCAACGTCTGTTGTGGCCCCAGAATGTGGCAAGCATTGCTTTTTGATTCTCTTGCATGGAATGCCGTCGTATGGTCACACTAATGGAGGGGAAGGCATGTGGAGATGTACTGTTATTCCTTACGCACAGATGAAGGAACCACAGATTAGAGAGGGTGGGTGACTTGCCCAGAGTCCCACGGCTAGCCAACATTGCATTTAGGTCTGAAATCCAGATTTTTTAAAAAGATTTTATTTATTTATTTGACAGAGAGGCAGCGAGAGAGAGGGAACACAAGCAGGGGGAGTGGGAGAGGGAGAAGCAGGCTTCCTGCTGAGCAGGGAGCCTGATGCGGGGCTCGATCCCAGAACGCTGGGATCATGACCTGAGACCAAGGCAGACGCTTAATGACTGAGCCACCCAGGTGCCCCCTGAAATCCAGATGTTTTAACTCAACGTCCAGTTGCGAGAGGCTCCTCACTAGTCTGCTATAAAACACTGTCTATCCCAGGAGTTCCAGTTAACTGGGATGCTTACCACTTTGGCCTAGGGGGCTGAAAAAGCTTTCCTGAATAATCGATTTAGATTTCTCCCGAAGTAAACCCTGTCTTAATTGAAGCAGCATAAGAGCTTTCTTCCGCTAAACCTCCGTGTCAAACGTTTTGCTCATTCACTTCAACTCACGGTGCTTTGGTGAACTTCCAGCTCAAGTCACTCACTGGCATTTTAATTATTGCTACTGAAGGGCTGTTAAACTGTCAAAATATCTTCCATAGATTTCTCTTGGAAAATAATCCAAAAGGAATTCCTTTTGCGAGTAAAGAAAAACAGGATCATTTTCCCCATGTTGACAATGGCATGGCTTTTGGATGTGCAGTCAGCACTTCTGGGAGGATCTGAGGACTCAGAATATGGGACAGAGTCTAACTGCATTGAAAGTATATCGAAATAGATGAATTTGTGATATATGTATACCCAGGTCATTCTCTACAGACCTGCCATCCTTAGGTTGAGAATTGGACAGTCTTCCCAGTTTTACATCAGTGGAGCTGTGATCAGGACACAGAATGCACAAAGGATTTGCCTTCGGCTGGAAGGGTTAGAGAGACTACTCAGTTATCAGTCAGCAAAGGGAGGAAGGAGGCAGGCATGGGTAGGGGGTCAGAAAGGAATAAGGTGGAGTTTGAATCCTACAACTTTAAAGCTAGATGGGACTTTGAGAAGGACTTCATCCACTCCTGTCACTCCTAGATGAGGAATCTGATTCCTTGAAAGATTTAGTGAATTGTCCAGGGTTGCTAGGAGATGATAGAGTTGGAACAGATGCCCCCCCCCTCCTCCGGGGCTTATGCCTCGGCCCAGTGTTGCATGAGCCATACTCCACTAGCAGTATGTTTTCCTCCTCTCTCTGTGTCCCCCATACTCACTCCCCCCTCGCCACCCTTCCCCACCCCCAGTGGGGGCTTCACTTTCTCTCTCTGGAGAGAGAGGCAGTAAGGGGGACCCAGTCGGCAAGAGGAGGAGGCTGGAGTTGGGGAGCACAGAAGCCTTGTGGTCCAGAAGGAGAACAAGACACTCAGGGAAAGGAAGAGGAAATGAGGCAGTGGGGAGTTTAAGGAGGAGGGGTGGGGAAGATGATAAAGATAAAGAGGTAAAATGGCAGGTGATTTTTAAGATTTTTTTTTTTAATACCATGGAAGTCCTCTGACGAACTCTAAAAAGTGCTTCTCTGAGACCCAAAACAAAAGGTGTATATTGGAGTTTTCTTGTAGGTGATCTTTCTTATTACAGTTGGAAAAGAAAGGCAGAGAGAGAGAGAGAAATATACATCAGTTCTAGTAGGTAGGTTCCAAATCTCAGTTTTGTTCGAGTAGTAGGCATCTGTGGATTTTTCCAGAATTTATCTTAAGATCTTTTGATGATAGAAGAAATATCCACAGCTTGGCATGCTAAGCAAACACACCCTAAGGGCTTCTCATTTACCTGTGATCTTGAAATCCCCCAGCTTCAATGGCTTACCTGGAGCCATCACCAAAGAAAGAACCAGGGTATTTAAAATTGGTTCAAGAATTCTTTTATACTTAGAAGAAAATAATGGAGACATGTACGCTGTTATATACTTTACTTCAGGGTCCATGTTGTTCTCATTTAAAACGGTTAGCACAGTGTGTGTAAAGTCCAGAGGAACGAAACTTTGTTTCGTTGCCTTATACCCTGAACGTCCAGGGAATACGTGCTTGAGTCCTGACTGTAGGACCCACATGGCAGCAGTCTGCAAAAACATTATAGGATGAAAATATTAGCCAAAGGAGTTGGGAAAGCACGAAAATAAAAAAACAGTATGTGCACAAGCCCTGGACATGACCTGGTCTTCATGGCTGAGAAGCAGCGGAAACACACTCTCAGAAAATTCCTTGGACAGTCAGACAAGGTGTCCTCCTCATTGGCCACATGATGGCGCACGCACCCCGCTCACGGACGGCCCAGGTGCCCGAGTGGTGTGTGGAGCCAGGCAGCTGGAGGGAGGGGCTCCTGTTCGTGGCATCAAGACCCCCCGGCAGGCTTGGGGGAGCTCAGCACTGGTCCCCATCGATTGTGCGGTGGCCACTGCGGGAACTTGCCCACGGGGAAGCTAGCCTTGCCCTAACGATGTTATGGCTTCCAGCGAGCATCTTCCAAAGGCACGGGGGAGAGGTTCTCATTTACCAGTGTGATCCTAGCTGTGCTCTGGGCAACTACTAGACCAGCATCAAAACACCCCGGAATTTTGCCATTTGGGAACTTTGCCACATGTGCCACTCTCTTACCTAAATGGGGCATAACTGGGGACAGCCGAAAAGGGGGAGTTGCTTCCCTATGGGAAACAACTGTTCTGTGATTTTTAAGCCAAAATTATATCCCGTGACAAAACCCTGGACATGGCAGCTTCATTCACATGAACTAAAATAGTATTATGAGTTTTTACAGAGAATATGGGTGCAGATTTGGAAAAACTCTAACCAGTTCTTGACTCCCCTGCTACTATGTACGGATGGTTGGGGTTAGGGTTCACAGTGATATCAGTCGCCCTCTAAAGAATTCTGTTGCCTCCTTCAGGGAAATACCGAAAGGAACAAGCATTTATTGAATAAGTGCTGTGTGCTGGGCACTATGTTAGGAGCTTAATATGCATTAGTGGTTTTTTTTGTCCTTATAAGAGCCCCTGTGACAGAGATATAGGTATTGACTCAGAGAGGTTAAGTAACTTGTCCAAGATCACACAGTTAGTAATGGAGGAACCCAGATCCATAGTCAGATGTGTCTGATACCTAGTCCTGTGATCATAACCTCCCCACCCAGAGACACCTTAAAGACTCCTTTAAAAAAAAGATTTTATTTATTTATTTGAGAGAGAAAGAGTGAGCATGAGCTGGGGGAGAGACATGGGGAGAAGCAGACTCCCCACTGAGCAGGGAGCCCAATGCGGGGCTCGACCCCAGGACCCTGGGATCATGACCTGAGCCGAAGGCAGACGTTTCACTGACTGAGCCATGCAGGTGCCCCCACCTTCAAGACTCCTTAAAAGGTTCCAAAATCTGGAGCGCAGCCAGCCAGGGACTTGGAGAATGAGGAGACACGTTTTCTAAAGATGTCCTTTCCTATTTCTCCCCTCCTTTGTTTCTGCTACCTGCAGACACCCCGTGGTGCTCCCCCATCAAGGTGAAGTATGGGGATGTGTACTGCAGGGCCCCCCAAGGAGGATACTACAAAACAGCCCTGGGGACCAGGTGCGACATTCGCTGCCGGAAGGGCTACGAGCTGCACGGCTCTTCCCAGCTCGTCTGCCAGTCAGACAAGCGGTGGTCCGACAAGGTCATCTGCAAGCGTGAGTACCAGCCCTGGTGGGTCCTCGGCGCCAATCAGGGCCAAAGTTCTTATGCTCTGAGATTAGGGCTTGTTTTTATTTTAACTGAACGTTACGTGGTCCCCGACGAGAAAAACTCCCCCTGGTGAGCAGATGCCCGTGGGTTTGTAAGACGTGGTTGGAAGTGTGATGCCACCTGTGAGGCAGGATGGTGTGATGGAATGTTTGGGCAAAGGTGCGAGCACGGAGGTCTGTGCAGCGAAGGGTTGTGTTTGTTCAGTACGTGCTAGCCCCTGACAAGGTGCTGGGCAGCTAGAAACAAGGCACACACAGGCTCTGCCGTCAAGGGTCTCGGAGCAGCAGCAGAGAGGGGGCAGAGGTGCACATCGTGCCAGAAGTAACCAGGACGGTGAGCAGTCACTGGCTCCTGTCCCTAGAGACAGTCCCGAAGTGTTCTCCGGAGGGCTGGAGCTTCGGGAGGCAGCACGAGTCTCCGCAGAATGCTATCCCAGGGGAAGGAACTGTGCCTCGGGAGAGAAAGAAGACTGGAAACGCATTTCAAGGGCTGACTTTTAGCTTGAGGAGGAGTCTCCTCTCATTTGGGCCAGGCAAGAGGCACGGCATGGTGGTAGCACCTGTGAGATGCCATCATTATTCCAAACGGCCACCATTGATTGAGCACCTATGGTATGCCAGGCATCTGCTCTGTGTCCAATTTTTGCAACAAGGCTATCAGTAGGGGTGCTGATGCTTTACCTTTATTGTTGGTGAAACTAAGGCTCTGGGCTGCGGCTATGTGACCCAGCCCCTGCCGACAATGCACCACGGTGACTGGATATATAGTGGACCCTTTCGGTGCTTCACCCGGCTATTCCTCGTTGCCCTTTTCCCACTTTTAGCTGTCCATCCCCCAGCTTCTGACTTGCCCCCAGCTGCTTCTTCGGAGGGAGAGGAGGCTGTGCTCCTCCAGAGGACTGTTCTCTTTGTGCTGACATGGAGAGCATCCCCAGTGGGCCTGCAGCTGCCCAGGGCTGACCGGTAAACGATTAGGGAAGCGCGGCTTCCTTGCCTGGGGGCAGTCCAAACTCGGCTGTCCTTCTGCTCCAGAGCTCCCCTGTGGAGGCAGACTGAAGCCGACCTTGCCTGAGATCCCACCTGGCCCGGCTTCCTTCCCACCCCTGGCCTCCTTGCTCCACCCCTCACCGGTGTCCCTTGGGAGCCCTTTCTAACTATAGCACTTGTACACAAGTCCACGTCTCAGGGTCTGCTTCTGAGGAACCCAACCTAAAAGGGCGGCTCAGCTGGGATGCCCAGCCAAGCCAGTCTCACAGGAAACAGTGGGCCCCCCTTCTGCGTGGCATGCGGCCACCCCTTTGTGTCTTTGATTCTGTCCGGTGTCTTTCGATTGACTTGGCACTCTGTGTTTTCAGCATCTCTGGACTCTGAAAGTCTACGGACAAAAACGAAGAAGTGCTGAGCATCCGGTTTTCTCTTTTTCAGAAAAGCGATGCCCCACCCTGGCCATGCCGGCGAATGGAGGGTTTAAGTGCGTAGACGGCGCCTACTTCAACTCCCGGTGCGAGTACTACTGCTCGCCAGGGTACACGTTGAAAGGGGAGCGGACTGTCACGTGTATGGACAACAAGGCGTGGAGTGGCCGCCCAGCCTCCTGTGTTGGTAAGAAAATACCAGTCTTCGGGGGGCATGTACTTTGGGAGGAGCACAGTGTGTGTGTCTACAGTGCATTTTAAAGGAAGCATCAACACCCTGGGTGTAAAGCCTGAGCCCCCAGCTTTGCTTTCAGAAGCGCTCTTCATCCCCACTTCTCTGGCTTGTAGCCCGGACCGAGCTTCGATCTGTATCCTGGAGCTCACTTCGCAGCCGATGGCTTTCATCGCGCTTCTGTCTCTTTCTCGGTTTGCTACTGAGGGCCCCGCAGGCTGCCAGAGGTGCTGCCTCGGTCCAGGGCTCTGCCCTGTGGCACTGAGCACAGTCACCGACATTTGTGGGACCGCCCCGCAGAGAACATCTATGTGCCTTTCAGCTGACAGATGGAGTTCATCTGTTGCTGATTGTGGTGGTCGGCAAGCGCTCCGCGTGCTAAGCCGGGATTTGGAAATGTTACCTTACTCGGGGGTTTGTTGAGCAAGGTTCTTGAGGTGTGGTCCTGGGAGCCGCAGCAGCACTTGGGAACTTAGAAATACAAATTCTCGGCCTCACTCCGGATCTGCTGAATCAGAGGCTCTGGGGGTGGGGCCTAGGCCTTTGTGCTGTGAGGAGCAACCCCCAACCCCGGGGCATTCTGAAAGTGCTTAAAGAGAGCCACTGATGGAAGATAGTACTTCTCAAACTTCAAGGAGCATGGAATCACCTGGAAACGTTGGTGAAAATGCAGATTCAGCAGGTCTGGGGTGGGGTCTAGCAATTGGCATTTTCTCAGGCCCTCCAGGGGATTTTGATGCTCTGAAGTTTGAGAACCTGCCTTAGAATATCAAATTTGGGAAGAACTTCAATACCTTCATTCTCAAAATCGTGCCCTTGGACCAAACCAGCAGCATTAGCACCAGCAGGAAGCTTATTAGAAATGTAGCATGTTACGAACCATGCCAAACCTGACAGATCAAAATCCTCATTTTAATAAGCTCCCCAGGGGATTCCTGTGCCCTTTCAACACTGAGACAGACTGCTCTAGGACAGTGGTTTTCAACTCTGGCTTCTATTTAAATCTGAATCACTAGGGCCCTGGTATTTTTCCAAAGCTCCCTCCAAGTGGTTGAGAACCACCATCCCAGAGGATCGTTTACTCATAAACTCTTAGAGCTGCCAGGACCCACCCTTCCAGAACATTCTAGTCCCTTCCCCTGGTCTACAGATGAGGCCTGAGAGGTTACCTGACTTACTCAAGTTGCATAGAACCAAGCCTGTGTCTCCAGGCTCTCAGGCCCCAAGTCCCTGAATCCAGAGACAGCTCTGGCACTGACTAAGCTAAGGTAACTGGCCATAGGAGCCTGGCTCCTACTCTGTTGGTATGTGCCCATCCTCCAGAGAACTGGTCAGCTCAATCTGCTGATGTACTTTACCCCAAGGACTCCTTCCTGACCGCTCATTGTCTGGGGCATATACTTCGGCAGTGAGCCTGAAATTGGATGTTACCCTCTGGGGGCAGACGTATGACAGCAACTCCTCTGGCCTCAGTCCCAGGGGTGTCTTTGTGATGGTCCACGGTCCTCCAGGGCAGCCGTTCTCACTCTGCAGTTAAGGGGGGGGACCGAGCTCTAGCCAAGGGACCTTGCCCGAGGTATGATGGAAACCCTTCTCTGTCCGAGGCGTGGCCTGCACCACACCTAGTATCCATTTGACCAGAGCACCAGGTCCAAATAAACTCCGATCACTGACTGAGATTTACTTGAAGCTTCTCTTTTTCTACGACTTAGGTAGGAGTTTGTATTGGTCGATAATTGGGAAACCAGACACCACGTTAGGTACTTTAAATGGAGGAGAATTTACTACAGAGAATGGGTTAAAAAAATCTAAAAAGAGCGAGAGGCGCAAAAGAGGAAAAACACTATATTACCGAGATCAGTTACAGCAGAAGGCCATGCCAACTGAGTGCTGGAGGAGCAAACGTTTGCTGGTGTCTTGGGAGCCCAGGAAGCCTTCTCTAAAGCTCCCACCAGAAGCCTGATGGCTTCCACCTTCTTCCTGCCTTCCGTTCCCAGGACGGTGCCTCCTGTGGGCAAAACTCCCTGGCACCCAGCTGGCAGGAGGAGTCTGGGAAATAGAATTTTGAGACTTTCAGCGCGGGCAGTAATGGGGAGATTATAGAAAACCTGCGCACCAGTGGAATATTGGCTTCAGCAACCTCTTCTCCGAGGCTTTAGACCTCTGTCCCCGACTCACCGTAGTCTCGGTGACAAGAAGGCCTCGCGGTCCTGGTCAAGCGGCACAGGTGGAACGGTGCTGAGGGTGGGCATGCGCCCCTGGGAGAACGGGACCCCAGGCCAGAGGTTTGGGACAGGAGGGCCCGTCACAGATGTTGCTTTCAGTGTCTCCCCCTGTGACTCGGTATGTGCAAGCTAACTCCTCAGAACCACCACTCATTTTCTCATCTCTCCTCCCTCACATTGGGAAGGGCAGAGGCGGGTGGGGGGAGGAGATGCTGGAAAATCTTTCTGCTAAGCCAGCGTCGGCAGCGCGTTCTCTCGGGACCACACTGTTCGGGTGTCTAGATCGTGAGCAGCCATGGAAAGAAAATGCCGCTTGTTCTCAAAAAGCAACAGGCATGGCTTAAGCTGGACCAGATGGGGTTGGAACCTTCCCAGAGGGAGAGAGAAGGAACTAAGAAACGAACCCCAACTGCAGGGGATTTATCTTAGAGTTTGCCAGAACGTAGGTTCAGCCATACTGCGGAGGTGGGAAGGGATCTCGTGCCTACAGGGACGTGGGCGTGGCAAAAAGGGGACCCGTGAGCCGCAGGAGAGCATGGAGCTCCCAGGAAAAGGAGACAAATGGACAATGCAAGCAGGCAATTCTTTGATTTTGGTGACAGATAAGCTGGAGTCTGTCCCCAGGGAATGTGACTCCAGGGATGTCATTGACTTTTTGGGCTTTAAATGTATGACATTTGTTTCATCACTTTGTATGTTGGCAAGGCTAGGGGGTCCTTGAGCATAATGCAGAGCCTCAGCCTATTTTAGATGCTGACACATGGTGGCCGAGTAGTCCCCAAATTTCCACACAGCTTCTAGCAGCGCATCTTGGCCAGCGCTTTGCTGAGTGCTGAGAAAATCGTCCCAGCTCTCCTCCAGACCTGGGGTGGGGCGGGGGGGAGAGAGAACCCTGGGCTCGCTTTCCACTCTGAGGTGGTCAGTCCTGCGGTCTGGCTTATTCGAAAGTGCCATGAGTTAAAACGAATTCTCTTCTGCAGACCACACTCTGGCAGCGGATTCAAACCCACGGTTATTTCCGAAACAGCTATAGAAAGAAGACAATGCTGGGGAAGCATCCCACTGCAATTGCCGGAGGGTAAACTATTTCAAGAGCCACCACTGCCATTGATATAGAAAAAAAGGAAACCTTGGAACGAAACAACTATTGTTTTGGGGGGATGTTTTTTCTTTCTTTCCATTTGTAGTTATTTTGGGTTGCATTGGCAGTTAGATAGAACAATGGGCAGTTAGAATTACAAGTACTCATCTAGGGACCAGATTGCAAGTTGACACGTGATTTCTCCTTTAGACCAACTCTATTTCCTACGCCAAAAGAGGAAGGGGAAAACATTAAAGAAAGTTTAAAAACCACAGATAATGAGAACCCAGCGGACATCTTTTGACATGCAAAGAGCCCCATTTAGCTGTTTTAACAAAGGACAATGTACAAACCAACTTGGTTTTTGGAATTGCTGTCTGCTTCTTTTGTGTCTCCTGCAGAACAGAATAGATTGGGAGAGTTAGCGCAAAACGGGATTCTAGAATAAAATACTCTCTGAGATTGCAGATATGCACGCACAGGATGGAATGCTCTTCTGGCTTCCCCACCGTCTGACAGGTGGGCTTACCCACTGACCCACAGGGAGGTTTGCTGGGCTGCCCTGCCTTATTTCCACACATTTGGTTGAAGATACAAAGATTATGAGGCTAAGAATAAATGTATCAGTGTGTCCTTGTCGATCTTAAATTATGCTAAATTTTTCCCGGGTTGACAAACACACATCCTTTTGCAGACTTTCAGGAAGCTAGTGTCAGCTTTGAGACAACTGGATCGATTGAGATAGTGCTACATTTTCTCCCCTGGCCTGATTTGTTAGTACAAAGCGAACAGGTAAGCTTCTGGTGACCACCTCTAATACAAACGTACCACCAGCCGCTTTTCAGTTGGGTGTCTTTCTGGTGAAGATGGTGACTTTTCACTGTGGAATTCATTGCTTCCGCTCTTGCCTCTTTCGTCCATTGGGGAGAATCTTCTAATACCTTCCATGATACCAAAGAATCAGAATCACTTCCCAGAGACATCCACAAAGATTATACTCTAGCTGGGGGGAACAAACAGTTGGGCAAGTTTTCAGTGTCCAGGTGTGTTCTGTCTTTGGCAGTCACTCTATTTCTATGCCCCATGAAGTGGCTGCTTCCTTCTTCTGTCACCAGCCTCAGACTATTTTGTATCTGTATCAGTAATCTATTGCTGCATAACAGACAACCCAAAATTCAGTGGCTCTATACGACCATGTTATTTTGCTCCTGGTTGTTTGGGTTGGAGATTTGGGCAGGGCTGCCTGGAGACAGCTCATCTCTGTTCCCCGCATGGTAATGGCTGAGGTCACTGACTGGGGCCAGAGGATCCAAGATGGCTTCACTCACATGTCTGGAACCTCAGTTGGCTATGCTGGCTGGGATTTGGCTGAGTCTCCTTCTCTCTCTCCCTCCCCCCTCTCTCCTTCCCTTCATAATTTCTTATCCTCCTCACGTGGCCTCTCCAGTCAGATAATTGGACTTCCTTAGATGGCAGCTGGCTCCCAAGACAGCAAAAGTTGAAGGTGCAAACTCTTTAAGGGCCCAGACTGGGGACTGGCATAGCGTTACTTCCTTTAAGTTCTGTGAGTCAAAGTGAGTCACAAGGCTGGAACAGATTCAAAGGGAGGTAAAATAGAGTCTACCTCTTGGTAGGAAGGGCTGCATGTATATAAGGGGATTATGAATAGCCATCTTTGCAGGAAATTCACCACAACATTCTTTGTTCAAAATCAGTGCTTGGAAGTCATTAATGAAATACATCTTGGAAGATGCCATACAAGATGCTATAAAAACTGGTGTGATTGCTTACATACCAGTTCAGGTACTGTTAACAAGGCCAACATCATAATGCTTCAAACGAGACAGAAGTTCTGTTCTTATATCAATGTTTGTGCTTAAGCAGCCCTGGGCAGTGTCCTAGGTGCTAGGCCCCAACTCCTTCCCACTTGCTATTCTTCAGTCTAAGATAGCTGCTCTCGCTCCCCCCACACATCCACATTCAAACCAGGGTAGAGGAGGGAGGAAAAAGAAAAGGATATGCTCCTCCTGCCCTTATTAACAGCGCAGCCCAGAAGGTGCCCACGTCTCTTTTCCTCACAGCCCATTGGTGGAACACATCACGTGGCCATGCCTAACTGCAAAGGCGGCTGGGAAATGTCTTTATTCCGGAAGGCCAAAGGCCCAGGCCAACTTCCTTTGCTATAAAATAAGAGGGATCAGAGAGTGGGGGAACAACCACCAGTCCTTGCCACGTTGACTGTACAGAGTGAGAGCAAGTTGGTGTGAAAGGTCAAGGGCTAGAAGTGAGAGAAGCAGCAGATAGAAAGCCAGGTATGTAGAAAGTCAGGAAACAGGCACTGAATGGAGTCCATGGTTGCGAGGAGTGGGGGCAGCCCTTGACTTGGGGTAGGAATATAATCTTGCCTGAGAATGAAGCAAAGAGAGGACACCCCCCCCACAGGTCGTGCAGTCTCAGATACAAGTTACTGGCATGTTCTGAAGCACCTATTAATCATATGTCTAGCAGTCATCTTCAAACACAGATCTCCAATGGAAAACACTATTTGAGGAAACATTTTACCATGCAGTTAATTTATAGCCTTAGTTTAAAAGGCTTTTTTTTTTTTCTCTTGTTACCTGTAGGCCAGGACACTATCCTTTTGAACTTCTTTCTTATTTCTACCGTCCACCTGGTGAGACGTTTTAAGGATTCCCAAGCTTGTCAGATAAACAGTAGTTGATACGGTGAAATATATTTGTGTCTGATATATGTATTTTAAAGAGTTTATTTATTTGAGAGAGAGCACGAGCAGGGGGTGGGGGGAGGAGCAGAGAGAGAGGGAGAAGCAGACTCCCCGCTGAGCAGGGAGCCCCACAAGGGGCTTGAGCCCAGGACCCTGGGATCATGACCTGAGCTGAAAGCAGACGCTTCACCGACCAAGCCACTCAGGCGGCCCTTGTCTGTGATATTTCAAATGCAGAGAGGCGACTCGAGCGACTAGAGCACAGAGGAGGGACACGGTTGGTCAGATGTCTCCTGTAATAGGCAGAGGCCAGGGTTTCCACACAGGCTGTGGGCCTCCTGACTCAACAGGGAATTGTAATTATGTTTCTATAGTAACTTTGTTCAATTCATTCACGGAAATTTATGATCACTTATAAAAAGCAATGATGGCCATGGCTGTGTAATAATAGGCTTAGGTTTCTGGAACATCTGCTGAAGGGCAGGCCAGCTGGTCTCGTCTGCTGAATGTAAGGACAGAATGTTTGAGGGTGCAACAGAATCTGCTCTTCGAGGATTCAGAGCAGAGCTGTAGCAGGCAACCCCAAAAGAATGTACATGTTGGAGGAAACTATTACGTCAGCGGCAGGCAGACAGAAGTGTTTGGCTTATTAAGATAATTAAAAAATATGTGATCGTATCTTAAAATCCCAGACCGCAGAGAAATTCCACAAGAGAGGAAATACTTCCCAGTGTACAAATGAGGTTGGTAATAACAACACTTAGTTGGTGGGCAGCAGGGAGAAGTCAGTGAAATAATGCAGGCATAGTACTCAGCCTGGGGCGGGAAGGCAGGTTGGTTCAGCAAATACTAGCTATTATTTTTAACAATTGATTTTTTCCCTGTTTCTAGTTTGGAAGAGCACTTATTCTGAAAAAGTAGGCCAGTTTCGGCTGATCATTGTTAGCCGGATATAAGCTGGCTTTGGGAAGCTCGAGAGCCTTCACCCAGATAACCTAATCTGGAGCATGTTTGCTCACAATGTCGGTGCGCATGGTCGGATTCAGAAAACACAGCACGTCATTCAGCTGTTTAGTTTACATGACGCAGAGACTAGGCGTATCTCTTCCCTCGGACAGTGTCACCCCAAGAACATATGGGAACACTAATTTTGCATTGAAATCTGTCTCCTGTCCTCAGCCCCTCCCCCTTTTGCTTTAAATTTAAAAAAATAAGTAACTAGGCTTTCCGTGATGAGTGCGCCAGCTAGACTTGGCCAGCAGGGGGCAGGTATTGTACACTCATCGTCGTGATTCACCCAGAGCTGTGAAACATTCATCTCAATTATACACGGATGTCTTCTGTCACCTCTCATAACAAAAATAAGATTATTTAAAAAAAAAAAAACTTAGCAAATGAAAATACCTCGAATGCATTTAATGCACGTTCCATCTCATCAGAACATGTATATACTTTATCAGTGTTAAGAGGCGTATGGTTGTACATTTTAATACCCCTGAAATTGGGATGTATCTCAAAATGGGTTGTAACTTAGATGCCATAAAGTATGGTAGCTACTCGATTTGGGATTCGCGTATTAAGGTTTGTAAATTCACACTCCATCGACGCATGACATGAATGCGTATGAATTTGGATAGCCGAAGGCAAAAACCGTTGAACAAATTATTCATAATTTCTGACCCTAAATAAAATGAGAAGTTATTAGACAAGACGTAGGAGAAAGTATATGAAGACTATACGTGGTGCTTTAGTCTCTCAAAGATGTTTGTGATTCAGAATCAAATGATATTTAATTTTCATTCAGGTTGTAGCATAGATGCATTTAAATAATTACCAGTTAACATGGAAAGCAATGCACATCTAAATGTTGTTAACTTGCTAGGCCGTCTTTATTTTTTTAAAAGATTATTTATTTGAGAGAGGGAGAGAGAGAACACAAGTTGTGGGGAGGGGTGGGGGGGGAAGCAGACCCCCTGCTGAGCAGGGAGCCCCATATAGGGCTCCATCCCAGGACCCTGGGATCATGACCTGAGCCGAAGGCAGATGCTTAACCAACTGAGCCACCCAGGTGCCCCTAGGCCATCTTTAAATATGTTCTCTACGTGTTCAGAATCATCAAGTGGAATTTACAAAAGTTTGAAGCCCCCTCCTTCTTGTGACTTCACTTCAGCTATAACAGAATGAAATCCAATCCAGCGCGGATTGACATCTCATTTATTTCTGGTCCTCATTACCAACCCATCCTTGATACTGAGGGAGCAGAAATTCTATTACCAGGTAGAGAAGCTACTCAGGGAACTTCAGTAGGGCCAGAGCCAAGGCAAAACTGCTGTCCCCAAACACAAAACCATAGGCTTGGTCCCGTGGCAGTTGGAGGGCACAGTGGACCCAGACACACCATTGTTTGTTGTAAGATACTAGACAGTTGAGAATGGACATAGCCAGAGGAGAGAGAGCTTGTTGCAGGGGTAAATGCTTGGGCTTGGGTTATAATTCACCCTATCACTGTTCATATGCCTGGCCATAAATAAATCGCGTAAGCCCTCTGAGCCTCAGTTTCCACATCCATAAAATAGACCAGTGGGTCGTTCCTTGAAACCTCCATCCCATTTACTTTTACCTCACCTGGGGCCGTGCCATACTCTGCCTCGTGTCCTATCCTATATATGGTGACAATAATCCGCCCCGATGGACCGTAACCGCTTGAGGAGCACATGATTCTCTTGCCTTCGTGCACCCTCTAACACAGCAGTAGGAATGAGGCCTTGCATAAGGCAGCCTCTCAGTAGAGATGTGTTGCCTTGAATTGAATCAAAGTAGAAGACAGCTAAGGTCCCCCTCTCTGATAATCTCTGCTGCTGTCTTTAAAGGCGGGACGTCTTCTAGCTGGGTGGGCTGCAGTGTCATGAAGTCAGTAAGCAGAGTTTGGAAGCACGGGGAGAAGTTGCTGTGGCTAATCAATTACCCCGGAAGCCGCCTTGCACGGCCAGGTGTAGCCATGCGTGTAGGAGTTCTCCAGCCCTCCTCCGAGCTCAGCAGGAGAGAAGGGGCAGGATGAATGGAGGGAAGAGAAATACAGCGAGGTGAACAGACCCTTTGAAAATGGAGAGCATCTAGAGCTATGGGCATGTCACACGCTGGGTGTTGCACCCCCAGTTGACAAGCTATTTCTTGATGATGGTGAGAATCTTCTGGTTCTATTTTCAGATATGGAACCTCCTAGAATCAAGTGCCCAAGTGTGAAGGAACGCATTGCTGAACCCAATAAGCTGACGGTCCGGGTGTCCTGGGAGACCCCGGAGGGAAGAGATACAGCAGACGGCATCCTAACTGAGTAAGTACGACCCGTCGGTGAGGAGGACGTTGCTGCTTTTATGACAGACATTTGACTAGCCAGCGCGGGGAAGTGAATCCATGTGGGTCCATTTATGTTGTCAGAGTCTGTACGGCCCTCCTTCAGCAGTCCCTCCATTGTCATCTTCAGCACCTGACCTACTGTACATTTCACTTCCGTCCTTGTGTCTTGCCTGTCTCCACTATAGCACGTTTACTGCCAGACCCCAGATGCCCAGATCCACGCCAAGCACAGAGTTGGGACTCGGTAAATATTTGTCAAAGGAGAGAAGGGAAGAGAAGGGGTGGTGGGAAGAAGAGGGACGGGAGGAGAAAGAGAACACCAGCTGGTTAACTCTGGGATAGAATCACCCCCATTGCCTGCCCAGAGGGCTCCTACTGAAGCCCCTAGGCCTTTCTAAGCCATCACCTACATGCCTGGGAAGCCTCTGTGTCTCCCAGGTAGAGCCAAATGCTGCCTCCCTGGTGCTCTCTGAGTGTGGTTTAGTGCAGAACTTTCTATCCCTTGTTTTTTGCAACTGCTTCTTTTAAAACTTGATTTTTAGTATGTTTTTTTAAACTTGCGACTATATTGGGGGCGCCTGGGTGGCACAGTCGGTTAAGCGTTTGACTCTTCGTTTTGGTTCAGGTCTTGATCTCAGGGTCATGAGATCGAGTCTGCTTGAGATGCTTTCTCCCTCCGCTCCTCCCCCTGCTCGCTCGCGCTCTCTCTCTCTCTAAAGTAAATAAATGAATCTTTAAACTTGTGACTACATTAAACACTTGCAGAAGAAGCTTATAAAAAAAGAGAAGGGTTCTTCTTCTGCCTTCTTCCCTACCCCAACTCTATTCCCCAGGACCAGCTGAGTGAAGAGTTTGACATACATCCAGAATGCTTTTTAAAATGCGTGATTCCCTTTAGGAAAGTTCTGCACATGTTCTAATCTAGCATCTGGGCCTGTACCCCTGCAGCCATCTGCTTGGCCTTCACGTTCCTAGAGGCCACTATTTCATGTCGGCATGTTCACATCCGTGCCTTCAAGTTCATGGCCCTGTCAGACCAGCCCACTTGAGTGTGCACCTGGGGAGAAAGGATACCTCTGACTCGCTGCCTCTGAGCTTCACAGCAGGGAAACGCTTGCTAGAATCCTGTCGACCCAGGCTGTGCAAGAGGAAATATTTTAAGCAATTATGGGCAGTAAGAGAACATGTTCTACTAGGAAGATGTTGCGTCTTTCTCCCCAAGCAAGACATTTTGTTCCTCCATCCTGTTCACTTCTCCCAGTACGCTATTGAGCTTAAATACTATTACTAGCTGTGTGCCTCCTTATAACTCCTGAAAGGAAGAGCTTTGCGTATTAAGAACATTATATATTTGCTGTCATATCCACAGGTCACAAAGCCCTCAGGAGAAATTTTAGGCAATTGGGATTAAAAAGTAAGTCACAGATGATAGAAACAGGGATTGTGTTTTATTCATCTTGGAACTTTGGGGCCTAGCACAACGCCTGGCCCAGTCCCTGGCACATCATAGGTTCTTAGATCTTGACAACAGCAATTGCTGTTCAACTCCTGTATAATATACACAAAGATGACTGTGTTTGTCTAACGAGGGTATAGACCTTGGCATTTTTATGGGTCGCCTGTGTGTTATGGTGAGAAGCGTGACCGTTTCAAAGAGCACCTTAGTAGCCCCCAGCCTTCCGTTCCAAGCAGCTGTCTGCTTCTAGACTTCTACAGCCCGAACCAGCAGAGGCTTGGAGCAGGATGCTGTGGGGGGCACACTCCAGACAGAAGCAAGAATTCCAAGAAGGCTGGCTCGTCGCCTTTTCAGCTGTCACGTGGGCTCCTTGCTTCTCCAGCATATCTCTCATACAAGCTACTGTTCTATGGTCCCCTTCTAAGAGGGAAGGTTCTAGAGAGCACGTGCTTCTCTGAGACAAGTGCTTCCTGTGAGCTCCCTCATTGACTCCTGAAGACCGTTATTTTCAGGTCACAGATGGAACAGGGTTATCTGCATTTGAGTTGTGCTTCAATTCGTACCTCAGAAACACACACCTTGTCCACCTCTGTGGAAGGCTCTCTTCGGTGGTCACAGTGGTAATTTCACACGGTCATTCTTAGCAAATATTCTCATCATTGCTAAGAACTGTAGAGAGAAGGCAAATTAAGTATCTGTCGGAAAGCCAACCCACCGACCTGGGATTCGATCATGCCGTACCTACTGGTGTTCTCATCAGACAGCCAAGAAGAAAGATTATAGAGTCACCCTAGCCGTGTGATCTTGGGCAAGTTCCCTAACCTTTTGGTGCCTCAGTTTCTTCATCTGTGAAATGGATATAATAATTCCTATCTCATGGGGTTGTTGGGAGGATTAAATAAACCAGTATGTGTAAAATACCTAGAACCGTGCCTGAAATATGTATATAGGGTTTATGTACGTGCAAAGAACTATTATTATTATTATTATTATTATTATTATTTACTACTACTACTACATTAGGATAATAAAGGAATCATAATCAACTTGCCTTTTGCTCAGGAAAGATCTCCACACTGGGCCAGACAGAGAAAAACTAGAGATAATTCTAGCAACCCCTGTAGGCCCAAATTGCCGATGACTGCTTGGACTATACTCTTAAATGGTTTTCCTCGCAGAAAATTCGCTCATCCTCCCCAAAGGGAGGCAGTGTAGGGTTCCCCCTGGAACAAAGGTGGGATGGGAAGAAGACTTGGGGCCCTGGGTTCTCAGTCTCCCCCATTCTCTGTTCTACCCTCCAGTGAAAAAAATGGATCCAAACTTCCCAGGACTTGGGGACTTCCATGTTCTGGTCTCAAACTGCTCTTCCAAAGCAGAACAAAGCTCAGGAAATTCTGTTCTTCAAGAAATCTTTGTTCTAGTCAAACTGGCCTAATGGCTGCCCCTCAGTATCTCCACGTCCAGTGCAGAGTGGGGGCTCAAGAAATGCCCGTAATCATCATCTTTGATCATTAGGCCCACAATGACCTAATTGTTGTTAGGCCTTTAACGTTCATGTTTGGTGTTCCTGTTTTTTTCTCCCCCTTTTAAGTGTTATTCTGAAAGGCCTCCCCCCAGGCTCGAATTTTCCAGAAGGAGACCACAAGATCCAGTACACAGTCTATGACAGAGCTGAGAACAAGGGCATTTGCAAATTTCGAGTTAAAGTACGAGGTAAGAATGCTGCTTATTGGCTTTTTCCTCTCGTTACAAGAGCAAAGGGAAGTCGGCCCTCAAGCAGGAACCCTTTGTGAGTGCCCACTGCCATAGGGATACTTGCCAGCTTTGGATTAGCCTCTGACGATGAGGTGAGGGGAAGGGTGCCATCTTAACACCTGAATGTCACAATACAAATCCGGATGAGGTTCAGCGTGGGCAGATTATTTAAGAGGCCTGAGCGAGCAGTAAGCTAGTCTCGCATGAGCCCATGGCTGGCTGTCCCAGAAGAATATTATTTTGATAACATTTTCATCCCTGGGCTTGGGTGACCAGCTAAAGCCTGTAAGTCCTTTTATAAAGGAGGTTAAGAGCCCCCTAGCTTGGGCCACCAGGAGTCCATGTTCTTGGTGTTCCAGAACCTTTGTTCTTCTCCCTGAAAAAAGTACTTTGAAGATTTATTTTATGCCACATGGTTTGGGCAGCTAATTACTAACCCTCTTTATTCTTCGTTCTTCTCGGCTCAACCCCCTCATCTGTAAGACAGAGGACTAAACCACTCGATCTCAGTGGTCTCATTGGTATGAACAGCGACCACGCCCAGGCCCACCCACCGGCCAGATAGGCCTACGTGCCCCCTCCCTCATTCACAGGCCCAGATAGAAGCGTGACTGCATGGCTGCCGCCTTCCCTGGTTACTCTGTGGGGGGGAGCTCAGCGCTGAGCCGCCTCTGGCCTTGTGTCCCTACAGTCCGACGCTGCGGCAAACTCAACGCCCCGGAGAATGGTTACATGAAGTGCTCCAGTGACGGCGATAATTACGGGGCCACCTGTGAGTTCTCCTGCATCGGTGGCTATGAGCTACAGGGCAGCCCTGCCCGAGTCTGTCAGTCCAACCTGGCTTGGTCTGGCACGGAGCCCACCTGCGCAGGTATGCGTGCAGCCCTCTCCCCAGCCGGCAGCAGAACCTGAAGACCCGTGGGTTCTGGATTCCAGTAGAGGGAGGGAGGATTTCACTCCATACACTTGGAAAGGTTCAGTGTCATCCCTCTTCATCTGATGGGTGCAGATGGTCCTCGAATTTCTAGGGCCGCTCATCTCATCCACCCTCCTCCTTGCCCTCTGTCCATTTCTCTTTCACGTCCTCTAAGGAGGAAGCTGGAGGTGGGGACCAGGGCCTGCCATTCGCGACTTTGTGAATCAGCAGGGTCGGCTTTAGGCACCCTTGTTCTTCCCTTCTACACATGTAAGGTTTTGTTTTGTTCTGTCTTTGTTTTTTGTGTTTTTTTTTTTTTTTGCAAAGCCACGACATTAGTGCATATGGACAATATAATGCCCGCTTTGCAGCACTGTTTTGAAAGTCACACAGACCTTGGGCATTCGGGATTTTTCCTGCTAATGTCAAATGAGGAAAATAATACCTACTACTTGGGCTGTTGTAAGGCTTAAATGAGGTTATACCCACTGAACAGTGGGATAGAGCAGTGCTTGGCACGGGGTAAGCACTCAGTTCACGTCAGCTCTTATTCCCAAGAAGCACAAATTGGGCTGAGTAGTGATCATGGTGTGAAATTTGAACTAGTCAGAAAATTCTGGACATATATTTATATACTTTTGGGGTACTTCCTCAACTGTGTTCTTTCTCTTTAACCCCAGCCATTCAGAGTTGGGCGCGAGAGAGAGAGACACGTGTAGACCATCAGCTAAATGCCCAAGGTCCTTCACTTTCGTACATTAAAGTAGAAAGAACATACTCCTTTCCTTCCCTGTCTCACTCTCTGAGGCAGGGACAGTAATGCCCACCCCCCCAAAGATGTTCACATCCTAATCCCTAGAACCCGTGAGTATATTACCTGACATGGCAAAAGGGACTTTGCAGAGGCAATTAAGTTAAGGATTTGGAGATGCGGAGGGTCGCTTGGATTCGCCAGGTGGGCCCAGTGTAATCACCGGGGTCCTTATAAGAGGGAGGCAGAGGGAAGAGAGAGGTGAAGGTGCCGCGGTGCTGACGTGGAAGATGCGAGCAAGGCCACACGCCAGGAGACGAAGGTGACCTCTAGATGCTGGAAAAGGCAAGGAAACAGATTCTTCCCTAGAGCAACCCCCTGGGGGGGGCGGACGGGGGCAGGGGAGCAACATTTTGACTTCAGCCCAGTGAAACCCATTTGAAACTTCTGACTGCCAGACGTGAAGGAGAATTTGTGTGTTAAGCCCCTAAATTTATGGGGATCTGTGATAGCAGCAAGGGGAAACCAGTACACCTCCCCATTCCCCAACCCAGTGCTTCTTGGGACCATGTCCCGAATAAACCACTTACAACTGGGGCACCTGGGTGGCTCAGTGGCTGACTCTTAATCTCAGGTCATGATCTCAGGGTCGTGGGATTGAGCCTGACCTCGGGCTCTGTGCTCAGCGTGGAGTCCTCCTGAGATTCTCTCTCTCTCTCTTCCCCCACCCCCCACCTCCCTCTCTGCCCTGCTCCCAACTCACACGAGCTCACGCTTTCTCTCAGAATCTTTACAAAAACACACACACAACAGAAACTTTGCCTGGGGGTTTACTTCTTCTGTGTTCGCGTATGCTCTGCCCGTCCTCGCAGGCTATGTTGAGCCAGAACAAGTAGAGGCTTTCTCGTTCATCGGGCCCTTTCTGATTCCAGCCATGAATGTCAATGTGGGTGTCAGAACAGCAGCTGCGCTTCTGGATCAGTTTTATGAGAAAAGGAGACTCCTCATCGTGTCCACCCCCACAGCCCGGAACCTTCTCTACAGGCTGCAGCTGGGAATGCTGCAGGTGAGTCCTTGCCGCCAGGCCCAGGCTGGGGGGAGAGCCCTAACGGGAAGGGCCTGGTGGTTTCATTAAAGGCGAAGGCCGGGGTCAGTGCCTCGTCCATCTTCTGGGAACTCCGGGAACTGGCGCTTTAGAGCTACCACTATTCATTTCTGGCTCTAGGGCCTAACCTGGTTAACATCGACTCCCCAGAGCTAACCCAACTGTTTTCCAACTAATAGGGTTTCTTTGTCTTTCCTAGTAAGCCCAATCGACCTGCTGTCCTGGCCCAGCCAAAGAATAGTTGTCTTGGTTGGACCTGTCCGGGATATGCCTCAGCCGGAGGCCATCATTCCATTGTTTGCCCCAGAGGCTGGCTCAAGGGATGAGGGGAGTCCAAGAGCCTTCAGGCCCCAGATCCTGCCCCAGGGGGCTTCCCCCACTCTCTTAGAGCTCTTCCGAGAGTGATGGCTGTCTTTAAGAACAGTGGTTCTCAAAGTGTGGTCTGTGGACCAGCAGCATCAGCATCACCTGGGAGCTTGTTCGAAATGCAAATTCTCCCCCATCCCAGATCTATGGGGTCTAATCTACGCTTTAACAAGACCTCCAGGTGATTCCTGAGCAACCGAAAGTTTGAGGCACACTTTTCTAAGGAAATGTGCCCTTCTCAGCTGTGTAAATTTTATAGCTACAAAGTGAGGCAACCAGAGTCTTTGCTGGGGTAGGGGGAGATAAAAACAGGAAAGGATCGAGCTAGAACTTCCTAGATTATGTCCAGAAGCTGGTTTGCAGTAAGCATGGCCAACCTGACTGGGAAAGAGGCAGGATGTTAAGCTGGGTCATGGACACGGTGCTGCACAGTTCTTTTGAATAAACCTTTCGTCTACTCCAGGGAATAAAAATAAGACTAAGTGTTCAAAACAATCTTGGTTGAGGGGCGTCTGGGTGGCTCAGTCAGTTGAGCATCTGACTCTTGATTTCGGCTCAGGTCATGATCTCGGGGTCGTGAGATCCAGCCCCGCGTTGAACCCTGAGCCGGGCTCAGGGCAGTCTCCTTGGGATTCTCTTCCTCTTTCCCTTCCCCTGCTCATGCCCACACGCATTCTCTCCCTCCCGCAATAAAATCTTTATTAAACCAAGATTGTCTTATTTTGTAAAGTTTGCAGTTTTACTTCTCATTTCAGCACTTAGACTCCTCATTATTCAATGTATTTCTCTTCCTTCTTCCCGTGTACTGGAAAGGCTTCCCATAAACTTGGAAGAACCATGCCAAGTTTTGTAGGCTCCTTTGATGGGAACTCAGTTCATTACATCCTTACTCCCAATCCCTGCCACCTTCCCTCCCTCCATCTCTGTATCCCCTTGTCCCAGCGGGGACTTGCTCTTCAGGTGTCACAAGGCTGTACGACTCCACTGTGTGGGAAATTGGCCTCACAGGCTATATATACACAAGCATACATTTCCCAATTTCTTGTTAATTTGTAGAAAAGTGAATAAGCCAGGCAACTTGCTTTTCCTCTATGTTGGCAAACTATAGCTTTTGTAAGTGAAATTTGATTGCAACACGGCCCCACTCATTGATTTGTGCACGGTCCATGTCTGCTTTTGGGCTCCAGTGGTACAGTTGAGTAGTCAGGACAGAGACCATCCAGCCCCGGGCAGCCTAAAATACTACCTGGCCCCTTAGCAAAAAAAGTTTGCTGTCCCCTGCCCTCGTATCACATCCTTTCGGGTACTTGCTAAATTACAAATTAAATCATGGTGATGTCGGCAGGCAGGGTCCAAGGAGTCAGAGCGGGGTCCCTGAGGACCAGCCTGGAGGGTCCCTGTCTGCACACAGGACAGAAATCAGATGCAAGCCAGCAGGAGGTGGAAGTAGGTAGAGTGGATCGAAGGTATAGAGAGCATGCAGGTCAAGAGAGTCCAGGGAAACTCGGAAAGGAGAGAGTGTCTCGCCTTTGGTTCAGGGTCTGGGGATTTTATTGAGGATCGTGGTCTGGTGTCCATGTCCTCTCAGGCATCCAGGAACCGGTTAGAACAAAGGTGAGGACCCACGTGTTAGTCCTTGGAGCCAGGGGGCCTTGGTGTCCAGAGGCCTAGTGTCGCTGGTCTGGAATGTGCATATGATGACTTCCTCTGGTCATTCTCACCTGGTCCTTAGATGTCATCTGTTTGAAAGGAGTCATTAACCCCTTATCTCTTTCAAGGAGGGCCTACACTGTTTGCAAGATAAAGCGCGTGTCAAGTGGGAATGCAAGTGTAGAAGCAGGAGCAGGAGCAAAAAGCAGGTTGTTACGGAGTTCTTCAGTTTGCCTATCTCCGTTGGAGAAGATGTTTGGTATCCGGGTGTTTGTACATGACCCCCCACAGCATATTTACTTTGGCATTCTCACCAGAGCCTTCAAGGAAAGTTTTGATTGACATAGGTGATTCAGTTAGAATAATAAAAACACGTATTTCTATCCTGACCAATTCCATCACCTTATGGAGGGATGCTTCAGGAGAACTGTAGTAAAATACTTGGTGTTATAGTAACCCAGGAGTTCAAATTTTCTTTCCTCATTTAGCCAGATTCATCTTCTATTACTTTCCTGTTACCAATTGCCATCGCGGTTCCTGATGGGACCTCCTGGCGTGTGGTTGAGGGGACCGCATTCCCAAGGCTCTTGCCAAGGGCTGACTCACAGGGCTGGAACTTTCTTTTTTCCCCTCTTTATATTTATTTTTTTAATTTTTTTTATAATATATTTTTTTTATTATGTTAGTCACCATACAGTACATCCCTGGTTTTTGATGTAAAGTTCCATAATAAATTGAGGTATCATTGGGGCACCTGGGTGGCTCAGTCAGTTAGGCATCTGACTCTTGGTTTCAGCTCAGGTCATGATCTCAGGGTTCTGAGATCAAGCCCTGCGTTGGGCTCCACACTCAGCGCAGAGTCTGAGACTCTCTCCCTCTCCCTCAGCTCCTCCCCCACTTGCTCATCTTCTCTCTCTAAAATAAATAAAATCTTTAAAATAAAATGAGGTGTCACTGACCTATAACATTAGTTATACTTGTACAACATCATGAGTCAATATTTATATATATTACAAAACGATCATCACAGTATTCCAGTTAACATCTGTCTGTCACAACCTAGATATAATTTTTTTTATGAGAACTTTCAAGATCCACTCTCCTAGCTACTTTCAAATAGATGATACAGTATCATTAACTACAGTCACCATGCCGTACATTACGTGCTCAGGACTTATTTTATAACTTGAAGCTCGTACCTTTTGGCCCTCTTCACCCACTTTGCCCATCTTCCCACCCCTGCCTCACAAAAACACCAGTCTGTTTGCTTTATTAGATCACTTTTTGTATTTTCTCTTTTCAGTTTTTGTAGATTCCACATATAAGTAAGAACACATGGTATTTGTTTTTCTGTCTGATTTATTTCACTAAGTGTAATGACCTCAAGGACCATCCGTGCTGTTGGAAATGGGAAGATCTCATTCTTTTCTAGGACTCAGTAATATTCCATTGTGTATATATACCACATTTTCTTTATCCATTCATCCATCAATGGAAAATTAGGTTGTTTCCAGGTCTTGGATATTATGGATATCCAAGATAGAATTGGATATAAATAATGCTGTGGTGAACATGGAGGTGCAGATGTCATTTGATAGTTCTATTCTTAGCTTTTTGAGGAGCCTCCATACTGTTTTCCACAGCGGCTGTACCACATTCCCACCAACAGTGCACAAGGGTTCCCTTTCCTCCACATCCTCACCAGCACTTGTTGTTTCTTGTGTGTGTGATTTTTTTTTTTATTTTGGCCGTTCTGACAGGTGTGAGGTGATACCTCAGTGTGGTTTTGATTTGCATTTCTCTGAGGATGAGTCATGTTGAGCATCTCTTGATATACCTGTTGGCCATCTGGATGTTTTCCTTAGAAAAACATCTGTTTGTGTCTTCTACCCATTTTTTGATTGGATTGTTTGTTGCTTTGCTATTGAGTTGTATGAGCTCCTTATATATTTTGGCTATTGACCCCAAACTGATAAATGATTTGTAAATATTTTCTCTCATTCAGTAAGTTACATGTTGATTTCATTGATGGATTCCTTTGCTGTGCAGAGCTTTTTAGTTTGATGTACTCTCACTTATTTTAGTTTTTGTTTCCTTTTTAAAAATTTTAATTGTAGTATAATTAACATACAGTGTTGTGTTAGTTTTAGGTGTACAATATAGTGATTTAACAATTATATACGTTACTCAGTGCTCATCCAGATAAGCATATCCTTTAATCCCCATCAACTATTTCACATGTCCCCTCCCACCCACCTTCCCCCTGGTAACCATCAGTTCTCTATAGTTAAGTGTCTATTTCTTGGTTTGTCTCTTTTTTTTTCTTTGTTTTGTTTCTTAAATTCCACATATAAGTGAAATCCTATGGTATTTGTCACTCTCTGACTTACTTCACCTAGAGCATTATACACTCTAGATCCATCCATGTTGTTGCAAATGGCAAGATCCCATATTTTTTATGGCTGAGTAATATTCCTGTGTGTGTGTGTGTGTGTGTGTGTGTGTATCTATATATCACATCTTCATTTTCCATTCATGTACTGATGGACACTTGGTTTGCTTCCAGAGTTTGGCCATCGTGTATAATGCTGCACTAAACATGGGGGTGCGTATATCTTTTCAAATTAGTGTTTTCCTATTCCTTGGGTAAATACATACTAGTGGAATTACTGGATTGTATGGTAATTCTATTTTTAATTTTTCAAGAAAATATTGTTTTCCACAGTGGCTGCACCAGTTTGCATCACCACCAACAGCACACAAGGGTTCCTTTTTCTCCACATCCTTGCCAAACACTTTTTCTTTTTTGTGTTTTTTATTTTAGCCATTCTGACAGGTATAAGGGGATATCTCATTGTGGTTTTAATTTGCACTTCCCAGATGAATGATGTTGAGCATCTTTTCATGTGTCTCTTGGCCATCTGTATGTCTTCTTTGGAAAAATTTCTGTTCATCTCTTCTGCCCATTTTTTAATTGGATTATTTGGTTTTTTGGGTGTTGAGTTCTATAAGTTCTTTATGTATTTTGGCTACTAACCCTGTATTGGCTATGTCATTTGCAAATGACATTATGTAGGTTGCCTTTTTGTTGATGGTTTCCTTTGCTGTGCAGAAGAAGCTTTTTATTTTGGCGTAGTCCCAATAGTTTATTATCGCTTTTTTTTTAATTTTCCCTTGTGTCAGGAGACATATCTAGAAAGATAGTGTTATGGCCAGTGTTAGAGAAATTACTGCCTGTGTTCTCCTCTAGGATTTTTATGGTTTCAGGTCTCACATTTAGGTCCTTAATCCATTTTGAGTTTACTTTTGTGTATGGTGTAAGAAAGTGGTCCAGTTGCATTCTTCTGCATGTAGCTGTCCAGTTTCCCCAGCACCACTTGAAGAAACTGTTTTCGCATTGCATAGTCTTGCCTCCTTTGTCAAAGATTAATTGATCATATAATTGTGGGTTTATTTCTGGGCTCTCTATTCTGTTCCACCAATTTATGTGTTTGTTTTTGTGCCAGTACCATCCTGTTTAGGTTACTATAGCTTTTTAGTATATCTTGAAATCTGGAATTGTGATACCACCAGTTTTGTTCTTTTTCAAGATTGCTTTGGCTATTTAGGGTCTTTTGTGGTTCCATACAAATTTTAGGATTGTTCTAGTTCTGTGAACTAGTTCTGGTGTTGGTATTTTGATAGAAATTGCACTAAATCTGTAGATTGCTTTGGGTAGTATAGACATTTTAATGATATTTCTTCTCCCAGTCTGTGAGCATGGAATATTTTCGCATTTCATTGTGTCATCTTTTATTTCTTTAATCAATGTTCTGTAGCTTTCAGAATGCACATCTTTCACCACCTTGGTTAAGTTAATTCCTAGGTATTTTACTGTTTTTGATGAAATTATAAATGGGACTATTTTCTTAATTTCTCTTTCTGCTACTTTATTATTAGTGTGTAGAAATACAATGGATTTCTGTACTGATTTTGTTTCTTGTGATCTTACCGAATTCATTTATTCTAGTAGATCTTTGGTGGAGCCTTTAGGGTTTCTATATGTAGTGTCATATCATTTGTAAATAGTGAAAATTTTACCTTTTCCTTACCAATTTGGATGCCTTTTATTTCTTTTTGTTGCCTGATTGCTGTGGCTAGGACTTTGGTACTATGTTGAATAAAAGAGGTAAGAGTGGACATCCTTGTCTTGTTGCTGACTTTAGGGGACAAGCTCTCAGTGTTTCACCACTGAGTATGATGTTAGTTGTGGGGGTTTCATATGTGGACTTTATTATATTTAGGTATGTTCCCTCTAAACCTATTTGTGGAGGCTTTTTTTTTTTATCATGAATTGATATTGTACTTTGTCAAATGCTTTTTCTTCATCTGTGGAGATAATCATATGGTTTTAATCCTTTCTCTTATTGACGTGATGTATAACACTGATTTGTGAGTATTGAACCATCCTTGCATCCCAGGACTAAATTTCACTTGATCATGGTGAATGGTTTTTTTCTAATGTATCCTTGGATTTGATTTGCTAATATTTTGTTGAGATTTTTTGCATCCATGTTCATCAGAGATACTGACCCATAGCTCTCTTTTTTTGTGGTCTGTATCTGGTTTGGTATCAGGGTCTTACTGGCCTAATAGAATGAATTTGGAAGCTTTCTCACCACTTTTATTTTTTGGAGTATTTTGAGAAGAATGGGTATTAACTCTTCTTTAAATGTGTGGTAGGATTCACCTATGAACCCATCTGGTCCTGGACTTTTGTTTATTGGAAATTTTTTGATTATTGATTCAATTTTATTGCTGGTAAATTGTTTTAATTTTATATTCTTGATTCACTTTCGGGAGGTTACATCTTTCTAGGAATTTATCTTCTAGGTTGTCCAATTTGTTGGCATATAGTTTTTCATAATATTCTCTTAATGATTATTTTTCTGCAGTTTGGTTGTTACTTCTCTGCCACAATTTTTGCTTTTAAGTCTTTTTTTTTTTTTTTTTTTTTTTTTTTGTCTGGCTAAAGGTTTATAAGTTTTGTTGATCTTTTCAAAGAATCAGCTCCTGATTTCATTGATCTGTTCTGGGGTTTTCTAGGTTGTATTTCATTTATTTCTGCTCTAATCTTTATTATTTCCTTTCTTCTACTGGTTTTGGGTTTCATTTTTTTTTCCTTTAGGTGAGGTTGTTGGAGAATTTTCTTGCTTCTTGAGGTAGGCCTGTACTGCTATCTACTTCCCTCTTAGAATAGCTTTTGCTGCATCACTAAGACACCAGACCATTGTGTTTTCATTTTCATATGTCACCCAATATTTTGTGATTTCCTCTTTTGATTTCTTCCTTGACCCATTTATTGTTTAGTAGCATGTCATTTAACCTCCATGTATTTGTTTCTTTCCAGATTTTTTCTTGAAGTGATTTTAAGTTTCATAATGTCGTAGTCAGAACAAATGTATGGTATGACCTTGATCTTTCTGAATTTGTGAGACTTTGTTTTGTGGCCTAACATGTAATCTATTCTGGAGGAATGTTCCATGTGCATTTGAAAAGAATGTGTATTCTGTTTTTGGATGGAATGTTTTGAATATATCTGTTGATATGTCTGGTCCAGTGTGTCATTGAAAGCTGCTATTTCTTTGTTGATTTTTCTGGTTGAATTAGCCATTGATGTAATGGGGTGTGAAAGCCCCCTACCATTATTGTATTCCTATCGATTACTTCCTTTATGTTTATTAATAGCTGCTTTATGTATTTGGGTGCTCCCACATTGGATGCAGAGATATTTACAATTATATCTTCTTGTTGGATTGTCCCCTTTATAATAATACAGTGTCCTTCTTTGTCTCTCATTACAGTCTTTATTTTAATGTCTCTTTTGTCTGATATAAGTATTGTTACCATGGCTTTCTTTTCACTTCCATTTGCATGATAAATTTTTTTCCATCCCTTCACTTTCAATCTGCATGTGTCTTTAGGTCTGAAACGAGTCTCTAGTAGGCAGAATACAGATGGGTCTTTTTTTTTTATCCATTCTTACACCCTATGTCTTGATTGGGATGGTTAGTCCATTCACATTCAAAGCTAGTATTGACAGGTATGTACTTATTGCCATCTTGTTACTTGTTTTATGGCTCTTTTTGTCCTTCTTCTCTGTCCCTTTCTTCCTTTGCTCTCTTCTCTCATAAGTTGGCTTTCTTTAGGGATGTCCTTGGGTTCCTTTCTCTATTTTTTTGCATATGTATTACTGTTTTTTTTTTATTTGTGGTTACCACTGGGTTTAATATATAACATCTATGCATATTAAGTTGATGCTTGCTTAAGTTTGAATCCATTCTAGAAGCCCTAAATTTTTACTTTTCCCCACTCCCACCCTGTTTTAGGTATGGGGTGTCAAACTTTACATCCTTTTACTTTGTGAGTCCCTTGACCGATTTTTTTTAATAGATGATTTTACTACTTCTGTGCTTCCTATTTTTCTTATTCCTGCTTATGGTCTTTCCTTTTCACTCAAGGACTCCTCTGCAACATTTCTTGTAAGACTGGTTTAGTGGTGATGAATTCCTTTAACTTCTGTTTGTCCAGAAACCTCTTTATCTCTCCTTCTTTCTGAATGGTAGCCTCACTGGACAGAGCATCCTTGGTTGTAGGCCCTTTCAGCACTTCGAATATGTCATGCCACTCTTTTCTGGCCTGCAAGGTTTCTGCTAAAAAATCAGCTGATAGCCTTATAGGGTTGTAGCCTTGTGTATAATGGTTTTCTTTTTCTCTTGCTGCTTTTAAAATTCTCTATCACTGCTTTTTTGCCATTTTAATTACTGCATTTCTTGGTGTGGACTTCCTTGGGTTGATTTTGTTAGGGGCTCTCTGTGTCTCCTGGATCTGGATTTCTGTTTCCTTCTCCAGAGTCAGGAAGTTTTCAGCTATTATTTCTTCAAATAAATTTTATGTCCCCTTTTCTTCTGGACTCCCTGTAATGCAAATGTTATTAGGCTTGATGGTGTCGCTGAGTTCCCTTAATCTATTTTCATTTTTTATTCTTTTTTCTCTACTATTCAGGCTTGATTGCTTTTCATTACCCTGTCTTCCAGATTGCTGATCTGTTCTTCTGCTTCCTCAAGTCTATTTATTCCATCTAGCATATTGTTAATTTCACTTGAGTTCTTCATCTCTGATTCTTTTTTTATGTTTTTCCTTCTCTTTGTTGAGGATCTCACTGCGGTCCTCCACTCTTAAGTCCATGAGAATCTTTATGACCATTACTTAAAATGCTCTATCAGGTATATTACTTATCTCCATTTATTTTAGTGTTCTTGCTGTGATTTTTTCCCCCCTGTTCTTTCATTTGGGACATATTCTTCGGTCTCCTTGTTTTGTGTCTGTTTATGTGTTCAGAAAGTTGGATACATCTCCTGCTCTTCCTGTAGTGCCCTGCAGTGCAATGTACCCTGTTCATCAGGACCCGTTTGCCTGTTGTGGGCAGGGTTTGGTCCCTGTGTTGTCAGTGGGCCAGTCTGGGGCCCCCTTGGCCTTGAGTTGGGTCAGACCAGACATTTGCCAGAAGTGTGGCACCAGAGTACTTTCTGTGTACTGGACCCTCAGAAGCTTTCATTGGTGGGCAGCACCTGCAGTCAGACCAGATGTGTGCTCCCAGTCCACTGCTGGGGCCCAAGTTGAACTGGTGTGTACGGTTTTCTTCCCCTCCCCTCAGGGCAGGAGACACTTTAGGGGTGATGCTGGCCTGTGTTGGGGTTGCTTGCACACTGCTGCTCTTAGGACACTACTTTGGATGGATTCCTGCTAAGGGGATGTTGGAGAATGGGGGGGGGGGAGTGCAGTGCCACCAAGGTGCCAGGGCCCACTGTTAGCCAGATAGGTGAAGGGTGTTGGTACTATGCTGGTCTTGCCAGGTGTCCATGTATCTAGGTTGGAGGTCAAGTAGGAAATGGGGCCCTCCAGCTCTTCTGTTCTTAGAGAAATCTCTCCAAGATCTCTGCCTCTCCAGCACATGCTCTGAGATGATAAATCTTTTCCCCATATGCCCCAGGCATTTTTCAAACTGCTGCTTCCCTGCTGTATCTCAGCAGGGCTTTCTTCTGTGCTGCCTCTTTAAGGGCAGGGACTCCGTGTCCTGTAGCCTTCAGGCTCTCCTGCATCTGAGCCCACTGATTTTTAAAGTTCTATGTGTTGAGCCCCACTGTAAGAATTCGTGAAGGTAGGCCCCTGTGGTTTTGAAAGCCAGATATTAATGGGGATTTGTCTTCCCTGGGGTGCCTGGTGTGGGGTCTGTTCCTCTCCCCTCTCCATGCCCACAGTGTCCCTCCCACGGACAGTCCCGCGGGTTAGTCTGTCTCCTGATTGCGTCTCTACCCTTCCTACCCTCTTCAATGTGGCTTCGTTCCTACATTTAGCTGTGGAGAGTCTGTTACACCAATCCGTGTGTCATTGTTTGGGTTGTTTTCACAGATATGGGTGTTATCATCTAGGTGTGTCTATAGGAAGAGGCGAGCCTAGGATCCTCCTAATCTGCCATCTTCCCCAGAACTGTTGCCTTTCTTTTGATGTCAAATCCAAATGATTCTCACCAAGACCTATGTCAAGGAGCTTACTGCCTGTTTTTTTTTTTTCTAGAAGTTTTATGGTTTCAGGTCTTACATTTTTAAGTCTTTAATCCATTTCATTTTATTTTTGTATATGGTGTAAGACAGTAGTCCAGTTTTCCCAAGATCATTTATTGAAGAGACTGTCCTTTCCCCACTATACTGTTGGCTCCTTTGTCATAAATTTGATGATATGTATATGAGTTTATTTCTGGGCTCTGTAGTCTGCTCCATTGATTTATATGTTTTTATGCCAATACCATACTGTTTTGTATTGTACTATAGCTTTGTAGTATAGTTTAAAATCAGGAGGCATGATACCTTCAGCTTTGTTCTCAAAATTGCTTTGGGTTTTGTAATTCTGTACAAATTTTAGCATTGTTTGATCTATTTCTGTGAAAATGGCTTTGGAATTTTGATAGGAATTTCATTGACTCTGTAGATTGCTTTGGATAGTATTGACGTGTTATCAATATTCTTCCAGTTCACAAAGATGGAATAACTTTCCATTTGTTTGGGTGTCTTTTTCAATTTCTTTCATCAGTGTCTTACAATTTTTAGTGTATAGGTTTTCACTTCCTTGGTTAAACTCATTTCTAATTATTAGTCTTTTTGATGCGCTTGTAAGTGGGATGGTTTTCTTAATTTCTCTTTCTGATAGTTTGTTATTAGTGTATAAAAGGCAAAAGATTTTTGTATGTCGATTTTTGTATCCTGTAACTTCACTGAGTTTGTTTATTCTGACAGTATTTTGGTGGAGTCCTTAGGGTTTTCCATATATGATATGTCTCTGCAAATAGTAAGTTTTACTTCCTTTCTAATTTGGGTGGCTTTTATTTCTTCGTCTTGTCTAATTGCTCGCGGTAGGACTTGCAGTACTACGTTGAATGAAGGTGATGAGAATGGGCATCCTTGTCTTGTTCCTGATCTTAGAGGAATAGCTCTCAGCTTTTCACCATTGAGTATGATATTGGCTGTAGGCTTGTCATATATGGCCTTGATTATTTGGAGGTTTGTTTCCTCTATACCCAATTGTTGAGAGTTTTTATCATAAATGTATGTTGAATTTTGTCAAAAGCTTTTTCTGCATCTATTGAGATCATATAATTTTTATCCTCCATTTTGTTAACATGTTATATCTCATTGATTAGCAGATGTGGAATCATCTTTGCATTCTGGAATAAATCCCACTTAATGGTGGTGTATGATTCTTTTAATGTATTGTTGGAACAGGCTTGCTGATGTTTTGTTGAGGATTTGTGGATCCGTGTTCATCAGGGATATAGCCTGTAATTTTCTTTTTTTTATGGTATCCTTATCTGGTTTTGGTATGAGGGAAATGCTAGCCTCATAAAATAAGTTTGGAAGTGTTCCCTCCTCCTTTTTTTGTGTGTTGGGGGGAAGAGCTTAAGAAAGATTTGTATTTTTCTTTGAATGTTTGGGAGAATTCACCAGTGAAGCTGTGAAGTCCTGGTCTTCTGTTTTTTGAGAGGTTTTCAATTACCAATACAGTATCCTTACTATTTGGTCTGTTCAGATTTTTTGTTTCTTCATGATTGAATCTTAGAAGGTTGTATGTTTCTAGGAATTTATCCACTTCTAGGTTGTCAAATTTCTTGTGTAATTTTTCATGGTAGTATCTCATTATCCTTTGTGTTTCTGGGCTATCAGTTGTAATGTCTCCTCTTTCATTTCTCATTTTGACTCTTTTTTTCTTTGTGAGTCTAGCTACAGGTTTGTCAGTTTTATGTCATCAAGGAACCAACTCCATTCATTGATCTTTTCTAGTGTCTATTTCATCTATTTCCACTCTGATCTGATTTACTTTCTTCTAACACTGGGCTTTGTTTTTCTTTTTCTAGATCCTTGACGTGTAAAGTTAGATTGTTTTACAGAGGTTTCTCTTGCTTCTTGAGATAGGCATTTATCACTATGGACTTCTCTCATAAGGCTGCTTTTGCTGCATCACATAATTTTTGGTATGTTGTATTTTCATTTGTCTCAGGGTACTTTTTGTTCAATAGCATGTTTAATCTTCATATATTAATGAATTTTCCAGTGTTCTTATAATTCTGATTTCATACCACTGTGGTCAGAAAAGATATTTGATATGATTTTAATATTCTTAAATGTATTAAAACTTGTTTTATGGCCTAACATATGATCTATCCTGGAGAATGATCCATGTGCCCTTGAGAGGAATGTATTCTGTTGCTTTTGTATGGAATATTCTATATATCTGTTAAATCCATCTGATCTAACCTGTTGTTTAAGGCCAATGTCTCCTTATTAATTTTCTGTCTGGATGATCTATGCATTCTTGTAAGTGGGTATATTAAAGTGTCCTGTTGTACTGTTATTGATTTCTCTCTTTATTTTTTTATGTCTTTGAATTTTATTTCTGATTTATTTTTTTAATATTTTTTAGTATGTTAGTCACCATAGAGTACATCCCTAGTTTTTGATGTGAAGCTCCATGATTCATTAGTTGCGTATAACACCCAGTGCACCATGCAATATGTGCCCTCCTTACTACCCATCACCAGCCTATCCCATTCCCACATCCCCATCCACTCTGAAGCCCTCAGTTTGTCCCCCAGAGTCTATAGTCTCCCATGCTTCATTCCCCCTTCTGATTACCCCCTTTCTTTATCCCTTTCTTCTCCTACTGATCCTCCTACTTCCTATGTTCCATAAATGAGTGAAACCATATGATAATTGTCTTTCTCTGCTTGACTTATTTCACTTAGCATTATCTCCTCCAGTGCCGTCCATGTTGCAGCAAATGTTGAGAAATCGTTCTTTTTGATGGCTGAGTAATATTCCATTTTATATATGGACCACATCTTAATCCAGTCATCTGTTAAAGGGCATCTCAGCTCCTTCCATGATTTAGCTATTGTGGACAGTGCTGCTATGAACATTGGGGTGCATATGGCCCTTCTCTTCACTA